>NC_081561.1:82008233-82226426 GCF_022355385.1 Mustela nigripes | reverse complement strand
AAAAAAAAAAAAAAAAAAAAAAAAAAAGAAAAGAAAAGAAAAGAATTTTAAAAAAAGAAAACACCTAAGAAAAATGTAAAAAAAAAAATATATATATATATATATATTAGATAAACTAGTAAAAAATCATTAAAAAAGAAAAAGGTAACAGTTAAAAAAAAAAAAATTTTACCCGAAGGCGAGAAAAAAAAAAATGAAAAAGAAAAAATTAAATTAACTGCAAGACTAAAAAAAATCACAGGAAAAAAGCCATGAGTTCCGTGCTTGGCTTTCTCCTCCTCTGGAATTCTGCTGCTCTCCTTGGTATTGAAACCGCACTCCTTGGTAGGTGAACTTGGTCTCGGCTGGATTTCTTGTTGATCTTCTGGGGGAGGGGCCTGTTGTAGTGATTCTCAAGTGTCTTTGCCCCAGGCGGAATTACACCGCCCTTACCCGGGGCCGGGGTGAGTAATCCGCTCGGGTTTGCTTTCAGGAGCTTTTGTTCCCTGAGCGCTTTCCGTAGAGTTCCAGAGGACGGGAATACAAATGGCGGCCTCCTGGTCTCCGGCCCGGAGGAGCCGAGAGCCCAGGGCCCCACTCCTCAGTGCGCCCTCAGAGAACAGCGCCCAGTTACTCCCGTCTGCCTGACCTCCGGCCGCGCTCCGAGCTCACCGAGCCTGCGACCGGTTCAAGGTAACACGGAGCTGCGAGCTTACTGTCGGCTCTGTCTCTGTAGCCGGCTTTCCCGTTCCAATACCCGCAAGCTCTGCGACACTCAGACACCCCCGATCCTTCTGTGACCCTGCGGGACCTGAGGCCACGCTGACCCCGCGTGGGCTTCGCCCCGGTTTAGCCTCTGGAGCGATGTCCCTCAGCGGAACAGACTTTTAAAAGTCCTGATTTTGTGCGCGGTTGCTCCGCCGCTTGCCGGGAGCCGGCCCCTCCCCCCCGGGGTCTATCTTCCCGTCGCTTTGGATTCACTTCTCCGCCGGTCCTACCTTTCAGAAAGTGGTTGATTTTCTGTTTCCAGAATTGCTGTTCTTCTTCTCTTCGATCTGCCGATGGATTTTCAGGTGTTTGCAATCTTTAGATAAGCTATCTAGCTGAACTCCGGCTAGCTGAAGCAGTCTCAGCTTGCTACTTCTCCGCCATCTTGACTCGAGAAGTGGTACATTTATAATTTTGATAAATTAAGAACATCATAAAGTTCACGCTATATACTAAATATATGAGTTGTGTTCTAAAGTCTCTTAATCGCAGGATCAAGTCAAGACTTCAAACATGAAAATTAATCTAGTACAAATTACTACTTGGGAGTTAGTATGTTATGGGATTCTACCACCATTCTCTGTGCTTTGACTGGAAGGCCCCTTGGGGGCCAAGGATAGGGCTAGGAGAACACTGCATAATAATTGGGTAAAGGATTAGAAAAGGTGGCATTTAGAACACACTCACACCCTATCTCTTTCAATTAAGTCAGGAATTTTAGCGCATTTTTAGAAACAGTAAATTTTACATAAAATATTTAAATAATAGCAAATATTGAAGAAAAAACTATACATTCACGTTCTGAAAAAAAATAGTTCAAATCATGTTTAAAGTGCTTGTGTCCACACACAAAGATAAATAGATTTAAGACACTAAATATCATCAACTTTTTGTAAAGTGATTAGGTTCCACCTCTAATAAAGGGGAATAAGGTCTCTGTGGCATTTTTTATATTTTTATTTTTATTTTTAAGATTGTTATTTGATTTATATGATAGAGAGACACAGAGAGAGAGGGAACACAGCAGGGGGAGTGGGAGAGGGAGAAGCAGACTCCCTGCTGAGCAGGGAGCCTGACGCAAGGCTCGATCCCAGCACCCCAAGATCATGACCCAAACTGAAGGCAGACGTCTAATGACTGACCACCCAGGTGCCCCTCTGTGGTATTTTTTAAGTGAACAAACCTATTTTTGTAAAACATGAAAAAAGTCTTTATAAGCAATAACAAGGGAATCTGGTATATATAGCATCAACATTCATTTATTTGTTTTATTTTATTTATTTTATTTTTTATCTTATTTTATTGTAGTTATTTTTATTTTATTTATCTTATTTATCTTTATTACTAATACAATACATACCAGATAATGATTAAACAAAAAAAAAATGTCAGTGGTTCTTATTGCTTACTAGATCTGTGGTTCTCAACCATAGCTACTTCACCTAGAAAACTTTTTAAAAATGATTGTACATGAACACCTCCCCTGATTTACAATTAAATCAATATCTCTGGGAGGTGGAGCCCAGGTATTGGAGGCTTTTATGGAAGTTTCCCAGGTGAATCCAATGAGTGGCTAACTGAGATTAAGTGTCAGATGCTTATATCTGGCAACCAAGGCCTTAGCTGCTCAAGCCTTGACTCTTACTATTTTCCTCTACAACTTGTGTCTACTCAAAATGATGTAATAACTACAATTGCTTTGTATTTTCCATTCTTTCTACGTATCTTTGTTAATACTGTTCCTTCCTTAGACTCACATATCTCCTACCAAAGTCTAACCACTTTCAAGGTCCTTATATCAAATAATTTTTGAGCACCTGCATGTTCAGCTTTACCATTCTATGATAGTATATTTACATTGCATGCAATAATGCACTTCACAGCCAAGTGGTAATGTGGGTAACTTAAAATGTAAGAATAAGATGGGGCTGGGATAACAGACACAGAAGTTATTATGAAAACACATTGTAAGAGCATCTTGTCCAGACTTAAGAAGTCCCAGAAAGCTTCCAAGAGGTTGAGCCTTAAGACATGAGTGGAAGTCAGCTAAAATAGGAAAAACAAGGTCCAGAAGAAGGAAAAACATGTGTAGTGTCTTGAAATTAAGAGAAAGCATGAGTTCTTTCAGGGCTAGAGTATGGAGTGCGAGATGGGAAATAGTACGCAAGTCTAGAGAGAAAACCAGAGGTCAGATTATTTGGAGTGTATCAGTATGTGTTAAGATCTTGGACCTCAATTCAAGAACAATGGTGAGCCAGGGAAAAACTTAAGACAGTAGATGCAGTTTATAAAGATCAAGTTTGTGGAGGCAAAATGGATGGGGTGGGGATAGACTGGAGACATGGAAACCAGTTAGAAGGTTATTGCAGTAATTCGAGATGGGAGATTCCAGTGTTTGGGCTGGGGTAGTTGGTAGATTGAGCTGAGGCGCTGTCTGGCACCCAGTTGGACATGCAGAATTGCTCTTTGTAGGAAACTCTCTAGAAAGTGGAACATAAAGTTTTCAGAGTCTTCTGAACAGAGGTGGCAGTTGAAGTCATAGAAGAAGAAGAGTTTTCCAAACAGAAGAAGTTGGAAGAGGGTTAAGAACAGAATCATAGGAAGCTCTGACTTATAAGGGAAGGATCAAGAAGAGGCATGAGATCAAAAGCAAAGTACTGAAGGGAACCAGGAATTGACAAAGACATCAAGTATCAGTGTATTAAATAAGAAAATAAGACAAGCTTCCCAAAATTCTTGACAAACTTGCCTGCAAGTAGCAGAGGCATCTCTTCTTGTACTATATTGTATATTTATGTGAAATTGGAGAATTGATTAACTTAATTTTGCATATTTCATCTTAAGCAGGTAGAAGTTGAGTTCAGTATAATTATACTGTACTGTATTATTAGAAATAAAGGAAAATTTTGAATTTTAATATAATAACTACAAAAAGGATGTAGAAGGAGATAATGGCAAGAAAATAAAAGTGCGGTCTTAATCAATTGTCTTAACAATTGATTGAGATGAAGAACAGCAAACATATTCTCTAGTTTTTAAAGATGGCACTATAAGGTAAGAGCTATCCCTGTCCCAGCTAGGACAGATCACAGGTGCGCAGATACTGTATGATCTCCCCTCTATAAAGCTCTTCAAAATTGTAATTAAATGTAATTATGTTATTAGTTAATTAAAGTCTGCCTCCTTCCCAGGCTGGAATATAAACATCTAAAAGTCAAGGACTGAGTCTGTATCTGCGTTTGCCAGAAAGATATCTGGTATGTGAAACAAGCTTATTAAATAGTTACTGGCTACATGAGGGAGGGGACAGAAGTCCATAGGAAAGTGCTGAAAGAGAAAACTTAAGAGGAGGGGAGGAGAGATATGGGAAGTGTAGCCCAGCATGCAGGAATCAACATTGTTAAAATTCAGAAAAGCTAATCAGAGGGTGGACAGATGCTCTGGTTTGCCTAGGACAGTCCTAGTTGTCTGTTACCCTAGTGTAATGATTAAAACTCCCTCATTTCATTCTCAAAATGTGTCCATTCATATGACAAATAATATGAACACCTTAACTAGACATTTGGGTGGACTATTAGGTTAAAAAATCACAATAAAATAAAATATATATTAAAATAATACAAGTCTCCTTATATTTCATTCAGGATGAAGGTTCATGGTAAGTAAATTATGACAAATAGAAATTAGCATAACCCACCAATTGTTTATAAAACTTAAGATGTGTTAGACTTCAATGATAATGTCTTCATTCGGCTAATGACTATCATCATTGGTTTATTGCAAAAATATAAAACTGCTCATAGAGTCCTGTTTTTATTTTCCCTTATCCTATTTTCCTCGTGACACAGTGGAATTTTTAGGACCCTAACTCTGCTTTCATTGGAAGACACCACCACAATGTAAGGCTACTTCAAACAGCTGTGTGTAAACTCTGTTCTTAAACATCAACCGCCTAAATCTGCAAAGCCTTTGGAATCCTTAAGATCAAAGCATCTTTTAACTGTACATTTCTATTATTAATCTGGATATGAATTTAAAAGTTGGCCTGGTGGGTAGAATTGAATTGCCCTGTTGATTTTATTAAGCTGATCAAACTTCACTAACTTGTAACAATTCTTTTCTATCTACTATTCAGGATAAACAGATGCTCAAGCTAATCCTGGAAAATACCAAGTAATAACTTTTCATTTCAGTGAGGGCCATGGCAGACACAGGTGAGGACAGTTAAGCAGTTGCAGGGTATCCTGCTGTTCAAAGCAGCCAGCAATCTCTCTAGAATCCCATTATTACTGCAGCTGATGCCCCAGTTGGGTGAATAGTTGGAATTTTTCCTTCCCGGGAGATGCTATAAATTTGTCTTATTCTTTTTATATTCGTAATATCTGGTACAAAGTAGCTGTTCATAATCAAATATGGAGTAATGATACATGGACAAGATATTTGGCTCTGTTTTTGTGTGGTTTAGCAAGTTTTTTACACAGTGGAGCAAAATTTAGATAGCACACACAGATCATTTAAAAATACTTATTGAACTGTTAAGATTTTTATCCACCTAGTTCCCTGAAAAGAATTTGGGAGCTCTGGTAATGAAAGTCATTTCTCAGTTGTTTTAAGAAGTAAATGAGGCTATAATTTTTGAATATAGTTCTTGGTCTGACAAATTTTAATCATTATCATCATCAACATTGTCGTTGTCGTCACAGTAATTATTCCAACACTAAGAAATAAATGACCCCATAGTGAAGGAGTTGCATAGAGATCATTGCAGCAATATAATAAAAAATAACTCTGTCCATTCTCAAATTGTTTGGCCAGATCTCAACCCTAGTATTATCTTGTTTACTGACTATCATGCCTTCAACCATTGTGTCTCGGTTAACTCAGTTCTGTTCCTGGTTCTATTAACTCACTACTTTTGTGAGTACAGAGAAGTCGCGCAACTTACTGAGCCTCGTTTTTTTTAAACCCATAAAATGTTACCATTGTCTGTTCCTCTGTGCTCCCATAAGACCTTATAGTTACCTCAGTTATTAGAACCTTATAGTTACCTCTGTTATTAGAGTTGTGTCAAGTGCTATTCTAATCTTCTTACTTCTATTAACTCATTTAATCTTTACAAATATGATGTAAGTTTTCCCCATTTCCCCTCTCCCTTCTTTCCTTCTTCCTTCTTTTCCTCACTTTGTTTCATAGCAAATGTAAGCCCCTTTAGAAAGTCACACAGTTGGTAAGAAAGAGTCAGAATTTGAACTCAAGCAGCTTGGTGCCAGAATCTAAACTCTAACCACTATTTTCCACTTCATTTTATTTTACTTCATTTTAATTAAATGAGTACGCATCTCTCTTCATCACTAGAATAAGAGCTCCTTATGGCCAACTACTGAAGTTTGTTAATTTTTTCTCTTCCTCATCCTCCAATATTTTGTTAGTTCCTAGCACATAGTGAAGGGGCCAAACACTTTTGGACAAACCCTTTTGTCAAATGCATGGATGAGAATTTGCCTTCCCATCTCAAAGGGATTTAACTCCTGTGATTAGGTTATGTTGAATTGCAAAGGTGAAGGAATTTTGCAGATAAATTAAGGCACTTAATCAACTGGCTTTGAGTTCATCAAAAGAGAGATTACCTTAAGTGAGCCTGACTTCAGCAGATGAGCCCTTTTAAAGAGACTCATAGCAGCAGTTGAGACTTCCTGTTGGCCTTAAAGGAGTAAACTACCATAATGTACAAAGGAATCTCGTGACAGGAAATGGCAGATGGTCTCTAGGAGCTGAAGGCTTCTAGAATTCAGTGAATTCCAGAACTCACTGAATTCCGCCACCAACCATGATTTGGAAGAGAGCCCTGAGCCTTAGACAAAATTGGAGCCGTGACTGATGGTTTGAGATTAGCCTGGAGAGACCCTAGGTAAACGGCCTACCTAAACCCATGGCCAGACTCTTGACGAGTGGAAACTGTGTGATAATGAATGTGTATTGCTTTCAGTTGCTGAATTTGTCATAATTTGTTGTGAACAAAAGGGAACACACCCAGGGCACTCTAACACTAGAGTTTTGTTTTATTAAGCTGATCAAACTTCAAACTTGTTGAATCAAACTGTTTCAAACTTGTTGAATTCCTAGAATTTGTAGGCTATAGTGGCTGGAACACAAAGCAGAAGATAGAAGGCAAGGGCTCAGAGTGATTTAGCTAGAATAAAACATGCTTGTTGGAAATCTGTTCATACTTCTCCTACCCCCAACTCTGCTTTGGACATCAAGCACTGGGAAATCAGTTATTCCTACTTCCCAGTACACGGCATCCATCATCACCGGTCTGCACATGTTTCCTTCTTGTTTTATTTTTCTCTTCTTATTTCAGATCCCTACCATTATTCCCCTACCCTCCACTGGCACCTTCTTTAATGTTTTCCTATATGTCCATTGGCTATATTTTGTAACGACCCTTATGTTATTGAGCTATTGTCTGTGTGTGTCCTTACTTTATATAACTGATGTTGTATAATAATTCTTACTCTATTTCTAATTTTATTCTATCATGTTTGTGATTTAAAAAATCTAGCCAGGGGTGCCTGGGTGGCTTAGTGGGTTAAAGCCTCCACCTTCCGCTCCAGTCATGGTCCCGGGGTCCTGGGATCGAGCCCCACATTGGGCTCTCTGCTCAGCAGGGAGCCTGCTCTCTCTCTCCACCTGCCTCTCTGCCTACTTGTGATCTCTGTCTGTTAAATAAAATAAAATAAAATAAAAGATCCGGCCACAGTGGTACTATTAACTTGGTGTTTCTCACTGTTGCTGAATGTTGTGAATGTACCACTTATCTATTCCCCTAGTTTTTGAACCTCCAGACAGCTTCCAGCCCTCTTTTCCCACCCACAGTCCTGTGACAAACATCTTCAAACATGCCTGCATATGGATATCTACTAGAGAAATGCTTAAGAATGATATTGATGGATCCCAGGGAATGTACTTGGTTTCCTGAGTGTTATCGGCTTGTTCTCCAGAACAGCTAGTTTACATTCCAACTTGCAGTGCATGCGAATTCCTACTTTCCCTTAATCTTACCAAAAGAGTATTACATGATTTTCTATTTTATTTAATCTGATGGGTGTAAAATCTTATCTCATTAACCATTTGAGTTTCCCTTTCTGTGACATGCCAGTTTATTTACTTCACCTATTTTCCTCCCTCTCTCTCTTCTCCCCCTTCCACTACCTTCTTTCTTTCCTTTTTATCTGATGTGCAGAAGTTTTTTATACATCAGATATTTTTCAGTTCTTCTAGTTATTAAAATTATCTTCTTTAAACCTGTCATCTGTTTTATTCTTAATTAAGATATACTGATTTTTTTTTTGTGATTTTGAAGTCTTTTTTTGTAAAGTCTTCCTCACTGCAGTATCACGATTTTTTCTTTCACATTTAGTTTTTTTATTCAGCTTGGAATTTATTTTGGTGCACATTGTGAAGAAGACACACAATTTTGTTTTTCTTTCTGTAATGAACTATCCTCAAAAACATTCAACTAGCAAGCTATGCTTACCCCACAAATTTGTGGTACCACTTTTTAATCATTTATCAACTATAATTAAATATAGACTAATTTCTGAGCAAGATATTCTGCTTCATTGTTCTGTTTGTTTCTGTGCCAGTGTCGCTCTTGTTGTTGTTGTTGTTAATAATAATAATAATAATAATAAGTATGTAATATATGTTAAGTCTGGGTCCCTAAGAAGCAGATGTCAAAATGAAGGGCCAGGAGACCCACCAAACCATAATGCCAATCTCACCTCAAGTGTAGAAGAGAGGTGAAGAAGCAAGCTCTTAAGCTGCCTTATAGTTCCAAGGAGAGTTTGGCAAGGCTGTTCAAGAGTCCTGGAACCAAAGTTGACCATCAGAAGTGTTCTGTGTCTCCCAGTAATGGGCTTGCTCCAGTATCCCTCATGTCTTACTCAGTTCAGGTTGTTATGACAAATATAACATAGACTGGGTGGCTTAAACAGCAAATATTTATTCTTCACAGTTCTGGAGGCTGGGAAGTCCAAGATCATGATACTAGCATATCAGGTGTCTGGTAAGAGCCTGCTTCCTGGTTTGAAGATGGCCATCTTCTCTTGTATCCTCACATGGCAGAAACCAGAAAAGGAAGCAAGGTCTTTAGGGTCTCTTCTTTTAAGGTCACTAATCTCATTCATGAGGACTCCAGCTTCACGATCTAACCACCTCTCAAAAGTCCCTCTTCCAAATACCTTCACATTGGGGATTAGGTTTCAACCTATGAGTTTTGGGGGACACATTTAATCCAGAGCATCTGCCATGCTCAATACTTGATAGAGAGCAAGAGTGTCCTTGAGCTCAAACAAAGCAATGGATTTCAGAGTGAAGCAGCTGGGGGCTGGGTCAATTGATCAGACTTCTGGAAGGTGCATCCTTTTACGGCAAACTACAATCCACATGTGGATTCAAGAGTGAATTCTTTTCAAGACTGATTTAGCAATTCTCAAATCCATATTTTTTTCAAACTAATTTTAGAATTGTTTGCCAAGTTCTTAAAATAACAGTGGAATTTATATTGGAATTATAATGATCTTTTGGAAAATTTGGGGGAGAATATACATTTTTATAATGTTAAGCTTTCCCATTCACAAACATATCATACCATTTATTTATTCAGGTGTTCTTCTAAGGAGTTTAGTAGGTTTTAACATTTTTTCCGTAAAAGCCTATGTATTCATTGTGGTTAAATGTTAAATAACTTAGAAGACTGATTGCTACTACAAAGACTATTCATCATTTATCTGGTTTATTACATCTTAAAATATAACTTTTATGCATTTTTGTGTATTACAAATAAGAAACAATCCTTTTTTTTTTTTTGGCTTAAACTCAGTCCTTGTGATTTCCATCTCTAACATTTAAGTGGACAAGTTTCTTTTTATAAAAGAATTCCACCATTTCTTTTCTTTTCTTTTTATTAGTTTATTAACTTATTAGTTTATTAGTTAATTAATTTATACATATCAGTAAAATTACTTTAAAATATATATACTCACTAAACAACAAAAGCTTCCAACTCTAAGTCTCAATGTAAAAATTGACATTTTCTGGTTCCCTCTACTGTTAATTTGACATAGTACATCTGTTTTTATCATTGACTTTTGTTGTGTTTGTAGGTTCTGGAAATATTGAATTTTCATTTCCCCCTTAAAATTTCCCCAAGATTTTTAGGCCATCTATCGGCCACTTTCCTTTAGCTCAATAAAGACTTAAGAACAGTGTCTGCCTAATCCCCTATCACCATATAAATAAGCAATAAAGAATTTACAACGAGGTCAAATCTTATGGGGAAAATATTTAAAAGATCATTAAAGTAATTATTCCCTGGAAGCCAAGGTAATTGTTTTGAAATCAGATTTTTAGAATCGTGTAGCTATGGAATGAGCATGAAGTCCAGAGAGTTCAGCACAAGCATGTCTTTGGCACTACATTTAGCAGTCTTCCAAAAAGATGGTTTCGATTGCATTGTGAAATCACACAAATGAAATGGCATGCATCATGGTACTGGATTTACAATAGGGCTGAAGATAAAGATAAAAAGCTCTCCTCTGGCTCACCTGACCTTCTCTGAGTTGTTAATCATGTCAACATTCTTGATGGCTAGATTTTCCTGTTACGCTATACTTGTCACCCACTAAAGGATGCCTTAGGCAAAGAAAAAGGAACTCAACCTGACGCACTAGGGCTGTTCAGTTATTGTAAAGGTAAAGGGAAATGTAAAATTCCCTCCCAAGTTGTATGTATACAAACTTTCAGAGAGCTCATTTGGGTCCTTGTTGGCCAGGCCTTTGGTGACAGCATGGATGGCCCCATATGCCACTCACCACTGCAAGGAGGCTCCCGTGCCGCAAACGAGAGAAGTCAGGCACCAAAGAACCACTAAGCAGCAACATCTTCAAGCGTTTACTATTTCTGTCCCAGGGTAAAGATTTAATGGATAAAGAATGTTGAATAAAGCACTTAGGAAATGCAGGAGAGCATGTAAGTGCCAAATTATCAGAAAGATTACTTATTGGCCAAATGTAAACATTAATACACAACCCCAGGATACGATAATTTATGTATTTATTTCTAACAAAAACATGACTGAAGACCTCGTGTTGACTGATTATATTATACTGGAGGGTATATTTGTTTTCTATTGCTCTCATAATAAATTACCACAAATTCAGTGGCTTAAAACAACATAGACTTAACTATGTTGCAGTTTGGTCAGTGAATCAAAAGTTTGAATGGGCTTGACTGATTGCTCTGCTCTGGGTCTTAAAGGGTCAAAATCAAGGAATCCTCTAGCCTGGCTCTTACCTGGAGGCTCTTGTGAAGACTTTTCCAGACTCACAAGGGCTGTTAGCAGAATTTATTCGCATGCAGTCTTTTGCTGACTGTTGGGGGTTATTCTCAGCTTCTAGAGGCTGCCCATGTTCATGGCTCCTTCATTTTCAAAGCCAGCAGTCTCAGGAGTTCTTTTCACCCTTCAAACCTCTTTGATCTTCTCTCTGCCTTATCAGCCCTATCTTCAGCTGGAAAATCTTCTCTGCTTTTGAGGACTCATAAAATTAGATTGGGCCCACCTGGATAATGAGGACACAGTCTATCCTTAATTACCTCCGGAAATCCTTCTTGCTATTGCACAGGCTCCAGGCACTAGGGTACAGGCACCTTTGGAGGTCACTCTGCTGACCACAGAAGGGAATTCATAAGGGATAAGTCAATCCACTGGATCTGGTTTGTGTGCATCCACATTTTGGCATGTCTGGAAAGGGGCATTCTTTTGGGGAAGAAATTCATTATATGATGTTTCCAGTGGATGGCCCATCTACAAATCACCTTCCAGTTGAGAACAGAATACAGTAGCCCTTGGAATATCTTTCTTCCCCAGGGACGTGTCTGAGATCAGGGTTCTTCAATCATGCATAAGACAAACTAGAAAATGTACTAAGTTAGTGGCTTTTGTAGTTTTTAGTTTCTGAAATGCCTCAGCAGTGTTATTCAAAATTCATTATCCCAATCTCTGTCTTTAGTGCCCACACTGATGTAAAATTATCTCCTTGAAATGAATTTTTAAAGTAGAATAGAAGTAGGCAGCTATCTGGGCAGAATTTTTAGCTTACTATATGACATTCATGTAAACAGTGCTTTTTGGATTAGATCTTTTGTGCTAGTGCCTCTTGGACTCAGAGTTACCAAAAAGCTTATGAAAATTTCTATTATTTAAAGTAGCATGGGTGGGACGCCTGAGTGGCTCAGTTGGTTAAGCGGCTGCCTTCGGCTTGGGTCATGATCCCGGTGTCCTGGGATCGAGTCCCTCATAGGACTCGAAGCAGGGAGCCTGCTTCTCCCTCTGCCTCTGCCTATCACTCCATCTGCCTGTGTGCTTTCTTGGACAAAAAAAATAATTAATTAAGAAAAAAAAAGTAGCATGGGGGCACTTGGGTAGCTCAGTTGGTTAAGCATCTGACTCCTGGTTTCAGTTTAGGTCATGATCTCAAGGTTGTGAGATCGAGCCCTGCATGGGGCTCCATGATCAGTGGAACATCTGCTTCAGAGTCTCTTCCTCTCCCTCTGTCCTTCCCCCTGCTCATGTGCATTCTCTCTCTTTTTCTCCCTCTCCCTCTCAAAAATAAATAAATCTTTAAAAAAAAATAAAGAAAGAAGTTAGACAGTAAAAATGAGGGAATCACTAGAAAGAAAGCTCCCCAAGGACAAAGGTAAAGGAATTTATTCACTGATCTAGTCTAAGCTTCTAGAGAGTTCCTGGCACAGAGTAAGCATTCAGGCAATATTTGTTAAACACATCAATGATGAATGAAGGAAATGAATGCTATTATCACATGAAAATTAATCTAACTTGGACAATCTGCTGTGATTTTGTTTTTCTTTTTTTGTATGAAATTTGATCTGATGTCAAAATAAATACATATAAGGCAGTGTCTTTAGTGGAAGCCTCTGTATAGTTTTTAATTTTATTTATTTATTTGTTTGTTTGTTTATTTTAAACATTTCTTTATTGAGCGTGCATACGCAGGGTTAAGGGCAGAGAGAGTCTTAAGTAGACTCTGCACTGAGCACAGAGCTGAATTGAGCTCAGTCTCACAACCTGAGATCACATCCTGAGCCAAAACCAAGAGTCAGAGGCTTAACTGACTCCAGCACCAAGGCAACCCTGTATAGATTTTTTAAATCATAGTTTAGTATAGATCTACTATTATAATATGATGAGCTATCTTATAAACTCAATTATCTCAGTGTAAAAATGAAAAAGTGTTTGATCATCCCTGAATTTTGAATCATACATACTAACAAGATAAAAAGGAAGGACTCAAAATTGACACTTACATAATGACAATACTTCAATGGGTTCATTATTTGAAATCTCTATGTTTCTAAGACTATTGCTCCCATTTGTTACATATTTCAAAATTGCTCTTTTTGAAAATGCATGGAGAGGCGCCTGGGTGGCTCAGTGGGTTAAAGCCACTGCCTTCAGCTCAGATGATCCCAGGGTCCTGGGATCGAGACCCACATCTGGCTCTCTGCTCAGCGGGGAGCCTGGTTCCTCCTCTCTCTCTCTCTGCCTGCCTCTCTGCCTACTTGTGATCTCTGACTGTCAAAGAAATAAAATCTTTGAAAAAAAATGCATGGAAAATGAGAATAGAAAGTAATATGCTGCACTATTAATGGCACAAGACCCGGGATGATTATTTGTGTCTATAATTATAAATGAATACTAAGAGCACAGGAACACACTTGACTTTCATAGCCAGAACACCATACTGTCCACAAAGGTGCAAAGAACAAGTCTTGGTGCCTCCCCTGACCCCAGTGACACTGCTTCTTAATGGTCATTAAAGTGGTACAAGAGGCAAAAAGGAGGATTTTACGGATAACACAGAGCTAAGATGCAAACTATAAAAAGAAATAAATCAAGGTTTGATAAGCCAATCAATGTTTTTTAATAGCTTAGCCTTTCATCATAATTTTTATATTAATGTTTATATATTCACAATCATCGTAAATCAGATGGAAATAAATATAAAACAGAAGGAATTAGCTAATGCTTCTAAGGACCTGTATGTCTTGGTTCGCCGAGTTTGACAGACTGCAACAAAACGGATCAGAAAACATCCACAAGGCAGGTGACTAGGAAAGTTTCCATTCACCAGACTTTCTTCCCTTGCATCTGGTAAAGTGGAAAAAATTACCATACATTCTTCTGGGGGGATGTGTACTTCCCTCTGGGGTATTCCACCATGGAAGTGTGAATGAATAGAAAATATCAGGAAATCAAGATGGGATTGGGAGGGAGACAAACCATGAGTGACTCTTAATCTCACAAAACAAACTGATGGTTGCTGGGGGGAGGGGGGTTGGGAGAAGGGGGGTGGGGTTATGGACATTGGGGAGGGTATGTGCTTTGGTGAGTGCTGTGAAGTGTGTAAATCGGGCGATTCACAGACCTGTACCCCTGGGGATAAAAATATATGTTTATAAAAAATAAAAAAATTTTTTTAAAATAATGACATAATGGATAATAACCCACTGAATAAATTAAGCATCTACAAATTTTAAAAAAAAAGAAAATATCAGAAAATCAAAGATTTTAAAGTTTGTAGAATCTTATCCCTCTCATCAACCCAGATTAAAGTTTGCATCCTTCAAGAGAAAAGACAGTTTGAAAATAGGGACTGACAATCAGTTATACCCTGTAAATAAGAATATGCAACTGCTCTCTATTCAGACTACTTTAGCTGGAGCTGAAGGGCAAAGGGAGAGAGTATCACTTCCCCCCTGGGAGCTCCCCGGCACCATACAGCTGCTGTATCAACAGGGAAAACGGTCTTTCTCTGACAGAGAAATCTTTAGTGGTTCCCAATCACAGCCACTAAAGAAAGGGTGCAATCCACATTTCCTTGCTTGGAACTTTAAAAATAATGGAATGGGCAGGTTATAGGTGATAGGTCATTTTGTTTCTGAACTTTTCTGAAAACTAAGAAAGCCATACAGAAAAATGAAAACAAAAACAAACAAACAAAAAACCTACAAACTATCCAAAAATGTGACCTGTGTGCACTTAATTTACTTATATGCTTTTTCTCATAATTTTCTGAGACTTTAAAAGGATGTTTACAGGGGCGCCTGGGTGGCTCAGTGGGTTAAGCCTCTGCCTTCAGCTCAGGTCATGATCTCAGGGTCCTGGGATCCAGCCCCGCATCAGGCTCTCTGCTCTTTGGGGAGCCTGCTTCCCCCTTTCTCTGCCTTCCTCTCTGCCTACTTGTGATCTCTCACTCTGTATCAAATAAATAAAATCTTAAAAAAAAAAAAAGAATAACAAAAAGGGATGTTTACATCTCAGCTTCTATTTATGTATGTATTCAGACACACACATACATACATCTTTTTTTAAAAGATTTTATTTATTCATTTGACGCATTTGAACATTTGAACATTTATTCATTTGAGAGAGAGAGATCACAAGTAGGCAGAGAGGCAGGTCTAGTCGTGGAAGTCATAATTTCCCAAAGACCTTTTTTTTCTGGATTTGTAAATTATTTGTATATGGCACGTACATCATTTCAAAAATGAAGTTATCATAGCTAAACCTGGCTAGGCATAAATGAATAACTTCGGAAGAAATTCCTGAAAGCATTATTCACTCCTACTGAAATCAGACAGCCAATTTCATTTCTTAGCTAACAAAATTCTTTCTTTGCAAGCAAGCAATCTAGGCTTTCACACTGCCTATCCTTAATTAGCAGAAGAAACTTGCTGCTTTGTAATTCAAATAAATATGAACTTCCCACATGGTAAGGAGTGGCTATAAAGAATAGAAACTCAATTTTGTTCCTGTGTGTGTGTGTGTGTGTGTGTGTGTGTGTGTGTGTGGTGTGGTAGTAGTGGTGGGGATGTGGGGGATGGTTAGAATAATAATGAGATTAAGATGAAGTGACACTGAGGGACTGAAGTGGGTTTGTTTTAACTTGTAAGAATAACGAAGGAAAAGAATGGTTGTCCGAGAGACTAACGTAGGGAAATGAGCAAACCGCGCGCTGCTTGGCTAGCTACTATTGGTTGATATAATCTGTCCCAGGTTCCTGACTCCCCAGACACTGGAACATGATGGATGGTGGGAGAAAGGGAGCGCTCACTCTTTTCTTTCCCTTACAGGTTCTCCAGGTCAGAGCTTCCTTTTGAGCATCCAGATTTCTCTAGATTCAAGAAAGTGGACCAAAGCTTGAGCTCCATTTTAAAATCGTAATTTGATGCAGCTTCAAAGAAAATTTTATAAAATTGCCAGTAAGGCAACCATCATCATTAAACATCAAGTTGTGTCAGTCTTGCCTGTACTTGTTGAAATTTCTTACTTTGAATCTATAAAACATTCCCTTAAATACTACTTGGAATTCCATTTTGAGCCTCACATTATTATATAAATTTGGTTCAGGGGCATTTGTTTTAGCAAGTATATTCAAAGGGTTTGCTGATGGGAATTTTGAGGATTTTTGTTTTCTGAGAAGTAGCCTTATGTAATGAAAATGGGAAAAATCTGGGAGTCATATAAAATGTTTATATCCTGGTGCTGCAATGTATAAGCTGTGTTACTGAGCAAATTACTATACCTCTCTGAGATTCAACTTACTGATTTAGTATGTGTTGTACTAGATTATGGTTAAGATATAGTGTGTGTGTGTGTGTGTGTATATATATATATATATATATATATATATATATATATATATGATAGCACCTGGAATAATACCTAAAAAATAACAAGGGTTCTATAAATTAGTATTTCTGATCCTATGTCATACCAAATGCTGCATCAAGCTTCAAAGTTTTGTAATAAGCACCCCTGTAATTAGAAAAGTAAATTTAGAATTTAACTTTGGCATTGAAAAATTAGTTGTGTGTATCTGTGTCTCTCTCAGCCTAAAAGAAACAAGTCAGTGAAACTAAAGCAAACCTAACCTTGTGAATTTTATGTCAATTGTTGATAATATTAATTTACCAAATGAGTTGTCTAAAGGACAAATATCTCAAAGAAATACAGATAGACCCCCTGAAGGCCTATTGTTTGACAATAGGTTTTTTTAATGCCTAACGTCTGGTTCCATTAACAAAATAACGTTGAATACCATGAAGGATATAATTATTTTAAATCCTGAAAACCAGCCCTTTGTAACGCAAAGGTGAAGATCTATTTCAGAAATATTTTCTATCACTCTGCCACCCATTTTAAACAGATCTTTGGTCACAGGTCTAATTAAATAAATGGATGTATGTTTTCCCCTAGTGATGTTCTACTTAATTCCTGGCCAGCCACATGGAGCTGTGCCACGAAAACAGGTCACACAGCTTCTGCTTGGCTCAGAACACACAAGATTACAAAATCTGCTTATCCCTGTTTTGTCTTAACACCTGTGGAAAAAAAAATACAAGACTGTCATGTGGCACACAAAAGGCTCAGGTATCTCCCTGTTTAGAAGTTGGCAGTCCCGAACAGCAAGAGGAAATAAGGTTGTAATATTAATAAACACCTGCTGGTTCTATTCTACTCATTGGCTCCATCCCAGCGAAACAGTTAATCAACTAAACCTAACAAAACAATTGTCAAAACCCGAAGGCAGTCTATGTTACCACATGGCTCTGAGTCCACCCTATGAGAAAATACAAGAAGCCCATGTACTGTACTGTTCTGCAAAGTAGGAGAGCAGAGTGTATTCCTCAGCAAGAAGTTAAAAATAGCAACAGTAATCATAGCCTGATTTCCCGGTGCCAGGCAGTGTTGTAGGTGGATATGAGGGACACTACAGTGAATGAGAAAAGAAAAGTCTCTGCTTCCCTGTAAGTCACGTTCGAGGGGGCAGACAGGAGACAAAGGATAAACCTTAAGCCTAGCAAGTCCCCTTCCTGTTAACTCTCGGATCACTCCCCCCATTTCCCTCAGGCATTTGTCAGGGAGGTGGTGACTTGCGGGTGGGGAGGAGACAGAGGGGCACAGTGAGGACCACCACAGGGAGAAAAAGGACGC
The DNA here is from genome assembly GCF_022355385.1 of Mustela nigripes. Classification (NCBI taxonomy): domain Eukaryota; kingdom Metazoa; phylum Chordata; class Mammalia; order Carnivora; family Mustelidae; genus Mustela; species Mustela nigripes. The sequence goes on along the minus strand of NC_081561.1, from coordinate 82,208,599 downwards.
CTGACTGAAAAAGAGACCTTTGAACAAAGATCTGAGCAAAGAGAAGGCACCAGGACTGGATAAACCCGGAGAAGATGGCCTTCTTCCAGATCAACGCAGCTGTTCAGAGCCGTGACTCAAGGAAACCAGGGAAGTGATTGTCAAACGACCTCTGACCAACTACAGATAATGCTGTTTCATGACAAAAAGCAGCATCGCCTCTTGGAGTAAAGGAAATCCAAATAATGCTATGACATCCATAGTATAGTCTTCTCACTTAGCAGGGTTAGCATTTTTACTAAGCCTTGAATATGTACCTCAGAACCCACTCCTTAGGGAGGCCTTGAAGAACCATAGTGATGCTGTTTTAAAACGTACTTTGTCAAAACGGGTTTTCCACTTTATGTTTCTAGGACTTACTGCAGGTGAGGTCACGTGTCTTGAAATATTTAAGCTCTCAGTATTTAAAGTAGCATGTCATATACAAATCCCATTTCCACACACAGATCAAATCTTTGAGAGATCAAATATCCAGTTTTGGGGGAGAAAAAAGACAGGAAAGCACAACTTTAGAAAAATACTACTGACAAATATATTTTACAAAGTCCATTTCAAATTAGATAAGAAAGGAAGATAAAATAGCAGGCATTCATATTCGGATAGAAGCTGGTTTGAAGACAGGTTCTGCAGCCAATTTATGTGTTTCTCAGACCATATCTTGCACAAAGGACTTCAACAAATATTTCTTTAAAGAGAATAAAAATGAGCGATAACCAAGCCATTGACCAGCAAATGCATTCTAAGGAAAAAGAATAGTAAAACAGTTCCAAGCGGCACCTGGATGGCTCAGTGGGTTGGTTAAGTGTCTGCCTTCGGTTCAGGTAGTAATCCCACAAGCCCCTTAGGCTCACTGTTCAGTGGGGAGTCTGCTTCTCCCTATTCCTCTGCCCCTCCTCACCTCATGCTCTCTCTCTCTCTCTCAAATAGGTAAATAAAACCTTTTTAAAAAATAGTTTTATTATGCAGACAAAAATGTATACCGAGACATGCATTAATATCAAGTAAAGAAACCACAAAACAATTAAACAATGGCATTGCATTCCCTTAGGAGAAAAGATTGCAACCACTGAATGAAAAAGACATATCAAAATATCTTGTGCACCAAATAGTTGGGATATAGGGATATACATTCATTACTTTCATTATATAGAATATTTAACACACACCCCCGAAGAATCTTTCCTTTTTGTCTATACTAAAATTGTGGAGATAAAAGTAAGTTTTAAAAATATTACTACTTGCCTACCCAGGGCTTTTAGCCATGAGTAGCCAAGGAGTTAGAAGCTATGGAAATAGAAGGAGAGGCTGGAGACCCAAACTGCAAACCTGGTTTCTTTTATATTTCCCAGTTGGACTATTAGAACTGAATTAAAGAACTTTGCTGAATTATTCTGTTGGCATAAGTGAGTCTGGCCAGAGGCTCAGAAACAGAAACACATGGCAGTGGGCACAGGGGAACCTCAGACAGCCGACTGTGGCTTCACTCACACGCACCTACTCCCTCTCACACAGAAACACACAGACGACTCTCTCAATGGTGAATTAAGAGAGCAACCCCTTCAAATTTTTAAAATTAGGAAAGGCATGTGTGAGCACTCTGAATCAGAAATATTTCAAGAACATTATAAGAATAATTTGTCTATTTCAAAGATTATTTAATGATACCACTATTTACCAGTGTGTAAATACAATTGGAAGTGAAAGACAATCCTAATCTATTGTAGCAACATCGCCTGACACTTCTCTATACTAAACCAAACAGACTCAAACCTGACCTGGTTATCATAGTGATTATTTTAATTAATTAGTGATAATGCTAATAGTACACCATTTTAACATACAGGGAAATAGTATTAAAGGGGAGTCATCATCTACTTCAATAACTACCTGAAATATCAGATTTAGAGAATAAAATCAGTGTCAAAGGACTATCAATTCCATTGTTAATGAAATGTGCAAGTATGTATATGTTAGAAAAGTACTAAAAGTTAAAGAGAAAATAAAAAGGGAGAGTGGTGATAGTAAGATGTGACAAAGAGGGATGCCTGGATGGTTCAGTGGGTTAAGTGTTTGCCTTCAGGTCAGGTCATGACCCCAGGGTCCTGGGATCAAGCCCCACTTCCTGCTCCCTGCTCAGCAGGGAGCCTGCTTCTCCCTATCTCTCTGCCTGCCACTCCCCCTGCTTGTATTCTCCCTCTCTGTCTCTGTCAAAATAAATAAATAAAACCTTTTTAAAAAAGATGTGATAGGGGCACCTGGGTGGCTCAGTGGGTTAAGGCCTCTGCTTTCAGCTCAGGTCATGATCCCAGGGTCCTGGGATCGAGCCCCGCATCGGGCTCTCTGCTGGGCGGGGAGCCTGCTTCCTCCTCTCTCTCTGCCTGCCTCTCTGCATACTTGTGATCTCTGTCTGTCAAATGAATGAATAGGATCTTTAAAAAAAAAAAAAAAAAAAGATGTGATAAATACAGGATCAAACAAGTGAAGTGTTAGTAGTACAATCTAGGTGGTGAGTTCACTACAAAATTATGTCAACTTTGCTATATGTTTCAAAATTTTCTTAATAACAGGAAAATATAGTTTAGGAAAACATTAAGAAGTGATAACCTAGGGGCACCTGGGTGGCTCAGTGGGTTAAGCCTCTGCCTTCGGTTCAGGTAGTGATCTCAGGGTCCTGAGATCAAGCCCCACATCGGGAGGTCTGCTTGCTTGGGGAGCCTGCTTCCTCCTCTCTCTCTCTCTCTCTCTGCCTACTTGTGATCTCTGTTTGTCAAATAAATAAATAAAATCTTAAAGAAAAAAAAAAAGAAGTGATAACCAAGGAAAATGAGTTAAGAACTCAAAGATGGAATAGTGGAGGAATCATGGCCTAAGAGGGAGACAGGGTAGTACAATGTCTTAAGAGATAGTTTTTGGGGCGCCTGGGTGGCTCAGTGGGTTAAAGCCTCTGCTTTCTGCTCAGGTCATGATCCCAGGATCCTGGGATCGAGCCGTACATCAGGCTCTCTGCTCGGCAGGGAGCCTGCTTCCTCCTCTCTCTCTGCCTGCCTCTCTGCCTACTTGTGATCTCTGTCTGTCAAATGAATAAATAAAATCTTAAAAAAAAAAAAAAAGAGGTAGTTTTTAAAGTTAAACATTTGCATCAAGAATCCAATCTCATTTCTATTATTTGCCAGCTGTGAAACTGATGTGATTTCTCTGTAAGCCTCTATTTGGATATTAGCAAAATGGAGATGATTTTGCCTACTTTATAAAAATATGAACACAGAAAATTCTTAGGAGATTTATCACACATCATTAGCGGTGCCTTTACTAACAATTAGGAAAACGAACAAAATACCACCAGAAGGGGCAGAAATAAGTTAGCTGAGTAAATACTGGTCCCTGGAATGAAACATACAGTGTTAACAGTATGGCACATTAGTAAGATGTTTGGGGGCACAAAAAAAGAAATATTCAAATAAAGGTAAAATAACATTTTTGTAATTTCACATAACAAAAAGTCAAGATGCAGATGATGTTGTGGTTGATTAATTCAACAGCTTAATAAGATCAGAGAAATGGAGGGAAATTTGTTTCCTCTCATGATATATTAGCTACAGCAGCCTCAGGCATAACTTCTCATCTAAAAAAAATCTAAAAGCAAGAATAAAAGGGAATTTATTCCTTGCACATCTCCCTTGTTTTCAGGGAGAAAGTGTTTTCCCAGAAACCCTATGCTATTTTTACCCTGTGTCTCATTAGTCAGTAGATCAATAGATCACATGTTCACCCCAAAATATTCACCAACAAAGGAGAAAGAATTGCGAGGATTGGCTTTGAACAGTCACAGTTTACCCTTTGGATTTGGACAAGGGACCCATATTCCTGAGTGCAGTATTGCTTAATATATGAAAAAAAGAAAAGGAGTTGCATTGATAAGAAAGATGAATAAAATAGCTGTTGAGTTGGCAACCCACAGTTGCATGCTACATATGGAAAAATAATGATCATGTTAATAAAAACACGCAAATTACATGCTGATCTCAATAACTATGTGACATAAAGTAACAAGAACCTCTGTGATATGAGAACGTTTTTTAAACTACTGGGATTATTTCTAAAGCAAAGGTTCTACCAAAATATTCCACACTGAAGTTGATTACATGGTGAATCTATGTTACATGCACTTTTAATTAAAGAGCATGAATGCTTTTCAGAAAACAAAAGAGATCCACTTTTTTTTCTCTCTCTTTTTAGAGAGGCGAGAGTAAGGAGCAGAAAGAGAGGGAGAGAGAGAATCCCAAGCCGACTCCACATCCAGAGGGGAGCCTATCACAGGGCTCGATCTCACAACACTGAAATCATGATCTGAGCCAAAAATCGAGTCAGACGCTTAACTGACTGAGCCACGCAGGCACCCCGAAAGAGATCCACTTCTAAGCAACAAGTATCCCTCTATCAGAATGTTTCTGATACGAAAGTACTTTTGTTTTATATTTCTGTTTCTTTAGGGTAAATGTTAGCATAAATTAAGAGATTGGTCGCTATTATAGACTAAAAACTTTAAGTACCTGTTAGGAAGGTGTTTGCACTTATTAGTTATTAGTTATTAGTTATGAATAGTTACACTAAGAATGTGGTATTTTAGGCTGAGTTTAGTTGATGTAAAAATACAGCTTCCTAATATTTACGGAGGGCATTCAGGCCATTGTTTAAATTGTGTTAACTAAGGTGAAATTAGAGGAAGGTAGTCAACAGCTATAAACTTCAAGTTATAGTAAGTAATAACAAGGGATATAAGGTACAACGTATCAACTATAATTAATACTGATGTATGATAAACAGGAAGGTTAAAAGAGTAAACTCTAAGAGCTCTCATCTCAAGGAGACATTTTTTAAAAAATTCTATCTGTGTGAGATGTTGGGCGTTAACTAAACCTAGTATGGTAATCACATCAAATATACATAAATCAAGTCATCTTGCTGTACACTTTTAAACATATACATATCCAGTGATATGTGTCTATTATTCCTCAATAAATTAGGGAAAAAAAGCTATTAACTAGGACTAAAATTTAGGTAGATTGCTCTGTCATTAGATGCTAGGAGAGTGGATCTCGTGGGGCAGTGTACATATGAAGCTTTTGGATAAACAAAGTTTTACACGAATAGGGAACCAGGCAGCCCTTTGGAAAACATGCCCTCGGTCCCCAGCTGATAGTATTTTGTGGGCTTTGTATTCAGGCCAAAAATCTTTGGAGTCCTTAGGGAGCTACAGTACCAACGTTTCAGCTAATTTAGCATCATTTAAATGGGGTCTTGCTATATATCTTTGGGTCTGGATTTCTTTATTTCCAATTATTTAATGGATTTATTGAAAAACAGTTTTATTTCAAAACTCTTATTAAAAAAAAGACCTATGTAATTTTCTTCTCTTATATATTGAGAAAATACATGTTACTGTTTTGAATTAAAATCACTTCACATCAACAAATATTTCCTGAGTTCTTACCTTTTGCAAACCTTGTGTTAAGTGATCCAGAAAACCAATGAACTTTAAAACATAAACCTGGACATCTAGAACTGAGTTTTGGGTATCCTCAAAATAAAATATTTCTCTGACATGTTCTGTCTGTTGAAGACTCCGTTCAGGGCAATATGCCTCTGGATCAAAATTAAGTCAGGTAGAATAAAGGAAGGGCATTGCAGAGAGACTTCTGCTGTTCTTATACATATTTATATTACTTAAAAACCTTATTTAACAATAAACATGGGTTTCTTTGTAATAAAGAAATAAGCATTAATTAACATCTTTTGTAACACTAGTAAGTTGTGGGTAACCTCCAAGATGGCCCCACCAATCCCCACCTCCTCATGGTATCCTTTCCCTGTGTATTGCCCTCCCACATTGTACCAGGGGGGTCTATACGGCTGATAGGATATGGCAGAAGGGAAGTTTGTCACTTCTGAGCTTAGGATGTGAAAGGCTGAGCCTTCCTTGTCAGGACTCTCTCTCTCTGTCATCTGTCACTTTTCGATTTCCATCTCTCCCTCTTTTGTTACTTGCTGTGGGGGAAGCCAGCTGTTGTATCATAAGGTAGCCCTACAGAAAAGCAAAGGTGCACGTGAGGGAGAGCTAACGCCCGCCAGCTACCTTAGAGCTTGAAAGCTGATCCTGTAGCCCCAGCTGAATGTGCAGATGATTATGGGCCTGACCAGCATCTGCTCCACGATCTCATGGAAGACCCCCCAGAAAAGCTCAGAAACTGTGAGAGAGAATAAATGTTTGTTGTTTTAAGCAGCTCGGATTTGAGTAACTTGTCATGTAGTAATAGATATCTAATGCAACGTTCAGTATCATCCCCTGACTGATAACCCTTAGCAGAGTCTATTTCAGTTACTGGAGAGTTTATTCAACAAATAGTTATTGAGCACCTACTATATCCTAATTAATTTGCTTAGATTTTCTACCTTAAAATGTTATTCTAAGAAGCCCATTATTGAAAGAAAGAAAGAGAGAGAGAGAAAGGGAAACCCATTATTCCTCAAAGCCAAAGATTTTCAGTGTATATATTTCACTCAGCTATTAAAATGAACTTCTAAAGTTATTAAAATAAATTATTTTGTATCTGAAATGTGTAATTTGCTCTTTTCAAATAACTTTCTGATTACTGGAGATGCAGGTTTGGGATACTTATTTTAACGTATTTTTATTTGTTATATAAACAGTTTTTTAAAAAAGATTTTATTTATTTATTTGACACACAGAGAGAGATCACAAGCAGGCAGAGAGGCAGACAGAGAGAGAGAGAGGAGGAACCAGGCTCCCCACTGAGCAGAGAGCCCAATGTGGGACTCGATCCCAGGACCCTGAGATCACGACCTGAGCCGAAGGCAGAGGCTTAACCCACTGAACCACCCAGGCACCCCTTTATTTGTTATATAAAAACAGTTTTATTTGTTATATTTGTTCTAGCTAATATAACAAACTCTCAAATCTCAGCGGCTTAAGTCCATCAAACTCTTTCTCATTTGTGTTCATATACTCTGGATCTTTCCTTTTCATAAGTCATTGTCTGGGCTTTTACATCTTGCCAATAGACCAAAGAAGAAAGGCTGTGGAGGACCAAGTGGAATGTTTTTATGTATCAGATCTGGAAGTGGGAGACTTCACTCCAACCACATTCCATTGGTTGATCTTTTGTCTCCTCCCAATCCTATGAATCTTTATCAAGCCCACGGCTCAGAAAATGGACTCTTTTTTGATCTTTAAGGCCAGACTGTTCAGACTTGAAAAAAACATTCTTATTCAATTCCTTGTTTAAAAATCGAAAGATTGGTATCGAATTTTTGTGCCTTGATTTTCAACTAAAACAGGTTGAATCTCTTCTTGTTTTGTTGTTGCTGCTGTTTATTTTTTTTTTAATTGAGATAGCTCTCCAAAAGTTGAGCAGAACTAGTGGGAATACCAAATTTTTATACAATTTTTCAAAAATAGGTAAGACCAATATAGTAATAATAATATTTCCTTTGAAATATAATTTTTGGCAAGTTTCTTCTGATTTGTATTTAAAGTACTAATGAACTCTGAATACTTTGTCTGAATAGTATATAAAAAATGAGATAATAAAAAATGAATAATTTTTCCTCTGGGTAGACATTTACATATAAAATCAATCACTTTATATATAAATTGAGTTTATGTGAATATCCATTTTATAAACGTGATTTATACTGGCATTTTAAATCATAGTTGTGTTGTTAGTTGTTTCTCATATATGTGTATTCATATACATGTATCTACTACATGTATTTTCAACTTGCATATACACTCGCACTGATTCTTAGACCATATGTTTCATGTGGTTCCAGCATTATTCTGCTGCTCAGTGAAGGGCCACTAGAGCAAAGACCATAGGTTATAAAATTTTCATAATTTCTTGGCATGACTATTACTGCTGCCCAAGGGTATATTAAATTAGTCCTTCTACCATAGAAAACCTTCTAAACTTTTTCCCCTTGAAATAAAATATATTTTTTGATGTAGAATAGGCAGGAAACAATCAAATATTCTATTTCTGGACCAAGATTGTAATCTCACAGTTTTATTTCAAATATACCACAGCAGAAAGAAAAATTGATAAATCATAAAATAGAAAATTAAACAAAGCTATGAATCTTATTTTTTATTCCTAACAAAGAAGTAATTGAAGTGATTTAGAATGATTCTGGTTTACCTAAGAAAGGAAGAAAAACAGCCCCTAAATCTGGATAAGCATTTAGCAATAATATGGAAGGTGACCTAATTCAGAATTGTAAAATTGTAAAATGCCACCCAATGGAATATTTATATCACTATAAATGATAAAAACAAACATACGGCATTGAAATTTTTGTATTGAAATACAACATTTTAAATCACCTTGAAAAAATCAGATTATTTATTTATTTCACTGTGAGGACTAGGCTTTCATTAAATCCTGAGTAAATTCTTACTTTGGGAGTAATTTATTCTTTTTTTGGAGGGGGATCTTGGAGACTCAGTAATGACTGTAATAATCTCCATAATCCATAATCCAATGGTTTCTATCTGGTTCTCAATCCAATAGTCTGCAAACCAGTAGAAAAACAGGCAAGAACCTGAAATACAGTCCTTTCTAGTCTTATGCATTTGCTTAAAGGTCCTTCAAGAAGCAAGTTAATGCCTCTTTCATCCACATGAAATGAAGTAAAACAATAGCCTGTAAACCCTCCCACTTCCAACACCTACAAATGTGAGATAAAGTAAAAATTTTATTTTAAATACATAGCAGAAATGCACAAAAAGAAATGGTTTTCCATAAGTGTTAGGAATAAAATGAGAAATGACAGTGAGTGATTAACTCCTAAGCCTTTGTATCAAGGATTTATAATTCAACATTATAAAACATCCAGAGATATAATCCCCCACGACCAAGGGTCAGGAGCCATAACAAACAGAAGAATTAGACCCCAATAAAATGAATAATAGAAACAGTCTGACAGATCATACAAAATAAATATTTTTTAAAATGATTAAAAGTATAAAAGAGAGAGTTGAGATTAAACAGAAACCAAAAGACATCATGAAAGAAATCTTGACAGACTTGAAAAAGGATCAAATAAGACATTGATAAAATAAAATTTGATAAACTGGAAGATAGATATGTTTCTTTTAAAAAAGCAAGGAATAAAAAAAACTTTAAAAGAAAGAAAGAATGTATTGACCCAAAGATAGATAACAGAGGTAAAGATTAAGAGTTGGAAAATGTGAATGAGATGAAGAAATATGGAACATAGAATGAGAAGATACACATGTCTGTAAGTCTTAAATGAAGAGGAGAAAGGAGAATAAAAGAAAGGCAATATTTAAATAACACACTGGAATTAATTCTCCAATGATCCTTTCCTGGCTAGGAGAAAAGTTAGAATCTCTGAAAAACTTGGATTGTGTTAAAAGCACCATACATGTTAAATTTTAAGATTGATCTTTAATAAAGTAGGAATAGGCTATAAGGCTTCCAAACTATAAAGGGGAGATAAAAAGGAATAAAGAAACTTGATCGATATAATAGAGGCAGGCAAGGAAAGAAAAAGAGTAAAATAGGTTGAATAAAGTAAGATTTTTCTATGGTTCCTTATTTCCAAGAATCAGGTTCAAAATTCTTATCATGGAATAAGAATAGATATATGAGACTATTTAACATTATGTTTTCAAGATATTATCCAAATGGAAAAGAGCCAAAGTATATTACTGTATTGTATTTAAAATAATTTAGCTAAGGTTAAATTATAAACTTGGAAAGTATTCAATAAATAATGTTATTATCACCAAACCATCTAAAAATTAAGATGGATTAGGCTCTCAGAAAATTAGATAATGTTTCATGACATGGTTTGTCGACCTCTAACAGAGAATATCTGGCACGATTAAACCAACACAAAAGGGTTTTGGAATGCCCAGTTGTACTTGAACAGATGTAGTGGCTGAGTAAAATAGTTGCTTCTGATGTGGTTTCTACTTCCATTTTCTGCCCAAGGTTGCTAATATGATGAGTCAGCATTATATATATTTAATGATACAAGAAAATTTAAAAAATAAAAGAGACATATCTAGTGTTATATTCTACAGTTGCTCTAGTTCCTTTGGGTATCCACATAGCATTCATGGGTTCTGGTCAAATTGTGATACTTGTATTTTGGTCCCTATCATCTTGATATCCCATACCCAATCACATATGGGCTCATGAAGTCCCTCTCTCCAGCTGTCCAGAGTGTGACCTAACTCTGCCCTGCCAAGCCAATGCTATAAATGATAAAATTTTCCAGTGGCCCTCTTATAATAAATGTACCTGCCTTGTGTTCTGTTCTATATAAGGCTTTCTCTTTTCAGCTTTCAATGTAACAGCAATAATATCATCTAAAGTGTGATCCTCTTCTGCTTAGATAACATGTGAATTTCAATTGTGGCTCTATCATGGAATCTAAGACTTGTGTTCAAGGGCAAAGTAGATCTCTAACCAGCTGTGAGACTTATGGGAAACCAGTAAACTTATTGAGCCTTCGTTTCTTCACTTGTAACATGGGAAAATAGTACCTGAGCTGCCCACTTCAAATGATTATTGTGAACAGTAAATGAAATAAAGTACGTCAAAGTAAATTGTGTAAACCTCTATGATTTACTATTTAAAAATTCTTATTCAAATGACTGATTTTGCTAGAGGCAATTTTGAATATGGTAACTACTTAGACTCTGAATATTTTAAAGCGGGTGTTCCATTTGAAACACATAAATAGGCAGTTAACTACACTTTCTTCCGATGCTTTGAAATTCACCTTGAAGTTAACTCTCATTCAGAAATCCAGTTGCATCCAGATAATAGATATATTGACGTGCTTTCTGACTATTAATCACCAAGGTTCAAGAAAGCCAAAACATGACAAATAAAAACTGGCCATCTAGAGTAAATGGGAAGTTTTGCCACATTCATCTATTCTGTTCAACAACTAGTGATACAACTAGTGACTCAGTGATATGATCATTGAAAACTTAGAAGTCTTTTTATTAGCTATTCTGCAAGTCCAGCAAGGGATCCAGTTGGAGAAGTAAATATCAAAAATTTGGGTCTAATGTAAGAGATATTCCCTCTTTATAAAAGGAATGATTCCCACTAATTAACTGTAATATACTATAAAGTCAGTAACAGGAGCACCTGGATGGCTCAGTTGGTTAAGCATCCCACTCTTGATCTCAGACCAGGTCTTGATGTCAGAGTCATGAGTTCAAGCCCTCATTAGGTTTAAAAAGAACAAAATTAAAATAAAGTCAATAACAGTTTCCTTTAATGCAAATGATATTACTTAACCAAAAACTGTTATCAGTGCAACTCAAAACATAGTAAGTAGAATCAGTAAGTCTAGTAACTGAAGGAAAAAAACCAGATATCAGGTCAGTCTCAGAATAAGACTACACACACACATTTCTATTCTCTATTATTAGTTTTTTCAAATAATAGTAGATAAAATATAAATGATCTTCACACACATTTTTAGAAATACTTTTAGATAGGTAATAGAAGAGAAAGATGTCAACATCATCAACTAGATTGGTCAACATAATCCAGAAGAAAGGGAAGCAGTGTGACATTTTGTTGGTAGTGAACAAGTAAAGAAAAATATTTCTATGAGTGTGCCCCCCCCCTTAAAATGAAATCATTGTATATTCTGTGGGCCAATCAATGAAACTACTCTGCAAGTCCTAATTTTAGACACCATCAAAGTACAAAAAGGGGTAGAGCCTCAAAGCATTTTCGATGGGAGCTATATTTATTATATATCAAATGCAATTGTTTTCTGACTATCTCGTGTGGCCCAAGGGCAGGTCTCAGGACAGAGACAGAATCTTGCATCCATCTGCCAATATTTTGTTAAAAAAAAAATAAAAATCCGGTCATCGTATTTCTAAAAGTTTTTATAATGCACTTAGCGAGTCCACTGGTGGTCCTTTCCATAAAAGACTTTTGAAAATAAATATTTCAAAATGTCAGAGGAAAGGCAAAATGCCCTTTTAACCGATGGAAAGTCTCAACTTTGAAATGCATCTTCATTACATGGAGGACAAATCTTTGAAGGTATGCCTGTGTAATAAAACACTGGATCAACATTGTAGGTAAGTACCGACATCCCGGTGACTTATTTGAGGAACGCCGGTGTTTAGTGGAATACCAGTGGTCTCAGGCACTTAGAATTTTAAAAGCAGAAAATTAATCGCCATTGATCCTTCAATTGAGATTTATGAACACAATGCAGTGTGCGAGTGGAGTCGGTTTTGTTGTTTTAACCCGCGCCTGTGATATTTTCTCCCAAGCCCCTACACCGGCCCTCACGTTGTACGTTCCACCTTCCCATTTTGAAACACAGAACACATTTCTGAGTCAGATTTTTCTAGCTGTTTTCTAAGAAGGTTTATGATCACAGCTGCAGTAGTTATGGGTTGGTTTATAGTCCATTGCCCGTAGATGGGCCCATATGTCCAACAGAGTTTGTTTGATACCATACCTTCCACAGACACGGGGCAGTTCTTGAGGTGTGCCTATAAACCTGCCGTTAAATGGACCAGCTGTACTCATAAACTTACATTAGCGGCCTCAATCCACCCGCCTTACAAAAGTCATTGGCAATAAATCTATGTTCAGTCTATATATGCACTTTTAAGTATTTTTTTACACTTCTGAAAAGAAAATATAAAATATATCCAAGTCTTCTGTGATCCCGACTGAAATAAGAGCTGATTTCTTTGGGGTGTATAAACAATGTCTTTAAGGGCCTCACTTTCCATTTCTTTGCAAGATGCCCATCCTTCTTGATAGCCTTGATTCCTCATCTTAAAAAAAAAAAAAAGCAAATAATAAATTTTAGGGTCTTTTTTTTTTCCACCTGAAATCTTTTGATAAGAAATTTGAGGGCTTGGGCATGATTCATTCTACAGTCCCCAGTTCATGCATTCAGTGTGGCAGCTCACTGGGGAACCAGGAGCGAGCAAGTGTCAACACGATGACCCACACTGATTCAGCTGTGAGAGTGTGTGTCTTCAGTGTGGCCACCCAGGACCTCAGCACTTACACGGGATGGACCTCCTGTACTCTCCTTGTGGGCTATCAAAGAACAGTGGTGATTCCCTAGGCCTCTGCAGGAAGGACATGGTTAAAAGAATTTCCTTCTTTTCCATCTGAAATAGAGTTCTGGTCCATTTTGTTCATCAACTTTGTTTTACGGCAATGTAGTTCTCAAAAAATTTTTATTACTTGTTTTAGCTCTCTTCTTGGGTATTAGTTTTGGTTTTAGATTAGAAAAAAGCTCCATATTTGAAATCTTAGAAATTCCAGGGCTAACACTTACTGGAGTGTTTTGGGGTGGACTATCGGATCTCTCAGTTTCTTCTTCCACAAAATGGAGAAAAGACTGCATGTGAAATAGTGCTAAATAAACATTTGCAGAAACTCAAATCTAGACTTCCTCTCCCATTCAGTCACAGCATCATTTCAATTTTTCTACCTAATTCCAGAAACTATCATTTTTCCTACTTACTGTCTTCTACTCCAGATGAGGAGAATGGTAAATGCTTCCTGTCTGGACTAGCAACAGCATCCCATCTAGTAATCCTCTTTCCAGTGTTACGCTTTTTACACCATCTTTCTCTGAGATTCTCACGGTCTCTTCTTTCTCTTGCTCAATTCACTTTAATTCCAAATGTATGCATATATTTCAAGTTTTTTTTTCTTAAATTACAAGACATTTCTGCCAATTTTAATGAGTCAAAGATACATTTTTTTAAAAAATGTTTGGAAAGAGTTTTAAATTACTTTGAGGATATACACTGGCTTTCCAACTGAAGCAAACTTAAAAAGCCTTCTAAAAGTTTCCTTTGCCTGAAAATTGTCATCTTGAAATGGCTGTGCTTTTCAGAAATTTACAACAGCAGGTTTTTAGTGAGTTTTGCAAATATAATCAATAACTTATAGATAGCATAAGTGATCCTTGGATAAATTTATTTGATATTGTATTACTAACCTAAGTGCTATCTCTGTGGGAAAATCCAGTGGTGACAAAATTGGGAATGGTGATGGAGGAAGTAGATATAATAGTTCTTATTAAGGTCTCATTAGGTAACAATTATTCAGAAGTAGGCTAGGTTCTCTCTCTCTCTCTCTGTTTCTCTCTCTCTCTGCACCCCCCCCCCACACTTTTTAAGTAGTAAGAAAAGAGGAATTTATATGTCCACCTCACTTTTGGGGGGGTAGGGGGATAGGCAGTCAGAAATTCTTTCCTTTCCTTCTCTGACTCAGCACAAAGTTTTTCAGATGACCTTGTAAGAGCATTCAGCATTATTGGGCCACTCCTTTCTTGTATTACTATTTTCCCTGGTCTCCAGATATACTACTATCTTGCTTTCTGTCACTACTCTGTTTCCTGAAGAAGTACATTCTCTTCCACTTGGCCATTGGATGTTTTCTTTGCTCAGTGTTCTGTTGCTGGCCTTTTGCTCTTCTAATTTTATATCTTTCCCTAAGTAATCTCATTTATACTAATATCCTTAGTCACCACCTAAACTCAGAGGACCCACAAATTCTCTGTAGCTGAAACCTTTTCCTGAGCTACACATGTATATACCCAACAGCTGATTTCACAGTCTTCAGACAGTCTCAAATGTATCACAAATTCACTACGTTGAAAACCAAAATCATGATCTTCCCTTCCAAACTGTGACTGTTTCCTGTCACAGTGAAGGGAACTAACATCTATCAAGTTACATAAACCAAGAACCTGAATTCATCCTTGAAACTTACCTTTCCTTCAACAATCTCCTTACCACATCTAATCCATCATCAAATTATGCTAATTTATTTCCTAAACAAGCTCTGAAATCCATACCTTTTTCTTTATCTTTATTACCAACTCTATAGTGCAAGCAACCATCATCTCTCTGCTGGCCTACAATATGTTATGTTCTCTTTCCAGTCTACTCCAATTCACTTGCTCCCCTCCAGCCCAACTCCATATCTACCCAGATACTCTCTTCATTCCACCCTCCCCGTACAACTCCCCACTTAAAATTCTTCATTGGCTTGCCATTGCTCTCTGAATGAAGACCAAATAGTCAATATGATTTATAACACCTGGAATAGTCTCATACTTACCTGCTTTCTCAGCTCTATCTTGTACTATTATCCTTTTTGCTTTTTCAGCTGAAGCTTTGCTGGTCATCATTAGTCCCTCTTAATCATCATTTCCACCTCTTGCCCTAAGTCCTTTGGATCTTGAGTAGTATTTATTTTCCAACGTAGAGTTTAAACATATTTACCTTTCAGAGGTTGGGATCCTAATCCCTGAACTAGATCAAATCTACTTATTGTAAACTCTCTAGTAGAATGTACATATTCTTTCTGGTACTGTTAGAATTTCAATTTTACATTTATTTTGTGGCATTTTTATTGCTGTATTTTGAATGGGCATTAAACTTCCTGAGGACATAGACCAATTTTACTCAATATGTAACACAGAGTGAGTGGTCAGTGGTATTCGCTGCAAGAATTACTTGATAAACAAACCTGTCTACAATGGTAGATCCACCTTTTCAAAGTGTCACACAATGACAGTGTTCTCCCTGTGAGAAGCTATGTAATGAGGAAGGGGAAACATGGGCTGTGGAGTCAAACAATTGTGGTATGAAACTTCCTTTTCTCCCTACCATTTCGAAGCATAGCAACTGGAATCCTCTCTGACCATTTTTTCCTCTTCATCAAAGATAGGGGCACCTGGGAGGCTCCACAGGGTGAGCGTCAACTCTTGATTTTGGCTCAGGTTGTGATCACAGGGTCCTGAGATCAAGCCCCAAGTCCTTGTCTGGCTCCCTACCCAGTGGGAAGTCTGCTTCTCCCTCTCCCATAGCCCCACCCCCTGCTTGTGCTCTTTCTCCAGCTATCTCTCTCAACTAAATACTTTTTTTTTTTTTAAGATTTTACTTATTTATTTGACACACAGATCACAAGTAGGCAAAGCAGCAGGCAGAGAGAGAGGGGGAAGCAGACACTCTGCTGAGCAGAGAGCCCGATGCGGGGCTCGATCCCAGGACCCTGAGATCATGACTTAAACCAAAGGCAGAGGCTTAACCCACAGAGCCACCCAGGCACCCAGGTACCCCAATAAAATCTTTTAAAAAAATAGTGTTAATGATGTCTACTTTCAGGGTTTTTATGCAGAAAGAAACATGGAGTAAGCACTTTTTGGATAAATAATTTAACAAATCCTGGGTGGCACCCAGGTACCCCAATAAAATCTTTTAAAAAAATAGTGTGAATGATGTCTTCTTTCAGGGCTGTTATGTAGAAAGAAACATGGAGTAAGCACTTTTTGGATAAATAATTTAACAAATATATTTATGTAAATGACAGCAATTTTTAAGCAACTACTATGTGTCAAGGATCATCATCATCATCATTTTTGCTTCTCAGTGTGGATGCTAATTCATTGAAATCCATATCAGCTGTGTCACTTGTTGACATTTAGTATTGTCTTGTAGTTAATCTTTTCTGTGCCTGTGTGTTTTGTTTCCTCAAGATGATTAGGGAACAGGTATAATGCCCTAAAATTATTTTTCTTTTAAATGACTTTCACTTCTTATTATTAAATATTTCACATAAAAAATGCCAGTAAACATATGTTGGTTGATTTATTTAGTAACTTCAAATACCAATTGCACAACTAATCCCCAGGAAAGAATACTTAAAAAACAAACAAACAAAAAGGTCCATAATCTTGGCTCTTAGAGAATTTCTAAAAATCAAACCATAGGGAGTAAATAAATACCGGCTCACAGGAGAATTGCTTTAAGGTATAAATATTACAGTGTATGTCAAGAACTTTGTCATCATAATAGAATTTTAATATATGAAATGTAAACTTAGAAAAAATTAGTAGTTGCCCATAAACACCTTTAAAAAATTTATGGCTTTAGTTCTTTTCCGTGTCCAAACCAGCTTTTAGGAGACACTCTGAAAATTAGAAACATTTCCTCAAATATCCTTTACGTGTTTTGTGGGAAGCATAATGATAGTGAATATGGAAAATATTCTATTTTATTTTGAGAGAAATCCTCAACGGAATTATTCCACGCCATGGTTAAGCTAAGAGTTTGTGCTCAACCCTCTTAGCTATAATTCAAATGCAAAAAGTTAGGGTGACTAACAAAACTCAGCATTTAAAAAACAAACTAAGGCCTTAATTCAATTTAAAATATCTGTAAATGTTGCTTATCCTCCCTGGATTGAAGTAAAATGCAGACCTTAATCTTTGCTAAAGGAAATGGTCTTGCTAAAGATTCAACATTCTGGGCTATGAATTCATGAAATAAAACTTGCATTTTTACATACTTGTAACATTTACTCTTAAAAGTGCAATATAAAATTATGGCAGTAGTGCCAGTTCATGAGAGAAATTTTGAGACATTTTAAAACCATAAAGAAGGAAAGAAATCAATTCCACTTGATGAGTTAATGACACCAAAAAAGGGGAGGTATCTAAACTCAACACTAAAGGCAATTCAGACAGGCTGGAGTCCTTGAGATGCACCTTGGCTTCTTTGCAAAAGCTTGAGAGAAAATCTGAGCAAAGTGACCCTAACCTCTAAGTAAGACTTGGTCCTTGAAAGGGATTTGCTATTCCAGATTCTGAGTGCCATATGGTCTCCAGTGCCAGGATTTGTCTCTGGGGGCCAGTTCTTCATTAAAATCATGGCTTAGTCCATCAAAGAGCTGAAGAATCCATGAAAAGCTATTCCAATATTAAAAAAAAAAAAAAAAAAAAACTTAGTAAGCCCCTGGGGAATAAAAAGGATAGTACAAATGTTCTTCCAACAGGAGGTATCACATAAGGGAAACAAGTCATATCCCCATTTCATCCAAGAAGCTCCAAGGAGATATCTGGCATCTGGAGGTTCTCAGTGTCTCAGGTGGGGTGGGAGAAAATGGTTTCCAGCAATTGCTGAGGGAGTAAAAGGCAGTTCTGCCCAGGCTGACCCAGGGCAATAGTAGAAGGGGAGGTAAGTTCTAGAACAAACCTGCAAGTGCAAGAAAGATAGCCCTGGAATATAATTTTGATTCACAAGGAATGATTAACATATCTTTGATTTCTAAGAAATTTTAAAAAACGATTCAGAGGCTGTTGGACATATAGTTCTTGTGACTTGTCTATGCATGTTTCTTTGACTGTAATGTTCATTATTTTTACTTAAAAGGAAGTCTTTATAAATCTGATGATTTAACAGTGTCTCCCCAATATGTTGCATGAATATTTTATACTTAGTAGTTTGTTCTTTGATTTTTATTTATGATATTTTTGACCCAAATATACATATATTTACTTTTGTTTTCAGCCTTTGCACTTCAAGATCATCTAGACATTCATCACTGTTATTATATTTAGCTTTATAAACTACATGAATAATATTTTTTAAAGATTTATTTATTTATTTATTTGACAGAGAGAGATCACAAGTAGGCAGAGAGGCAGGCACAGAGGGGGCGGGGGAAGCAGGCTCCC
Source organism: Mustela nigripes (assembly GCF_022355385.1). Classification (NCBI taxonomy): domain Eukaryota; kingdom Metazoa; phylum Chordata; class Mammalia; order Carnivora; family Mustelidae; genus Mustela; species Mustela nigripes. The sequence continues at coordinate 82,189,966 of NC_081561.1, read as the reverse complement.
TGCCAAACAGAGAGCTGGATGTGGGACTTAATCCCAGAACCCCGAGATCATGACCTGAGCCAAAGACAGAGGCTTAACCCACTGAGCCACCTAGGCACCCCGGAATAATATTTTTTATAGCTAACTCAATTTTGCATTTTTAAAACAATTACCTTATTATCATTGTTTGCATAACCCATTATTTCCTCACTGATTTGAAATTCCGTCTCTATCGTATTCATTTCACGTACATGTATTTATCAACTCTTCATGTTTCCAATGATCTGCTGTAAATTCAAATGGCTATACCACACTGTTCTAATTTATAATTTATTTTAATGTCTGATAATGTAAGTATGCCTCATTATCCTTCTTCTAAAAAATACCTTGCCTACTTTCTGCTATGTATTTTTTCAGATGAATGTTAGAATTAATGATCAAATTTCTAATAAGAACTTATGGACTTTGGGTTTAGAGTTCATTAAATGTATATATATCTTATATGTGAGAGAATTGACAACTTTACACTATGGAAAATTTCCATTCTAAAACAAAATACATATCTCCATTTATGGTTTTATATTTTCTTGCTCAGTAAACTTTTGTAGCTTTATTTTCATTAGTTTCTGCATTTTTCTTATAAGTTTTTTCCAGATTAGTATATATTTTTGTCTATTTCCTATCTCTTGAGAGAGATCTTTTTAATCTCTTACATTTTGCTAAGTGATCTTTTCCGTCACATACAAAGTTAATTTCTCTATATTTATTTTAACATACACTTCTTGAAGAACATCTCCTTACATACAAGGTCTACTTCAAATGCTTTACAGTTGATGATATTTTAAGTTTTAGGTAAAGAGAAAAACGCACAGACTTTAGCATTAAAGATAGCAAGTTGCATCTTAGTTCGAAAGTTTCCTCACTATGTAAAATTAGAAAGTTATATATTCTCTGAACCTTGGTATCCTCATCTACAAAAGGAAACTGATTTTTCCCTTGGAGTGGTCACTACGAGACAAAGTTAAAGAACTCTTATAAAGCACAGGGCTCCAATACAATATATTAATTCCTTCCTCCTAGTCCTTTTCCCAGAAAATATGACTTGGGAGTTTCATCTTTTAGATATATATGAAGTAGGAAAAAAATTATATGTAAACACATCCACATATAAATAATGTGTATCTGTATTATTTACTTAGATAAATTTTCTCCTGGTCCAATTAGTTAGTGGCAAGAAGAATATCTTTGTACGTATAGGGGTATACATTTTATAATCAATGGTATTACGTTTTGAGTGGGGAGAGACAGGGGGAGAGGGAAAGAATCCTCAAGGAGACTCCCGGGTGAGCATGAAGCATAATCTGGGTGAGGAGGGGATGCTGGATCCCAGATCAGGACCTGAGCCAAAATCAAGAGTCCAAGGCTTAACCAGCTGAGCCACCCAGGCATCCCTCAATCATATTACATTATAGATGAAATTTCAGTGACTATAATCTCAAAGATAATGAATCAAGTCACAGGATCTATCTATAGAACCAGAGCCTATCCCGTCAACAGGATTGATGAGACCCCCAGCCACTAATGACAGTCAGCGGCCATGGGCTTCGCCCATTAATTGCCCAAATCCTCACTGAGTGAGCACCAACTACCAGACACAGTGCTGGGCACTGAGGGTGTGAATGGTGACAGTCTCTGCCCACTGACCTGTGTGGCATTCCCAACTCAAGCAAACGATCAGCCTGGTTGACTGTTAGAAAGCAGTGGGTTCCTAATCTGGATCTTCAGATAAGGTGTCTGATGACCAGTCTCTTTCCCCTAGGCAGCTTCTCCTACGGGTCTGATTTTCCCGTCTTTACCATTTTAATAAGTGGTTTTCAGCCAGAACAGACTGAAGCCAACTATGAAGCATTCCATTTTTATTTCTAAAGTGACTGCCCAAAACTTTATTTCATTTTCTGTTGATGCCTCAGAAGCTGACCTAGGATAAATGGAAGCTACCGACTGCCAACTGGGCTGTCAGCTGCATGGTGGGGTCAAAGGTGCTGGCTGAGCTTGCAAATTCTGATGCTTTGCCAACAGTGAAGGTATTTGCCTTAGAGGGAAATGGTGCCTTGTGCATACCTCATCCCACAGCACTGCTGAATGTGCCAATTTCAGGCATTGCCCCTTTGGGGGAAAAGAAGTACAAAGGAAGATGACTCCCCCTCCCTCACCCCAAGCCCTACAAATACAGAAAACTACCCACCTCTCCACCCCTCCCTGCTTTGGGCTTCAGGCACACCCGCATGCATTAATAACAGCGGAGCAGGGAGTTTCTGTTTCCTCTGAGTTCTGGGAAATGGCATGACAGCTGGTTGCCATGAGCAGTGCACATATTCCAACCCTATGAAGAAGAAAACTCCCCACAATTCCTTCATCCATTAAACTGAAAGGGTTTGTTGACACTCTTTTCGTTCCAATGCATTTACTTAATTTCCTCCCATTAAAGTTTTGTCAATGAAAGGTGGTTCTCACTTTGAAAAAAAAAAAAAAAAATCTACCTTTGCTCCAACGTAACTTAAATGCTGAATTTGTGATTTAAACAAAATGGGAGAGAGAAAGTTAAGCATCTGGGGGGAAAATCTATTGACAAAATCGTTTGACAAATGAGGTCATGCCTGAATTTGACTAAGAATCATTGTCATATCAGGGTGAAAGAAACAGCACTGAAAGAATGGTCTTTTTCTCTGAAAGATGCACCCTCTGACTTATATTGTGTCACAGAGTGAAGAGCTCAGTAACTATAAATGTCACCGATGACTCTCACCCTTGGTTTCGCTCTAGGTTTTTCTAACTGCTTATGTAGCGTACAAATTATCCGCTGAAGTGTAGCCAAGGGTGCCAAGTAAACAGAGCAGAAGACGTCAGAAGCAAGTGAAACTTGGAAATGGAAGGGCCGCCTTTAAATAGCCCACGTGCGTACGTGGTGACATGACGTCAGTGGCTCTCCCGCCATTACTGATAGGCTGGGAGGAAGATTTAATCCAGAGCAAATATTTGTTTGTTCAATGATGGCAATATTAACACTAGGATAGTTGCTATACTATTATTTAAGAGTTTGTTCTCTTCTCTTTTTTGGTTCACTTTCTGTCTTCCCTTCTTCCAGAAAATGGTAAAAAATCCAGGCCCTAAATCATTTGGCATTTAAATAGTTTTGAGCTCTATAATCATTAATTAGGCACAATTTTGAAACTTCTTATGGAAAAAGAAAATAAAACACAATTAAGAATTTTTAGTTTTGAGAGAAGCTACCATAAACCAATTTTAATAGCATTTTTGTTAATAAAATTTTGAGGCACTGGAGGAATTAAGTTCTCCTCATATGAAAGAATGTGCATGTAACTATGGAAAAAGACTTAACATTTATTAGCTTCCTAATATGTGTCAAGCAGTAGACTAAGCATTTTACATATGTTTTCTCATTTACTCTTTTTAACAATCTGAAGAAATACACATTATTGTCCTTAATCTGCAGAACAGGAAACTGGAGACTCACAAAGATTAAATAAAGAGTTCTAGTTTAGCGAGAAACTGCTTTTAAGTGGCAGACTTGGGTTGAAATTCTGCTCCCCTGGATTAAAATCAATGTCTGCTAACCTCAGACCTCCTTCTCTTTCTATTATACCCCACAGGATTTCCCATCCCATGAAAAATTGAAAAGGTAAAAATGACAATTTTAAAATATTCCCCTCAGTAACAAAACAACAACAACAACAGCAAAAACAAAAACTAAGACATCCATTTGCATGCAATAATGAAAACTTTTACCTTTTAATAATAAATTATCTGAATGGGAAGTTTGTCTCCATTTTCATTAAGGCAAAGTTTAAATGACATTAATAGTTGTAACAAAGTTAAGTTTATATTAGGCTCAGAGTAAAAATATAAAATGCATGCAGATTTGCAAAATTAAGTATAGAATATACCTTTCTTTGATTTATTTTCTAATTCCTAGTGATCAAGAGAAAACAAAAGTTCTTCCCTCTAGCCTCTGTCAACCTAGTCACTTATATTTGATTTAAGATCCCCAATTTCTAAATATATTTTGTGCTGTTGGTTATGTCTATTTTTAGAAAGGAATACAAAATCATAGTAAGATCATTTTAGATATTTATTAATGTGTGAATGGTGGAAATACTGGTAAAATCAGGTGAAGGTGGGCCTGGGGAGAGTGGGGAATTAGAGTGTCTAAACCTCTCCTCCTTTTCTTCACTTGTGGTTGAGGGTCATGTTTCTTCTCAAGAGGGAAATGCTCCCAGCTAGGCACACAGATCACTGCCCACTCCCACCCCATGATAAGCCATAGCCTAAGCACAGCTGGAAATGGCCCCTTTAAGAACACAAACCCATCAGAAAGCCTCATCCGAGGATATCTTTGTGCCAGCCAATGTTTAGCCCTCTGATAAGTCAGAAATTGAGATCCTATGTTTACTGTCATGGCAATGAGCCTGGGGTAATAGAGAAAACAAAATTTTCTGAATGAAGTTCTCCTTAATTTTATTCTCTGGAGCCGTTTCCACGAAATGTACTTCTGTGCAAAGTTTGTTCTTCATGGCTGTTCTGTCCAACATGGCCGCCACAAGACACACGTGACTGTTGACCTCTTGAAATATGGCTAGTGCTAGAGAGAAACTGAATTTTTTATTTTGTTTAATTTAAGTGAATTTAAATTCTGAAACAGAAGCAGCATAAAACATATTTTTGTTAAACACAGCTGTATTGCTTTGGTAAGTACTACATTTTACTTCAACTGTTGTAGCATGTAAGATTTTATTTAAGTTCAATTTTATTTTTAACCTTTTTCATGTCATTACTAGGAAACTTTAAATTACATACATGGCTGACATATTTCTATTAGACAACACTATTTTAGAGGAAGTAGGGCAAGGAAGCTCATGTCAGACTGCATGGGAACAAAGTCTACACCTCCATCTACTACCTGCTTGGCCCTGGGCATTTACTTAGCTTCTCCATGCACTGGTTTTCTCATCTCTAAAATGGACATGATAATACAAGTACTTACTTCATAGGGTTGTAAGTATTAAATGCATATAGTTTGTAAAGCACTTAAAACAGTGCCCGACCTAAGGTAAGCATCACATATGCACTTATAAACTAAAAATAAAAGCAAATGATTCCTCTCTGGAAGAGGTAGATCAACATTCTTCCAGTGGAGGCTAAGTGAGAGTAAATGGACTAGAATGGTTCTAACGCCTTAAATTGAACATCTGTAAAGAGGAGGAATTAGACTATCTAGAATTGTTTTTATTAGGTCCCACAAAAAGAATGCTCAACAACAGAAACAGAGGTAGACCAAAACATGCTTTCTTACAAAAGCTTAGTTACCTTAAAATATGTATTTTTTTTATTTTTTTTTATTTTTTATAAACATATATTTTTATCCCCAGGGGTACAGGTCTGTGAATCACCAGGTTTACACACTTCACAGCACTCACCAAAGCACATACCCTCCCCAATGTCCATAATCCCACCCCCTTCTCCCAACCCCCCTCTCCCCAGCAACCCTCAGTTTGTTTTGTGAGATTAAGAGTCACTTATGGTTTGTCTCCCTCCCAATCCCATCTTGTTTCATTTATTCTTCTCCTACCCACTTAAGCCCCCATGTTGCATCACCACTTCCTCATATCAGGGAGATCATATGATAGTTGTCTTTCTCTGCTTGATGGAACTAAAATATGTATTTAAAACACTTTGTGAAAGGCAAACGAAGACCCCAGAATATTGTTCTTATTCTTGCAATATGTTCCTCTCTCTTCCGGGACTGTTGGAATTGTCAGAGCACAGAACAATAATACTTCTTGGGTATCACTGGCTCTGGATGCCAATCAGACACAGTCATTTAAGAGATTTAAATATCAGTATATGTCTATTTTACTGTAACAACTAGTTGTGTCTCTTAGACACATAGTTAAACTATATGAAAAGTCATCACTAAAATATGCATAAAAGCTCAAGGAAATAAAGTATAAATAAAGGATTCTTTTAAAATTTTATTTAGACAGAGGAAGGGATTGAGAAATCTTATCTATAAAGTTTCATACTCTTTTAATATCCTTAATCACTAGGTGAATTCAGTAAATGGACTGAGGACACTTGGCCCCATGAAACAAGCCACACTCTTTAGGCGCAAAAACAATGAATCTTCTGCTGAGTCAAAATTAAGGAAAAAATGAGTAATTTGTGATTGCCAGTTTCTACAAAGTGAAAGGTCTATTTTGAGTGGCCTACCACAAATATATCCATGTTTTTGAGTTTCTCTTCTTGAATAAGGGTTCCAAAATGTAATTTCTAATTTGAGAGGGTAGTTGTCTCCCTAATTCATCAGGCTTCCCTTAGTGTGGCTACAGGTGAAAAAGTAGCATCAAGAGTCCCTCAAATACTATTGTTTCAAAGTCCTCCCCTCCCCAGCACAGATACTCTTAAAAGTGAAAATAACCCCCCAAGTCAAGCTTAGAAAGCCCCGAAAGAATCTGTTGAGAAAAACGAGGACGAGATCGTGCCTGTCCTGATAATTTCCCAATGTAGTATTCCTTCCACCTCTCCCCCCATCTGTGAAACACATCTGCGATTTTTTTTACTAACCATTTTCCAGCCTCTTTCATAAAATAACGGTTGTGTTCTGGTTTTTTTCATTTTGAATACCGAGAGCATGTCTCCCATCTCATCCACCGCCACATTGTTAAATCCAAAGTAGAAAAGAGAGAGTGATCGCTCTGGTGTCTCCAGTTGGAGGCAGAAAATGTGTTGTTTTCAATTACCATGTGTAAAAGCCCTGCCAAAAGGAGAGCTTTTCAGGATGCCATGCCTGGACAGCAAGCGTGCCCTGAAAGGACAACTCCAAAGTGCCCCAAGAAGGGGTCTTCCATCGTGACAGCAGCCAAGCCTGAAGACTCCCCTCAGTTTTGCCAAGGGACCTAAAGGAAAATTATTTGTCTTCTAGACCAAATGTCCCAGACGCTCATGGCCGGGATCCCTACAGAGTGCTGCCTGACAAAGGAAGTCCGTTTGCCCAGCCTTTTGCTCCAAAGGATGTCTGCTCTCTGCAATAGTAAAAGTTAACACAGTACAGAAGTCTCGCTAATACAAAGGATTTGCGATTAACACTCTACATCAATTCTGATTTTCCATATTTTTTTAGTAGAACCAGGTTTGCTAATAAAGGGCCAGCTGTTAAAGTCACTAAGCTTATTTTCATCACAACCACCACATAACAGGACCCCTGCAAATACCTGAGGCCTGCTTTTCCCTCATGATACACTTTATATTGGTTCAGATGAAACGTACCCTCCGCCAACATTTCTGGGGCTTCGCCGTTAATGACTTAAAATACAGTTACAAGGTTCGGGTGGTAAGTTGGCAGAGCGGCCATCCGTGTGGCATCCACGCCTCTCGCTCCAAAGGCCTGGGGAGGATTTCAGAGAAGAAGGAAGGAAAAAAATGAAGGCGAGAGAGAAATAACCAGAAGTCAGGGGAGCCACCAAATACTTTGACCAATGGTCAAGTTGCCAAAAATATAGATTTTCAAATGAATGCTTTGTCAGCAGGCAGGTTGGAAAGAAAAAAAAAGGAAAAAATGGAGTGGTGAGTTAGAAACAAAAAATAGAAGAGAAAAAAGGTGGTGTGCTGCCCATCGAACTGTGTGCTCCTCTGTCATAATTAAGGAAAATATGAAGTTTAGATCTTGAAATATGATCAATATCTATTCTTCATAAGAATCACAGATTTTTCTGTCTTTTCCTTCCTCACCAACCCCCTCCAAAGAAAGTGAGGAATTTATGAGAGAAGGAGATTTGTAAAAAATAAAATTATACCAACATTTTGAATATTTGGAGGAGCTTTCACAAAAATCACGTACTAACACCTCTAACTTCTCAGCAGCAGCGAGCTTTGCCCCTGAGCAAACATGATGAAAATGCTGGTCTTGACAAGCTGTGTTCCTGGTAAAATGTTATTGTTGGCAAGTGCCGTTGGTGGGGAGATGGCTTTGGGAGGCTCCCTCCTGAGTAGAGATGTGCAAATTGACTACAGCACCTGTGGGAGAGTCAGGTACCTCTGACCCAGATTCGCTCGGTTTTCTAGCACCCTGTCCCTTTGTTCTGTAATGAGAGCCAAATGTTCCCTTTCTCCAGTCCCTCCGGCCCTGTAACGTGATGCCCATCAGCCTGGACAGCCCCCTCGCAGTTCCCTGCTCCTGGGCCCTGCCACTACCATTGGCTTGAAATTGAACGGAGTTTAAAAGCCCTCAGTTCTCTTGGGTGTCGCTCTCATGGTCTCTGCTCCGAGTTCTGAGATAGCTGTGCCCTGCTAACGTTTTTCCCCACAACGAACGAGACGGCTAGCAGGTCAGGTATGATAGCTAAACTTTTATTTACTTGTTTGTATTGGCGAGAGAGTCATCATCTTTGTCGAGCAAGAGAGACTCTTGCTCCAAATCAAAAATCCAGTGAATTTTCTTACACCACGTAGGACTCATAGTGGGAAATTCTGGGCCTCACTGGAATCACTGATAAATTGCTGGTGCCCATGGTTTTTGTTTGCTTGTTTGTTTGTTGTTTTTTTATGTCTTTTTTTGGCTGCTTCTCCCTGATCTCAAGAAAGACACAGGGGAGTGGAGTTCAAGGTGTCAGAGCGGCTCCTGCTGAGCTCCAAATCACATGGGACAATGTCAGCCCAGGGCCTGGTTTGGTTCTTCCTTTACCCAAGCCTGTCTTCCCATCTGAGCAAAAGGCAGTGGCCACACAGGTCAATCAACCACACATCTGCCCAGCGGACAAACGAATCTTCCCCAAGACAAAGAAACTCTTAGGAAGGTTTCAGAATCGAATTTAGGGAGTCGTACTCCCTGCGGCGTACTGAAGGATCCTCACAGTGTCCCACCATAAGCGACTCAGCTTCAAACTGATGAGTCAAAATGGCCTCCAAACTCCAAGAAGACCTTTACTTCTGTCACCCTGAAACAGGACCACGAGAAATTTGGTCCCAAATTTGTCACATCATGCTCTGCTTTTCCAGGCATCCTCTCTTCCATTTCTGTGACCGCCCTGTCATTTTTCTTCTTGTTGTTGTAAATGCCATGTGCTTTTGAAAGATGACCTCTCTGCCGGGGTAAACAGTTGGACTAGAGTTAAAGAGACCAATTTGGTTTAAGTACTCCAGGCGAAGAGAAGAGTCACATTCAAGAGCTGTTTGGAAGCGAGGTTGTAAATATAGTTACGATTTACTAGACACCAGGCATTGTGCTAAAGACTTACATTCATTATCTCATTCAAGCCACACCACGAGGCTATGCTGTAAATACTATTGCTGCCCCACTTTGTGGATGAAAACATTGAAATGCAGGGAAAGATGAACTTCCTTAGGCTGATAGACATGACTGAGTTGGGATTTGCATTAAAGTCTCTGATACTAAAGCTCGGATTTCTAACGGAAATGCTGAACAAGTGTTAGTGACTGATCAGCTGCTGGGGGAGGAGACAGGCCTTGGAGTCAGACTGATGACACTCTATTGGATCTAGAAATATGGAAATATGAATTAAGATTCACAAAATATACAATTAGACCTAAATCTAGTGATTTAGATCAACTCTACCATTTCACAGATGAGGAAACTGAGGGTCATAGGTGACCTAAACTATGCAAGCCCATGTCGTTTAATATTGGCAGATCTCTAGCTGGAAGTCGGCTCCTCCAGACCCTACACTGTGTTGTTCCACTTTACCACCTTATTTGGCCAATACTCCTGACCATCTTTATTTTCAGTGTAGTTCATTCACTTTTTTTCAAAAGTTTTGACTAACAACAGAACGTTGTATCCACAGTCAAGTCTTTATAACATGGAAATTTCTATACCTGCCTTTGGTGGTACTTCTGATCATCATACCTCAGCTTCCATGTCATTTTCAAGTGCCAGCTCTAAGTCCAGAGGAGGAGAACATTAAAGTATAGACATTGAGGTCCCTGAAACAAATGACTGAACCAGTCAGCCTGCTTAGAACATTTTGTTCAGTCTCCAGAAAATTAGGTGAGATGGCTATTCTATGTTCCAATGTAAGTTTATGGTATTTTTCCTTTATGTATGTGTTGAATGCTTTCTGTGCCTTTCAGCTTTGTTGGGGAGGAAGTGTATTACCTCTTGGCCTGCATTTCCCTGACTCATTTTGGACAAATTAGCCAACCATAGCTTTTCCCTCACTAAAACAGCCATATTTCAGAGGAGAATAAGCACCTACTGGGGTGCATTTGTTTTGGACAAACATTAATTTACCCAGCGTCTGTTTGGGGGCCCCTTTCTGGGCAAGATGCTTTGTAGTATATTTATCAAATCCTTACTACTATGATTGTATCTTTCAGATAAGTGAACTAAAGATGAATTTTTTGTTTTGTTTTGTTCACGTTCACACAGCTAAGTAGACTATCTGGATATCTGTTCATCTGCTCTGTCCAAAGCTTCCAATCTTTCCACCACAACATGCCTCCTTCCACTTGCAATTATTCAAAGGCTCCTAATCATCAAAGCTCAGCCTGCTGAGGGAGAATGTACCCTCTCAGAGTCTGGCCTCTGTACCTCCTGCCTCTTCTCTCCCTGTTCGTCTTCAGAGAGACAAACACCCTCTCTCCTGCTTCTTCTCTCCCTTCTCTCTCTTCAGAGAGAAAAACACCCTCTCCGCAGTTTCCAACTTTCTAGCCATTGACCACACTTTCTTCTTCCTGGAAGTCTCCTCACCAAACTTATAGCTACATACAGATAATGAAAGAAATGGAAAAATATCCATGTTTAATCTAGATCAGCCTCTCTTACTTCTAGAAAACACTAGGTTTTTCTCCACTATCTTATTTTTTCTTGGTTTTAGTGTCACTAGAAGCTATGTGATGAGAATGAAAAACCTTTTCAACATAAATTTTTTAAAAAATACATAAATAAAGATAGTAGCCTTTGGGCCAGAATGAGAACTTGGGTCTATTGCTGCTTTAACATTGCTTCTCCAGGCAGTTCCATTTATGAGAGCAGAACTCAGGTATCCAGTCCAGCCTGATGCACAAGGAAAACCATTGCTCGTTCACAAACCACCCACAAGTATAGTGGGAACTGAATCAACACTCTGTCAGGTCCTGCCAAAGCCAACAGGAGGGACCTGAGTTACATGCACCTGACCTGAGATGAAAGTCTAAGTCTACCCTAGACAAGACAAAAATACAAATGATACACAGTATCTTGGTGTCCTCAAGACTTTCTAGGAAACCATACAGAGTGAAGAAGAAAGTATCTTCCCCCAAGTGTTACCATGTACGTGAAGTAATAAAAAGAAATGTCTGAAAACTGAGATCTCAAGAGACAAGTTTCCTAACATATTAAAAAAAAAAAAAACTTGTGGAAAACAAATAATATAAAGCCTCAAACACAACAATGGAACAATACTCAGAAAGTCACAAGTCTAGATGATGATGTACATCTCTTCCTTCTCCCCTCCGTGGAGACCTTTCAGTCCTTCTAGTCATCCCTGCTTTAACCCCACTGAGAATAACATAAGTTTCTATCTTGTGTCCCCAGGGAAGCATAGCAACTTACAGCTTGTGGAGATATGAACCATGTCCTTCTCACAGTCATGACTTTGGTTTTTTTTTTTTTTTTTTCAAAGATTTTATTTATTTATTTGACAGAGATAGATCACAGTAGGAGAGAGGAAGGGAAGAGATCACAGAGAGAGGAAGGGAAGCAGGCCCCCTGCTGAGCAGAGATCCCAATGTGGGACTCGATCCCAGGACCGAGATCATGACCTGAGCCGAAGGCAGCGGCTTAACCCACTGAGCCACCCAGGCGCCCCATGACTTTGGTTTTTGATACATAGATACCCAACTACATTAAGAAAGGCAACATGTGAAAAATTCAAAACATTGCACAGCTTTTCAAGATTACTGATATCACTGTGAGACTAAATCTTATTTGCTGAAAAGTATTTTTTTGGAAAATTCAATTATATAGCAACTGACCTCTATGAAATCACTGCAAAAAGAGCCCTGCTGAGAATAATTTTGGAGGAGGAGGTGATTTTTTGATCATGGAATATGACCCTTGCTTCATTTGTTTCTAAGTTCTGTTTTCACTCACACTTTTCTTTGTTCATGGCAGAGGCCTTCTCCTCCAAATAGCCTGGAGAATTAAGATGCTCTAACAACTTCCAAAGTTCCATATCATCTTCTCTTCTTGAGAGGTCTGTCTTATTTTTTCTAGGTAGCACAGAAAGTAAAGTAGAATTAGAAGTAAATATTCTCTCAAACATATCAAGTATAGAAATGTCCAAAGGGCAAGTGAAGAAAGCAGGAACTGGAAGACAAAGGCAGGGGAATTTTGAGGAACTCAAATTTCATGGGGATATTAGATAAAAGAAGTAAATGTAGACAGATATCAGTGCCAAGGCACAACATAAAATAAATACTCAAAAGTTCAACACGGACCTTCAACTATCAAACAACATATGGAATTTCCTTTAAAGTCTGCTGGAATTTTCACTAAAAACCGGTCAATAGGCATAAACAGTGGTTTATTAAAGGTGACCCACCCCTAATGATTTGTGTTTATTTCCTGATTCAATAGATTATTACGCCTGCAATATGCCAAGGTCAATGAAGAACTAATAATACAGATCCTCTTCATAAAGGTTCATATTCAAATAGGGAAAATGAACATTTAAACAAATAATAGGGAGTTATAAAGGTAGTATACAGAATAATCAAAGCACACCCAGAACACAGTGGGGCACAGAGGAGAGAGTGGCTAATTATCCTCAGTGTGGTCTGAAAAAGCTCCCAGAGGAGGTACCTAGTAGGCTGGTCTAGATGGATGAGGAGGAGGATCAACATTTCACAATGACAACCAAGACATCACATACCATAGTGAAACGTCACGGGGAGTCGTTTCAGGATGAAAACTGGATGAACCATTCGATTCCTTTGACCAAGCATGTGTCCAGAGCCTATGTCTGCCTTTAGCACGATGTTGAGTTTCTGTGGATATTAAGAGAAGAAAAAGAAACACAAGATGGAAAGCTGCCTGCAATGATTTGCAATCATCACCAGGAAAACAAGGCTTAAACATGTGAACTAATAAGAAGATAACATAAAACAGTACCATTAAGTACAAAAGCTTGTGTATAGACACTAGGTACTACAAGAGGTCAACCTCTGAAATCTTGCTGTTTATAATACTACTAGACAAGGCAATGAAGGGTCTATTTTTAAGGAGTATAGTGGGTAGAAACTGGTAATTATAGCTCATTTCATTAACATTTGTGCCAGATAGGTCATCTGATTCAGCCATAGGAACTGAAATGCTTAATTGTATAGTGAAAAATAGGCAATGAAGCAAATCTTACCAAGAGATTATTTGCCAAGCAAAGTTCAGTGTTCTTTCCTATAACCTATAATGGAATGCACTGGGAAATGTCTTTCACTTTTTGCCATGATCTAGCTGAACTTAGAGGCAGATTTTGAGATCACATGGTCAGTTTCTTGGTAAACCTGAGTGAGCCTACTAAAGCAATTTTTGAGGTTGGGAATTGGATATCAGATGGCAAATTAAGAATAGGGTTTCTTTGAACCATAACAACCCTGTTTGCAGCTCTTTCCTTGACCCCTCAGTAGGGGCCCAGCCTTTTCAGGCCATGAGTAAATGACCACAACAAAGAAGCAAGTCAGCAAAGACAAGGGCCATATAACTGCCTATCTGTAGTCCACTGATAACCGGAAGGGAAATATGGATAACAGACAGGAGAAAAAGAGACTTTGTTAGACAGCCAACAAATTGCCACAGAACTACATGAACAAACTCTGCCAGGAGATCTATAAATATAAGAATCATCTTAACATCTAACAGAACTTCTTTTTATTTTTTTTTCAGACCTTTCTTTTAAAGGACAAGCTCTAACAACTATAAATGTTCTTAATTAATCTTCAAAATAGACCGACTAATTGTAACTTTCTAAAAAAAAAAAGTTTATTTTAGTATGTAAATATGTTAAATGTCAGCTCTTTAGCTAGAGAGGGGTGGAAGATAGTAGCAGAGTCTTTGGTAGTATTTGGGTACCAAACCATTACTTAGTGCCATCGATGACACCATGCCATGCCGAACAGAGCTGTTTATAAACATTCCCTTATCCTTTTGAAATAAAAATTAGTTAGGACCAAAATGTATGCTTTACCTCTACGGAGATCTGAACACATCAGTGCAGCACATGCGTTCAGAATTCCCTCTGTAGGGTGCCTGGGTGGCTCAGTGGGTTAAGCCTCTGCCTTCGGCTCAGGTCATGATCTCCGGGTCCTGGGATCGAGTCCCGCATCGGGCTCTCTGCTCAGCAGGGAGCCTGCTTCCTCCTCTCTCTCTCGGCCTGCCTCTCTGCCTACTTGTAATCTCTCTCTGTCAAATAAATAAATAAATCTTAAAAAAAAAAAAATTCCCTCTGTAGATTTTCACCATTTAATTCTGCTTTCAAATTGATCCAGGCTGTGGTTCTCTCTCTGCCTCTCATTCTCCCTCCTTTCTCTGACTGGAACTCAAATCTCTTGGTGTCTTCTTAAAATGTGATGCCATTCCAAGAATAATGTACTCATTTTATCTCCGTAAGGATCAGATTTCATGGTTGTAGTTAACCCATCACCCTGACATAAAACTGGTTTTGGTAGGTACCCCTCCTTCAGATCGACTTTACTCAGCTTCACGAAATCTGTAGCCAGTCTTTCCCTCTTGACTCTGTCTCTCTTGCCTACCCAGGCTGTGACAGTTTTCTCTCTTCCACTTCTACATCATGAATACCTTCCCTCAGGACTCAAACCTAAAAAAAAAAAAAATAAGTAAGGAGGTTTCCACCCATTCCCATCTTACTTCCTATGATAGAGGTGAGGACAGTGTTGAGCATTCAAAGGAAAGAAAAGCCTTGGGGTAGCTCAGTCAGTTAAGCTCTGACTCTTGATTTCAGCTCAGGTCATGACCTCAGGGTCCTGAGCTGGAGCCCCAATCCAACTCCTAGCTCAGCTCCGAGCCTGCGTGTTTCCTCTCCCTCTGCTCCTCCCCGCCCCCAACTCATTCTCTCTCTTTCTCAAATATATAAAGAAAATCTTTGTTAAAAAGAAAGAATAAAAAAGCTTTTATCCATAGAAATGAAGTACTAGTGGTAAAGTTTCAATCACAAGTCAGCAAATAAGAAAAGAATTTAGCCAAATTGGAGAGCCTTTTCTGGTACTGCTGACATTCTCTCATACTGTAACTGGCTCTTCTCATGGAGGGCTACTGACCTTGCCCTTGTCGTCACTTCCAGAAAGATGATTTTTCTACCAAGTGACGAAACAAAACAAAACACCACACTTCTAATGGCAGACAGATGAGAGAAAAATAGTCTCTGGAGGTTTCAGTGCTTTAGTCACCGGCCCTAAATACAACTGAGTATCTAGCTTTCTACCTGACAATTATTAGGCCATCACTAATATATACTCCTTGTACTTTATTCATAAATAGAACATAGACTCAGAAGTCAGATTAGTCATGAGATGCATACATAATATAGAACACAATTGTTATATATTATATTTAATTATTATTATTTTAAATTTATATTATTATATTTTAAATATTATAATTAATAAAATATAATAATTTATATAACACATTTATTAAATATAAATTATATATTATAAACCATATAATATTTATTACATTATATAAAACATAAATAAATTAATATCTCAAATCCATCAATGTTCATATGGACTAAGGACCCAGTTTCCAGACCCTTCTCTCCCAAACATCCAAGGACCAGATCTGAGGTCCTACTGATTCAAATTCTTCTGAGTCTCTCAAGGTGTTTTCAATGCAGCTTGTGGTTTAAAACACAAAGAAAATCAGAATAATACATGACAGACCATATAAACTTGAGATGCCATTATGGTCAGTCTTATAGACTCTCGTGTACTTCAAAAACATGGAGATTTTCACTCCCACTCTTCCCTCCCCTCTTTTCAACTGGCATTTACCAAAATAAAAGAGGAAATGAAATTATATAAACCACTTTCATGACATATTGTTGGTCTGGCTTACATTCCCAGTAATCTATATGTGTAATCACTTTATGGCTTAAAATATTATGATTATGCCTCACATTTTTAAGATAAAATGGATATTTTAAAAAGGAGAAACCAGAAGAAAAGAAGGAAATATTCGGATTATGGAACAACCTTTAATTCAAAAGGTTTTTCAGTGTATTTGTTCTCAGGGACTGCAAATCAGACACCCAATCTCACACAGAGGCTGTGGGATGTTAGGGTTGCCGAAAGGATGAAAATCCTCCCAGGCTCTGGCTTTCCGAAGTTTTGTGGATTTGAACAAGACCCTTACTGTGATTTGGACTTGGGCTTTGTGGTTAATATATGATAACAGGGTTATTACATAGTGATCCTTGAGCTTTTAGGTCAGCTGTGGCAATCAATCAAGAGACACTTCTTTTTTGGCAGGCACACACTTCCATAAAAAATTCTCTGGCAGACTCAAGTTAGTTAGTAATGACAGAGGAACCTCTATGTCAAATAATATATTGGATAAATTTTGCATGTGCTATTGACTGACAGAAGCTCCGGAATTCTGGTAAGTAGGAATTCAAGCTTCAAAAGATCATAGAAATCTCTTTCTTCTGTCCAAACTAAAGTTGGTTAAATTCAACACATTGTGTCCATACAAGTTTAAAGAAAGACACTTTAGGGGTAAGTTCACATTTTGGTGCCCATTCTCTCTTACTTCCTTTTCTTTATTCTATTATAAATAATCTCCATAAACATCCTTTTCTTAAGATAATTTGTATTTCTGAATGATTAAGTTCCATTCAACAAAAATTTCCTTAACTTCCACAGTATATTTGGTGTGGTGTTAGGATTAGTGAGAAGATAAAGATGGACAAGATGTTCCCTAAGATCTTAGATCTCATTCATAGTCATCATCTTTAAGGATCAGCAAGTTCAAAGAGATGGACAAAGAGGGGATAAATTTTTTCCAATTTGGTTCTCAATTTACCTTGGTTTGTTTTTGTTTCCCACTAAGAAGATACTGGCATATGATGATTCTGCTTCTCCATCTTGTGAAAATAAAAGGGGGTGAGGACTTTCTGTGGAATAGTTAGACTGCAGCTGAATAACTCTTACATTTCCTATCAGCCATTTTAAGTAAAGCAATAAACATACTTTTTGGATGATTTTTGGCATTTTGGCAAGGTCATAATTTATTATGACCTACAGTGGTCTGTAAGGCAGTTCTGTTCTTGGGGGAAAAAATGGAGAGAAAAACTTACCTAATTTGATGAAAAATAAATGTTCATGGATTGAATAAGAAAAATTTGGGGAAAATTAAGACTAACTAACCAACCACTGATGTTGTCTTCTGAATTAACTCAAAGATTCTTAATAACAGACCTGTTAAGAAAAGAAAATTTAACTCTCAAGTATGGTACTCAATGACTTCTATGTAGAGCCTTATTCATACGTCAGGATGGAATTTAGATGCTCAACCTCCAAGCTGATTTTTCTACGAACATGCTAAGGGAGGAATGACAGAGATTCTATGTATGGACAACACATGGCAGCATGATCTAATAATAGAAAGCAAGTCACATATGTAAATCTCATTTTCTAGGTGCCACTGTCCACTAGAAATTCTGTGTGAGCTACACCTATAATTTTAAATTTTCTAGTAATCACATTACAAAAAGGAGAAACAAGTCTTTAGTTTAACACTTTATTTTATTTAACACAATATTTTGAAATTGTCGTTTCAAAATGTAATCAACAAGGGCACCTGGGTGGCTCAGTCAATTAAGTGTCCACCTTCAGCTCAGGTCATGATCCCAGGATCGAGTCCTGCATTGGGCTCCCTGCTCAGTGGGAAGTCTGCCTCTCCCTCTCCATCTGCCTGCCCCCCAGCTCATGCTCTGTCTCACTCTCTGTCTCAAATAAATAAATAAAACCTTTTTAAAAATGTAATCAATTAAAAACTTAATGAGTTATTTTGTGTTCCTTTTTTTCTACTAAGTCTTTGAAATCCAGTGTGTATTTTTCATTTACATTATACCTCAATTTGGACTGGCCACCTGTTTACTGGGCAACATTGATCTTCAGAATTTTTAACACAACAAGAGATGCTCCCATCAAACTATACAAAACTCTTAGTGCCAATCTTTTGGTTCGAAGAATCAACTGGTAATGAAAAATTTTATAGCATTTAAATAAGCTTCAAATAGTAAAAAGAGGGGTGCCTGAGTGGCTCAGTTGTTAAGCTTCTGCCTTCGGCTCAGATTATGATCCCAGGGTCCTGGGATCAAGCCCCACTTTGGGCTCCCTGCTCAGAGGGAAACCAGCTTCTCCCTCTTTGACTCCCTCTGCTTGTGTTCCCTCTCTCACTATATTTCTCTGTCAAATAAATAAATAAAATCCTTTAAAAAAAAAAAGAAAAAGATAGTAAAAACAATGCTTTTTGAGACAGATAAAATAATCCAATCTAAAGCTTGAAATATATTATGATCTGAGCACAAACTTCAATTAAACTTGACAAGTAATTAATGTTCAACCATTATTTCTTTACCAGTTACCTAAAAATCTGATCTGATTTTGTCATCAAAGTATTTTCAATTCCAGATAATATTTGCCATTGCACAAAACCCAAAAGTTCCACCAACCAGTTCTCTGGGTGAAGTGCAGTCATTCCTATCAATCCAAATGAACATGCCCATAAAGAAAATAAGGACCTTTAAACTACCATTTATATTATGGTTCTAAAGTCAAACTGCTCATCAGCAGTAACAACAGTTCCTGGTGTAGTTTGGCAGGAAGAGAACATGCAGTGCAATTCACCACGGACTTCCAAAGATCAAAACCAACCAGATCTATAATCGTGTGTTCCAACATTCTCATTTCGAAAAGATAGAGTTTATTTGTTTCTGAAACAGCTAATTTGGAATTCACATAAATATGTCCTTAACTTCCCTTCTAACACAAGTATAAATTCCTCAAAGACCGCAAGAGCCAAGTTTATACTTAACTATAGTGGAAAGGTTTGTCAAAATGATATTTTTCTATTACTGAACTTTTATTTTTGTTTGTTTAAGAACTTTTATATTTTTAAGAAAAATCTGAAACGATTATACGGGCAACCCCGTAGTAACTGCACATCCACCCTTTATGTAAACTGTTGATAAAAACTTGTTTATGAAAAATAGAAACTCTTCCAAAAGAACTTTGAATTTTCCATCCTGACTTTTATGTTATAAGGCACTATCTTAGCTTGTACTACCTGACTTTAATGACAAATGCTAAATGATCATTGCAGTGGAGGTGGTGAACGGTGATAGACATCAGTGCAGAAAGCCCAGGACTTGACCTCCCACTGACTGGCTGCAGGACTAAAAACTGCATTTCAAGTCTCTGGGTCTCAATTTCCTCATGTATAAAATTTGAAAACAAGAATAAATCAGCTTCAAGACTTCTTAGGTTCTGTAAATTACTGGGGAAATCATGGTAAAAGTTGTAAAAGATTAGTCACTCACTAAGCTGTGCAAAGAACTTTTGCATTTTCGAAAGATCTAACCATGGAAAAGTAACCCATGTCAAGTTTTCATTTAATCAGCTTTGTCTATACAAAGGCTAGCAATTATTGGATTCTGCCACTTCCATTAAGCATCCAAGTTAATTCAATGTTGGCTCTATCTTGGCTCTCCCAAAGCTAACATACAAAAAAGGAAAACCCCACGATTTGACTATTAAATTGTATCAATTGCTGTTCATTGTCTAACATGTCCGCTTTGTAATCTAACATAGACATGATAGAGAACCCATGGGTGCTAATAGTAAACATACATTTCTCTTCCACCATTTTGGTAAACAAGAGTAAACCTTTGAGCTATATGATCTGAAAAAATTACTATATCTCCAAAAGTTGAGTACTATTCTCCTTACCAACTCATAAAATTAAGTGTATCATATTCTGAGGACTGCCATTTACTTGTGTGCTAAGTTTGAGAACAGAGTCATGAATTAAGTTTAATAACTGCATATATCTTTGAAAAAATTTCTATTCTCCCATGGGATAAAATTTTGATGTGGGTAGTCATTCTGCTAATATTCTAAAACAACTATCCTCCATAAACTTAGATAGACAGACTGGCACGTGGAGATAGGCAGAGTATATCTACATACATATACTTACAACATTTTCAACTTCCTTATGATTTTGCCTATAATCTTAGAGACATAAAAAGACTTAATAAGAATCTGGTTTAATAACCAGCTTAAAAGGAAGCAGAGATACTAATGGAAGTCCCTTGTTTCATCTTCTAATGGAAAGCACTACTTTTAACTGTGATTTGTTAGCAAACAATGCTTTATGTACAATTCAATCCTTCACTTATGTATGAAATGCCTAGCTTGTTTGAATAACATATGGATTCATTGATCCCCGTTTCCTGTTTCTTTTCATTTGATGATTTTACATAGTAATTAATATTTTAATTATATGATAAGGACACTGGCTCTAAAAACAAATTTGTAATTTTTATCCTGGTATGCCTGGATATGTAGCCATATATTTATATGCTGGTCAGTCATTCATCAGCTTTCCATTTTTTTCTTTTCAATACAAATTTTAAATCCAAGCAAATGTGTTCTACTTGACAATGAAGTCATTTCACAATATGTATTGTGATTTTTGTATGTATTTATTCAAAACATTCTTTCCCATATTTATAATAAAAATGCAGTAGGAATATAATTTTAAACAGAATGAAAGATTAAGCAAACCAAAAATAATGAAAAGTCAAAATATGCACACTGTGCAAAAACATGGTCACATAGATTTTGCCTTGTATAAACTTCATCCTGCCTATGTGGGTTTTAACATATTTCCATGGCTTTAAATAGGAAAACATCTTAAAGCTCAGCCCATGGGAAACCCAAGCTTGATTAGTTTTTCCTTTTACTACAGCCTGCAGAGTGTAAAACACAGCACATCAGAATTGAATTTGTCATCTCCAGACCTCACAGGAATTTTAGGAACTAAATAGTTAGGAAGCCATCCTGGTACTTCTCTTTGCTTTAATCAAAGTCGAAGTTTCAATTTAAACATTCAGGAAATCTCCCTTATTTAAAGCAATCAACTCGTTGCTGACAGGGTCTGGCCTTACTGTGTTTAATTTTTTGGCATCAAGCAAAACTTGATTGGTCACAGCCAGCACACAAAGAGTCCTCCCCTTCCCTCAAAGAAGAAAGAAGGATTCCAGATCTTTGCTGCTTCCAACATTAGTCTAGAGATATTGATGCATTTTCAAATCAGCAATGCATTGACGTAAACCTCCCCTGGAAAATGGAGCTAAGGTTTAAGACCTCCGTGGGCTTTCAGAGTCAGACAGCTAACCCACTGAGGGCTGCTCAGCTATAAAAGAATTTTCTGAGACCGTATGAGTCAAGCATCTTTATTCCTCCGATTTCTCCCTCTTTTGTCACACTTTGCAGAATATGTGGCAAGTCACCAACTTGCATTTAATTTTGAAGATTTCAATTTCCTGTAGCTCAAGTAGACAACAGATCGAGTGAGACATGAGGCAGGAGCAGGCTTGCGGCATGCTTAAAAGCTAGACACCAGAATCTCCCAGAAAAAATGGGTTCCAGGAACGGTCTCATGTGATGTGGGCATAGAGGCAGGGGTGGCTGCAGATGGAGGGCCAGAAGTAGAAATTGAGCTGGTGAGAGATACAGACATATCCTACTACATTTAAGAAATGTGGAGGGCAAGAAAGCTAATAGAACTAAACCAAATGCACTAAGATTGAAAAACATCATTAAAGCTCTGAGAAACGAATCATTCAGTCAAGAGTTTGGAATGATGGCATCTGTTCTTGGAGCTCTCAGGAGCTCATCTTCTTACTGTAAATACTCAAAGACGGGGAGAATGAGTTGTTAGCTCTTTGGTTTGGTCACCCTATGGAGATACTGCCAGAGCATTGCTGGAAGTATTCCACACAAAATTCACCTCAGACCTTTGCAGCTCTCTGTGATAGTTCTCCAAGAATACCTTTCCCAAAGAGAGGGTAAGAAATGTGGTAAATTATGTAGTGAATTTACTAGTTCTTGAGTGAGGATTATCTAGAAAGTGCTACATTTAAACGCTTTCAACTTTTACGAAGAGAATTTTGAAATAAAAATCAAGTGGTAATTGTTTGTGCTGTCAAAATGTTTAAATTGCATAAGATTTTAAGATGCTCTAAAGTTGGATCTCATACGGGATTCTATTTTTTGGTAGACTATTATTTGGCTCATGTATTAGTCTAATTAGGCTGCCATAACAAAATATCACAGACCGGGTGGCTTAAACAACAGAAATGTACTTTCTCACAGTTCTGGAAGCTGGAAGTCTCAGATTAAGGTCCAGAAGGGTCAGTTTCCAGGAAGAGCTCTCTTCCTGGCTTGTACACAGCTGTGTGCTCACATGGCCTTTGCCCTGTGCTCAGATGGAAAGAGAGAGAAAGGGGGTGGGGGAGAAAAGCATGAAGTCTCCAGTGTCTTTTCTTATAAGGACACTTGTCCTATCATATAGGACCACACCCCAATGTCCTAATGTAACACTAACTACCACCTAATACCTTATCTGAAAATATAGTTACATTGGGATTAGAAACTTTCACATTTGAATTTTGGGGAGTCACAATTCAGTCCATAGCAGTCTATTAACAAGATCTCAGATATTTATGTTGTTTACCTACCAACAGAGGAAAAATTCTCTTCTCCACTATGAACTGACAAATTCATGTATACCTTCTCCTCCAAAAATACACATGTGCATCATCAGAAATAAACTACGGTCTTGGAAATTAATCTGTGCATTTGTTTGTTGCAGTATGGAAATCTGATACATTTCTGTAGAATATTTAATATTTCCTTGATGCTATGGATGAAAAAAAGTCCAATTTAACAAATCCTTCTACCCATGTTTTACTCAAAAATCAGATGCTATAGAACAAAAAAATTGGGAGCTTCAGCTTCACTAAAAACCAGATTATTATCTACATCATGGCCTAGAATAACTGGTACTAAACAATTTCATAGTTTTTATAGAAATGCTTTTTCTCTTAACTAACCATACAGAAATTGCCCCCACAATATATGAGAAAATGTGTTAAACATTTTTGGGTACAGGAAAATGCCTATTACACTTTCATTTTTCAACCATGGCATACCACAGCTCAAAACCCAGGGGCAAAGAATTCACTTCACTAAGATACATCCCATACATCACAAAAATGGGGCTGCCTTTAACTGAAAGATGATGTAATATTTGAGGCAAGTATATTGTGTTACTGAGTTTTCTGTAGTTTTTCCTTGTAACTGTCACCATTTGGATATGATAAGTGAGGACAACTACTTGATATACTGTGTTTTATTTCCTACTCATGCATCATTTGAGCCAGAGTTTCTCCCAAGTGTGGTCCAGAGAGCCCCAGGGGCCCTCTGGTTAGTCTATAATGCTTTGACTAGAGTAGGGGTACTGAGTAGAGTGATGGCTGCAGAAAGCAACTGAGGTCATGGTAGTTATTACCCACAAAAGGAGGCCAAAGAGCAGAAGTCTGACAAGTATAAAGCGTAAAGATTTATCATGCTGGCCTCATGGACAGGGGCAAACATGGGATGATTAAACCCAAGGACCCCTTCTCTATCCTAGGGCAACCTTTTCCTTCTTTTAGCAAGCTACAGGACCCCCAACTTGCTCTCCTTTCTTCTACTTTAATCCATTGTCTCCTGACATATTCCCCCAGCATCAACACCCTCACCCAAGA
The DNA here is from genome assembly GCF_022355385.1 of Mustela nigripes. Taxonomy (NCBI): domain Eukaryota; kingdom Metazoa; phylum Chordata; class Mammalia; order Carnivora; family Mustelidae; genus Mustela; species Mustela nigripes. The sequence goes on along the minus strand of NC_081561.1, from coordinate 82,166,078 downwards.
TGTGCCCCTGAGCCAGCCAAGTCCTCTGGGCCTTCTTCTTCCATATTGTCCCAGAGGGACAAGATCTTATCTATGTCACCTGGCTTGTTTCTCTTGACTAGGGAGACAGCAGAGAATACAGAAATAGTAAACACAGAAAGTCACAAATATCCCAGAATTTTTACACTCCTCTGAGATGATCACTGGACTTCTATCTCTCCTTCATTTCCTGGAATAGAACTCTCTGAAGATTCCTTGCTCCAAAGCAGACACTTTTAACTGAGGGGCACTGGGTGTAGTTCATTGTCATTCCCATCTCATAAGTGGGTACTTAGCACTTGTGATGGATGCTCGTGATGGATGAGACTATGTTAGATCGCCTTTGTCCTCCACAAGAAAGTACCTCTCAAACTATTTCTTCATGCATTTTATTCATCTTTACACATTATTCACCTAAAAAATACCGTAGCAGTCCCACAGTATTTAAAATGCAAAGTAAAATAAAATTTGAACATTGAAATGAGATATATATGAAAAGTTTACCCATCCCCTTCACCCTAGTCTCACTATCTGTCCTGCTTCCAACTCTGACTGTCCATTGGGATAGCCAGTCTAGACTGTCCCTATATGCAAGGTATTTTATACATACATGTAAGCCAATATGTTGGCTTACAATGTAGTGGAGGATTTATGTACGCTTTTGTAAGTATGTGCATTTGTCTATCTATCATCTATCTATCATCTATCCATCTATCATTTAACTGTCAGCCTTTTGTTTCTTAATATAGTATACTATGAATTTGTCTCAAAAGGTGCAGTTTCAAGCTTTAGTAATTTTAAAAGTATAGCTATTATGAACTTTTGCTAAAAAACATAAAATTTTAATCCTTTAAATTTTATTTATACTAATTTAGTCTTTTTAATTTTGAATAGTATCTTTTTAATGGTAATCTTTTATTTTCATCAACATTTGCCATCTTCATTTTGAGGGATTGAAATGTATATATTACCCTGCCCTTGCTCTTTCCAGTTACTGTGTCTTGGTGATTGTTTGTTATAATATTTATAGATTTCTGTCATTCTTTCTCAGAAGCATATTGTAGCCCATCGTATGAATGGATGAGAAATGATTTAACCAGTCTTCTGTATATATACATTTAAGTTGCTTCTAACGACACTCCAAAGACTATCCTTATATATATATTTTTGCTCATTTACACTGGCATATCAATTAAGAATGAGACCAGCAGTGACAATACTATTTGTTTTAAATAGACTTTTTTCCTCCACATAATTGGAAGTCCAGCAGTGAGAGGTTGCAGGCAGTTTTGGCTGCTCAGTGACACCATAATTCATTGAAAAACTCATGCTTTTTACCTTTTCATATCATCATTTTTACTGCACTGGACTTTTGTCCTCACCCTTGTCACTTCATGGTCATAGGATGGCTACCACAGCTCTAGGAATCACATCTACCATCCATCCAGACAAGAAGTAGGGGAGAGGGCACCTGGGTGGCTCAGTGGGTTAAGCTGCTGCCTTCGGCTCAGGTCATGATCTCGCGTCCTGGGATCGAGTCCCACATGGGGCTCTCTGCTCAGCAGGGAGCCTGCTTCCTCCTCTCTCTCTCTCTCTCTGCCTGCCTCTCCAACTACTTGTGATTTCTCTCTGTCAAATAAATAAAATCTTAAAAAAAAAAAAAAAAGAAGAAGTAGGGGAGAGAAAGGGAAGCAACTACATCTATCCCTTGGATGAAGAGAGGGAAAGCTTTCCTAGAGCCTGAAGTAGAGGACCAGTTTTCAGATGGTGATGATGCCTCTCCCCATCTTCAAGGGAGACAGTAAGAGAGTGGGGGTGCTAGAAATAGCTATTATATTAACCAACCAACAATGTCTGCCACAGCTAATTCAACAATTGGAAACATTTCCAGATCTTTTTGAGGGACTTTTGCTGAAAACACAATCTTTTTTTTAAGATTTTATTTATTTATTTGACAGAGAAAGAGAGAAGACAAGCAGGGGGAATGCAGGGAGAGGGAGAAGCAGGCTCCCCACTGAGCAGGGAGCTGTATGTGGGTCTTGATTCTAGGACCCTGGGATCATGACCTGACCCAAAGACAGACACTTAACTGACTGAGCCACACAGGTGCCCCTAAAAACACAATCCTAATACTGCCCTAAATGCTCTGTCTTCCCCAGACTTCTTGATAGCTCTTCTCTAAACCCCTACCCTCCTTTTTGTCCTATCATCCAGTTTATTAGTTAACTGTTTTATTTCTTTTAGTCTTCTCTCTACTTTGAGCTTGTAAAATGCTTTAGGGTAGAGACTATGTAGTCCTTTTGTGTTTCCAGAAATGAGTAGAGTAATTTACTTACAAATATGTGCATTAGTTAAAGAGAAATGTAGAAGGCTACTAATTAACATTGTTTGAACCCTGAAATTTTTGAAACATTGGCAGTTGTTTCACCCAGACTACTAGGTCAAAAAATATTTCACTTTATACAGTCAGATAAAAAAAGGTAAGTTTAATGTAAAGTGTATGATTCTATTTCAGAATCTATCTAATATCATTAGATTTTATGTATATATAGTATATATATGTATATATAGTACAGTGTACATGTGCAGGAATAATAGGGAGACGTATACATGTCTTTTACCTTTGGATAATTGAGCTGTGGTGCTGTTTGACTGGGATAAAAAAAGGTACAGCATTACCTTTGATAATGGAAGAATTGAGTACTTGAGTACTCAAAAATAAATAAGAAATTCCAAGAAAAAAAGAGACGTCTCCTTTTTACAAAATACTCAATGCATTTTGTAATAAAATTTTAAATATTTATAAATGGAATTTCAGGTAAATAACTATTTCTGAAATAAGTAGAACAACTTGGCCCCTGCATTTGAATTAGTTCTTTAAATATAGTTCCCTTTACAAAGAAAGAACTTAATATAATGAAACTATGTATAAAACTCAGTATTTCACATACATATTTCCTGTACTCTTTACTCTTTTAAATAAGTCAAAAATTATTACTTATATTTTAAAATAAGTCAGAAAGTCATTACTGACTTTTTGATTACTAAATGGAAGGCAGAGGGAAATAATAAAATATGGTTAATATCAGTGGACTGGGTACATTGAAATAGTCATTCAACTAGACAATGTGCACAACCCTGTAGGCTTGCAGGATATCAGGTCCTATGTCAAAAGCAAGCCAGGCAGCAGACTGGGAAAATATTGGAGAGTCTCCCTTTCTTTTCTATCACCACATTTACTACGTTTTCATGGGAATTTGCATTCCTACAGAAACTGAAGATACTTGCTGCCGTCCATAGGGGTGTTTTTTGGTGCTTCTGTAGCAGCTCTAAAATTCCTGAATCTGCTGAAACAGTTTTCATTGTATATCAGTCAAAAATGCATTTTACAATCAGTAATCGCACTCTATAAAGAAAATCTTACCTTCCTTTTCTTTCTCTTCCTTTCCTCTCCTGGTCCCTTTTCCTTTAGATTGAAATGTAAAAATCCAGGGCAATAAGCATAGCCCCACTGTACACAAGGGTGAGGGAAGACTGGAGAGGCACTGATCATTAGATGGGGGCAATCATGCAGCTAAAACTTTATTGAACATTTATTATATGCCAGGCGATGTTTTGGTGTTGCACATCTATTAACAAATTTAATGCTCACAACGGTTTTTTCTATAGTGACCCCATTAACAGAACCATCAATAGTAAACTAAGTAACAAAGCAGTATCTTGGCAAAGGTGGGTAATCACAGGTTTTAGCCCTAGGCCACATCAGAAATAAGACAGAGGGAAAGTTAAAATTACTTCACCTTCTGTTTCTAACTTCATCCCCTCCCCTTAAAGCTCACCCTCTGGTTGGCATACAGGTCTCAGCCTTAGCTTGAAGACAATCAGCCCCTCCTTACACCACAGAAAGGACTGGAATTGCTCTCTTCAGCTCTCCTCTTGACAATGTGATGGAATTTTTCAATCTTATTTATTCTTTTAATGCCTCATCATCTTAATGAAGAAAAGTCTTCAATGAATTTTTCAAAGTTTAAAGTCATGCTTCTTCATATACTATATAAATGAGACATGACATAAACTGTAGGTTGGCTTTCTCTGGTGGATCGAGAGAACAAGATTGAGATTACTGGCTAGTTATTAGTTTCATCTGATGCTGAGTCAGGGAGCTTGAAAAGTCACAGCCAAATTTTAGTTGACCAGTTTGGGAGCTTTTATAAGAGTAAAATCATGTTTTTCTTAAGAACAGTTTCAGTCTTCTAATGCCAATAGCTCTCTTGGGTCCCAACGCAATCTGTTGATGGAAGTCTTTCTTGGGATTTATGAACACGTCGTTAGCAATAAAAGCTACCAGTCATCAGTGCTCAAGTTCTTATGTCACCGTATCTCCAGCAAGGTGTCTTTGCAAAATAAAACAACAGCTCACAGTGACCTGTGTGGCCCATCCTTACGGGAGGAGTTTGTAGAGCTCACCGCAGCACAGGGAGGTACAAAGGCTTGGTCTCAGAGCATAGCCTGTTCGCTTCCTTGCAGTGTGTTCCCATAGCTGACTGGTGATCTCTCCAACCAGAAATGAAGACACATATGTGGGAGCTCTGCCTTTCCCTAGAAGCTTTCCACTCAGCTCACCTCCATACCCCAGCGTCCCTCACTGCTCCCTGCATGGGATCGCTCTCCCTGCTGACTTGACCTTCCATCATATCACAGGAATGGAAACATTGAGCAGAATCTCTACCACCCTCTAGGTTTTTACCTCTTTGACACACCCTGAGACATTTAATGTGGGGCATTTCCAACTTAAGAAAGGAGAGCAAAATCACATGTTCGTTTTGGTATTATGAATCTGCTCTAAAATAGGGGGTCTGGAATAGCTGCATGCTAAAAAATACTGGTCAAAACCACGATGAGACTTTTTTTTAAAAAATAAGAGGTTACGCCAAGTTCTGGCTTCTCTTGTCTCCCAGCTGCTGTCTCACAGACCCCTACACTATTCTAAGGGCCGGAAAAGTCTCTATACACAGTCTCATTTGTGGTCAACATAAAGTAGACTGTAGCCTTGTTCCCATTCTCTATGCTTTGTTAAAAATAGCATTAATACACATTCATTGTAGAAAATTTGGAAAATTCAGAAAAGCATAAAAGAAATAAAAACGACCCATAGGCCCACCACTCCACTCACATTTTAGCTGCTGAACTAAAAGCACACACAGAAATCAAAAGAGCAGATAAATGCACCCAATGTTTTCTGGCTCCTTTTTACATTGTTCATGTCCAAATATTTATTTAGCCAAGCAACTCGCAGCAAAATGACTAAGCAAAAGAACTCCCTTCAAATCATAGCATCTTAGAAGCAGAATAGACAACCTGAAATCCTACCCAGGAATTTCCTCACGCTACCTCTGAGGGTGTGTAAGCCAGATTCAGGTCACTGCTTTCAGGAAGGCTTTTCTGGATAGTTGGCTTCACTCTATGAATTCCTGTTTGCCAGAAACTTCTACCTACGTGATGTACTTCCTACCTATGGGTCCCAATCAAAACTCTGGAGCAACACAGAATGCGTAGCTTCCTCTTGTAGTATTTCAACAATTAACCATTGACTCTCCCTAAATTTCTTATTTCAAGAGTCAACTATTCTGAACATATTGTTGAGGATGAGCTCTACTTTGTTCAAATCATGATGTCCAGAACTGAATAAAGAACACTAATTTTGCTGAATAACATGGGGAATGTCATGTTAATGTCTGTGATACTGACATTGAATATATAATATCTATTAATTGTCAAAATACAGTTAAAACACATTTTCTAATTATAATAGTTTCATCTCATTCAGACTCACTAACCACACCTTACTCCAAAGATGTTTGCAGCAGCACTGCCTATAATCACCCTATTCTACCAACCCTAGAAGGACACCTTAAACAATTTTTGTGCCTCCACATATGGTTTGATGGTTAATTGATGTATCAACTTGGTTAAGTTGTGGTGCTCAGTTGTTTGGTCAAACACCAGTCTAGATGTTGCTATGAAGATATTTATTATATGTAATTAACATTTAAATCAGTAGACTTTGAGTAAAGCACTTACCCTCCATAAGGTGAGTGAGCTCCTCCCAGTCAGTTGAAAGCCTTAAGAGAAAAACTGAAGTCTTAGATGAAACAATTCTGCCTCCAGAATGCCTTTGTACTCAAGAGACTACAACATCAACTCTAACCAGAATTTCTATTCTTTCAGCCTGCTTTACAAATTTGGGGTTGGCCAACTCCATAATTGTACAAGCCAATACTTGTACAGTATTTACAATAATTATTTACAATAACTCTCTTCTCTTTCCATCTCTCTCTCTATTTCTGTCTCTCTTCATCCTATTGGTTCTATTTCTCTAATGGACTAATACATTTCTTTAAATATTCTTCCATTCGTCCTTTCCTTTCTTTCTCTACTATTCCTTACTTTCCTTTTCTACACTTGACATACTTAGTCAAATGTGGATCCTTAGCTCAACTTACTTTTTGTTCACTAGACATGTATCTTCACCTCTATATATGAATCATGGTTTTCTTGGCCCTTGTCATTTCCACCCAATGAGATGCCTCAGTCCTTGCTGCCTTATGAACTACAGTTCTTCCTCCCTCAAAACATTGACTAGAATCACCTTTGCAGAAAGCCTTATGATCTAAACTTATGTGGCTCTGGTCACTGACATCTCCAGCAACTCCCATAAAACACATACTTCTGTCATATGCCTACTTTATCCTAGAACATTTTTTGCCTTTTTTGTTGTTATTTTTTCCATGTTCTTTTCTTTGGTTTCATCGGGTTTTCCTTCATAGATAGATAGATAGTTTTTTGTTTTTTTTTTAAGTAGACTCCACACCTAACATGGAGCCCAACATGGGGCTTGAACTCAGGACCCTGAAATCAGGACCTGAGTTGAAATCAAGGTTCAACTCTCCAGTCGACTGAGCCACCCAGGTGCCCCTTTTTCCCATTTATATTAAAATCTCTTTAAGGATATGAAACATGTCTGACTTTTTAGTCTTGCTTAGAACTGTGTTCAGCATACAGAGGCTCCTTAATAAATATCCTTCACTATAACTTATTCAAATAACTTGAGACTTTCTAGCATGGATGAAAGAGAGAGCTAGACACAAAATTAGCTAGAACTTCCATAAAACTAAGTCCCGTTTGGATCATGTTTTAAGACTACTGAGAGAATTCAGTTACTGCTATTTATCAAGCCTCTTTTAAGACCAATTTCCTGAGGGTCCATTGTTAAACTTTTCTAAGTCTTACCAGTACACACATGCTGAGAAAATTATATGCAATGATACAGTGCTTCTCAAACTTTAACATGCATAAGACTCACCTAAAGAGCTTGTTCAAATGCAGATTCTGATTGAGAATGTCTGGGTCTCACCTAAAATAGTACAGCTGGAACAACATGTCAGGTGATGCTAATGTTGCTGGTCTATGGTCCACATTTTGATTAACGTGGATCTAATAGAGAGGACCTAGGAACAAAGTCAGAGCTGAGTCCAAACTATGACTCTCTTACTTACTAGCTCTGGAAAATGTCTAAAACAATAGAATATTGGTAAGATGAAATAAGCTGATGCATATGAAATCATCTAGAATAATGTCTGGAATTTAATAGCTGTTCAGTAGTCTTAATTTCTATCCCACTCTACGAATGACTATCCCTGTCAACTTGTTATGTCTCTCATGTCTCATTCCAACTTTGTCACCACCACAAAAAAAAAAAGTGGTATTTTTTTAGGGGCGTCTGGGTGGCTCAGTGGATTAAAGCCTCTGCCTTCGGCTCAGGTCATGATCCCAGGGTCCTGGGATCGAGCCCCACATCGGGCTCTCTGCTCAGCAGGGAGCATGCTTCCTCCTCTCTCTGACTGCCTCTCTGCCTGCTTGTGATCTCTGTCTGTCAAATAATAAATAAAATATTTTTTAAAAAGTGGTATTTTTTCAATATCTATAGTTTTTTTTAAAAACTTATTTAAATTAATTTTATTTTTAATAATCTTTGTAAAATAAGAAACTATTTCTGTGCTCCATTCATTTTTATTGGCATACCACATATCATTGTGTGGGCTTTGAAGTCAAACAGATCTGATTATTCAAATTGTTATGCAAGTTACTTCATTTCTGTAAACGTTATTTTTTTTTCCTTTTAAAAAATGAGGATAATAGTAATCCAGTCCACAAACATATGGAAAGCATTAAGTGAGAGTCTATAAGAAAGTTAATCAGGGTTTGACTCATAATAAGCAGTTATATCAAACACCTTTTGAGCTTTAATGATAAGGGTGGCAAAACTACAGAAGAGACTTAATGCACAGATTTGAGGACCAGGAAGAGTGGGACTCATAGACCTTTGACGGGGACATTTAAGTAGATGAGCCTGAGAATCTTGAACACCTAGGGCTCACTGAATCCAGTGATTGGCAGAAGTTCCTTCCCCCTTGCAAGAGGACAGTAGCCTTCCCTTTCCTGTAAAGACCTTACCTGAGGTGGTTGCCTTGCAAGATGATGATTTAGCTTCTTCAAGATCTGCCTTTCATCATGTATTGTCTACAGGCCAAACAATAGTGTCAAGTCTCAGAAGAATCCAAGTGGAGTCTTTCCTAGTTTGAGAGAAGATAGCTTACACATCAAAAAACTTCAATATAGCAAAAATATAAAAGCAAGAACCAGGAAACAATCTATGAGGGTGGTCTTTAAGGGTATAGGACTAGATAGGGCAGAATGTAAAGGGCAGTAGATTGTAAGGTTGGTCAGAAACATTTATTGACAAGGAAGCAGTCTCCCATGAGTAGAGTTTCAATGTTGTATCAGTCTGCTGCTACCACAACAACCACATAATTTCAGTGACATGCCACAATAAACATTGATTTCTCACTTTGCTGAGGTTTGGCTGATATAGTCTAGGCTTGGCTAGGCCTGCTCCAAGCTGTGGATTGACTCCAGATCTGCAACGCATGTCTTTCATCTTCCTTGGAACAATGGTTATTCAAGGCATGGTCTTCTTGAAGCTAAAGATAGGAGTTCAGGAGACCAGCTCAATTATGCATCCATATTTTAAGTTTCTTCTTCCATCTTGTTCAATAACATCCCAATAGTTAAACCAAGTCATATAGCCAAGCACAACATTCTAAGTATCTGAAAGAAAGAAAATATTTTCATTATTTGCATATGGCATAATAGTCTACCTAGAAAACAAAGAATATGTAGACAAAAATATTAGATTAATAAGAAACTGTAGCAAGGTAGCTAAATACAAGATAAGTGTACAAAGAAAATTACATTATTATTTGTTATAAAATATAATCATAAAAGATAATTTATGAAGGATACTATTTATAGTTGAAACAAAAAGGACAAGGTACAAAGATACAAATCTAACAAAAGATGTATAGGACAAGTGTGGAGAAAATGTTGAAGCTTTTTGAAAGATACTAAGGAAGACCTAAATATTTAAAAATATATCTCATATTCAAGGGTAGGAAGACTCAAAGTCATAAGAATATAAATTATCTCCAACAAAATTCTAAATTCAATTAAAAAATGCTAAGCACTTATTTTCAATAATTTGACAAATCATTCTAAAATTTATATAGAAGAACAAAAATCCAAGAGGAGTGAAGACATTAAAGAAAATGAACAAAAAGAATGGGAGAGGAAATATTCCTACCAGATAGCAAGATCTATTTATAAAGCTAAATTAATTAACATATAGTAGTATTAGGACAGAGATAGATAAAACTATCCATTGAACAGAATCAAGAGCTCAGATTAAGATTCATGTGAAAAGCTAGGACAATTCGTCACCCATACTTTAAAAAAATCAGATTTTTCAATTATATCTCCTCACAAAATAATAATTCCAGTAGATTAGACTGAAATGTAAAAGACAAAACTTTAAATTCCAAAAGACAGTATAAGAAGAGATCATTAGAGGGTAGAAGGGTGCCTGTGTGGTTCAGTCAGCTACAGTTCTGCCTTTGGCTTGGATCATGATCTTAGTGTCCTGGGGTCAAACCCTGCCTCTGGCTCCCTGCTTTTCCCTTTCCTTCTATCTCCGCCCCCCCCCCCCCCCCCCGCATGCTTGTGCTTGCTCTCTCTCTCACACAGATGAGTAAATAAAATCTTTAAAAAAAAGAAAGAAAAGAAAAGATCTTGGGGCGCCTGGGTGGCTCAGTGGGTTAAGCCTCTGCCTTCGGCTCGGGTCATGATCTCAGGGTCCTGGGATCGAGCCCCGCATGGGGCTCTCTGCTCAGCAGGAAGCCTGCCCCTCTCTCTCTCTCTCTCTCTCTGCCTGCCTCTCTGCCTACTTGTGATATCTGTCTGTCAAATAAATAAATAAAATTTTTAAAAAAAGATCTTTACAAATTTTAGATGTGGAACATTTTTATGAAATAAGACACAGAAAAAAAAATGATGAAAAAAGATTAATAAATTTGACTGCATTTAAGTTAATTCCACTGGTCAAGAAGGTTACCATGGCATAAATTATACCATGATATAAATTCCCCCAGGTAGTGAGTGACAAGTGCATGGCCATACTGTGGTGGCAGAGAAGTCCCAAGGTTTATTCACTGCCTAAAGAAGAGGTAGGGTTGAAAGAACATAATGGGGTGCATAAGCCACCACACGAGATTTCTGCTAAATTTCGTCTTAGTTCATTTTTTTAAGTAAAAGATATCTACTGAGTTATTTTAATAGTTATTTGATGATTCCATTATCATAAGTTGCCTATGTTTCCACTGAAATTCACTCAGTTTTCTTTTCTTATATATTATATTTCTGATATTGTTATTTATATTTCTTTTATATTTTCTTATATGTTTAGTGATCCTTGATTCTGATCTCTATTTGGCTTATCTTTACCCCCCCCCCAAAAAATGAGGATGCTTACCTTTGGAGAAGAATTATGTTTGTTTCTATTAGAAACAGGAAGGTACTACTGACCTGGGGCAATTTTATCCCCCTTGGAAAGTTCTTGGATTCATCCATGAGTCTTTGATTTATTTCTTCCATTTTCCTCTTGGCCAAAGACAGTTCCCCAGTTGTAGCCCTAATACAGGCATGTATATTTAAGGCAAAGTTACTTTTGAATTTGTTTAATGATGCCTTTTTCAGCATATATTTTTGTGTTTTTGTTTCCAGGTGGAAGGTTTTTATTTCCTGCAAGTCCAGAAGTCCAATTAAAACACATTTTATGCAGATCTCTTTGTTTTTTTTTTTTTCCCCCTCAGAGAGCCCTTCACAGTGTCTGGTCAGTCTGCCAGACTGACAGAAGCCAAAACCTTGGGTACATAATTTTGGACAGAGCCTGGCAGTGTAAGGTTGGCTGTTCTCAAGCTATAGCAATACCTTGCCTTCCTTTGTATAAAACCAGCTCAGCATTGCTTCTTTCCACCACTTCCTTCACCACAGTCCCTTCAGTATAGAATGTTTAAAGAATCTTACAAATGCTCCAAGATGAAGAATATGAAAGATTGCCAGCCAGTGGCTTTCTAACTCTTCACCCAAAACTATAGTTCTTTCCCTGATGTTTTTTAATTCTACAAGCAGAAAGAAAATGAGCGCAGTCATCATAACCTCTGCCTTGCTCTAATTAAATTATATCACAAAGTAAGAATAGAAAGAAGACTGACTACAGAGCTAATGTGAAACAATTAAGAATTTAGTTAGCAAATTCTAAAATAGTTTACAATTCTGTTCTCACTTTGCTATTCTGGCCAATAGCTAGACAAAAAAGTGAAAGCCATTTTGCCATTCAAATGCTAGAACAGCTCATCTCAATTTTAAATCACATATTGAACATCATTAGACTACTATTACTTTCCTGCTTTGCTCTAGTTCTAAAAATATAATATACTATCTGCTTCTCTTCTATTATGTCTAACCCATAACGAATAAAGTCTTAGAATTTGTAGCCGGGAAAAACAATCTATCACGATACATTTTATGTTTCTTTTCACTATGAACCAAATTGTGCATTTAAAATTCTGGCTACATTTAGGATCCTAAATGCATGTTAGCTACACTCCAACATTTTCTTTCCCTCTGGTGACAGTTGAAAGCACACTTTCCAAGTTGTTATTCACTCATGTAGCAATGACTTCCCTTGTAGAATTTCCAGTTATATCTTAGTAGCCCTAATAAAGCAAAGAAGACAGTGAGTAATATAATCAGATCAAAATTTTTTAAAATTGCATGTTTCATATTTTTCCCAAAAATGTTATCCACAACACTTCCTCAGCTTTGAGTTAAGTTATGAAGTGCTGATAATTCTACATTTTAATATATTTCTTTTTCTTAAAAAGATGAGGCACTAAGTTCATGCTTTAAAAAAATTACTCTGCTCCAGGGGCGCCTGGGTGGCTCAGTGGGTTAAAACCTCTGCTTTTGGCTTACCAGGGTTCTGGGATTGAGCCCTGCATCGGGCTCTCTGCTCAGCAGGGAGCCTGCTTTCCTTCCTCTCTCTCTCCCTGCCTTTCTGCCTACCTGTGATCTCTGTCAAATAAATTTTTAAAAAAATTACTCTGCTCCAAGAAGAGGTACTTCTAATCAACCTCCAACATAAAGGCAATGAGCAAACTGGACAAACTGGAAAGGGAAATATGCCAAGATAGTAAAGAATTATTGGATAAAATATGAGAAAATATAAGAGCCTGGGAAGGTAAGTATGAGATTTGAGGCCATTTTTCCTCTGGGAACATTTCTGACTCTGGATAGGGCAGTTATGAGGCTAAGCTATGCTTTCAGCAAATTTGCAGGATAGGGATCAAGGATTGTGGTCAGTGGAGCCCTGGTGCTTATCCTTGCTTTTGCTTGGTCCTACCTTAAGGGAGGCAAGAATGTAGATCCTCTCTGGAGGAAGATAACACCACCATAAACCTCAAGGTATTCTGTATTCAATTTTACACAATCAATTTCTGATACACAATAAAAAACTAGTCACATTAGGAAACAACACTTTCAAGGAAATCAGCAGAAATAAAAGCAAGAAGCATACCCAGAAGGTCTCCAAATATTGGTAATATATGGAGATATAAAACACAGACTGTAAAATTAGAACTGGAAGTTATAGAGAAAAGACTAAATGGAAATTCTGCAATTTAAATCACATTTACCAATATTAAGAAATCAACACTCAAGTATTACAGCAAATTTGACCCAGCTAAAGGGAGAATTAGTAGCTACAAAATCAGAAAAAGAAAATATCTGGAAGAAAGCAGAGAGCAAAAGAAGAAAAATAGAGAGAAGTAGATATAAGACTTAGAAGATGCAGTGGGAATTCTAATGTGGAAGTATTTGAAACATTAGATATAGGAGAGACAGTGTAGACAGAAAAAATATTTGAAGAGATAGTTGTTGACGAAAACATTGAACTACAGATTTAAGAATCCCTAAAAGCCCTAAGCAGCATTAAAACATTTCATACATAGTTATATCATAGCAAACCAACTGAATCCCAACTGCCCTCAAAAAAACAAGAGAAATGTGATAGTCATCAAAGGACAACAATTGACAAAGGGCTATCTTCTCAACAGACAAAAAATAAAAAATGAAGAATGACATAATATATTTATGGGCCTGAGAATAATAACTGCTAACTCAAAATTTTATACGCAACAGAAGTATTCTTCAAGGATGAAGGAAAAGTAAATATTTTTCAGACAAACAAAATTTGGAAGAATTCCTCTCCTGAGACCTCTACTGACAGATAGTCGTCAGGCAGCAGGAAAATAAATTCAGATGAAAGTTTGGGATGCAGAAAGAAAGAGAATGCAATAGGAAGGGCAAATATGTGCATAAATCTCAATGAATATTGACTACATATATAACAATGATAATGTGTAATTAAGCAAGGATACATTGGAACAATGAGTTAGAATGGGAATCACAGGGCGCCTGGGTGGCTCAGTGGGTTAAGCCGCTGCCTTCGGCTCAGGTCATGATCTCGGAGTCCTGGGATCGAGTCCCACATGGGGCTCTCTGCTCAGCGGGGAGCCTGCTTCCTTCTCTCTCTCTCTCTCTGTCTGCCTCTCCATCTACTTGTGATTTCTCTCTGTCAAATAAATAAATAAAATCTTTAAAAAAAAAAAAAAAGAATGGGAATCACAAACAGACCTATGCATATATAAACTATTGATTTATTTAAAAGTTAGCTCTAGAACAGTGAGAGTAAAATGTACTGGGATAATTGGATATCAATATTTTTTAAAATGGAAGTTTTCCTTTACTTCATATATATACAAGAAATAAATTCTAAGTAGATTTTAGGTCTAGATGTGAAAACACTCCAGAAGATACTAAAAGGAATATCTTCATGACCTTAAAGTAAGAGAAACTTTTCAGAAGGTAGGAAATGGCATTAATCATAAAGAAAAAGATTGACAAAATGGACTATTTTAAAATCAAGAATCTCCATTTATCAAAAGACACTACTAAATAAAATCTTAAACAAAAGATACTATGAAGATTAAAGAAGTGAGTCACATACTGAGTTACAGTATGTGCAATATGTGTACCTGACAAAAGGTTCACATACTGACTCTAAAAGAAGATACCTAAAGATCAATAACAAAAAGACATCCCAATAGAAAAATGGGCAAGATTTGCATAGGCACTTCAAAGAAGAGAAAATCCAAAGATGTTAATAAATATATGATAAAGGGCTCAATTGCATTAGTAATCAGGAAAATGCAAATAAAACCAAAATCAGTAACCCACACACACCCACCTGAACTGTTTAAAAGTAAACAACTGGCCATCTCAAGTGTTAGTGAGGAGGTGCAGCAAAGGGTACTCTCATAATCTGATGATTAGAGTGTAAATTTGTAACCTCTTGGAAAACTAATTGGCATTAATTACTAAGCTCAATTTACATATAATCTATCAACTCAGTAATTCCACTCCTATGTAGATATTCAGTGGAAATGAACACATGTGTACCAAAAGACATGCTTAGGTTTGTCTAATTGCTGCAAGTAACAACCCTAAACTGGTAACAACCCAAAAGTTCATCAAAAGTAGAATAGATCAACAAATTCTGGTACAGCCATTCAACTCTTATGAATTGCATGAACACACCACTGCCAACAACACTGTGCTTAAAGCTTCAAATATAATGTGGAATGAAAGATTGCAGACTAAAAGAATGCATACCTTATGATTCCATTCTTGTAAATTTCAAAAAAAAATCAGACACTACACTGTGGTATTAAATGATGCATTTGTATGTGATATAACCATAGAGATAGGTATAAATGTGATTACCATAAAAATTAAGGAAGTAGAAAAAAATTATGGTAGTGGAAATTTGGAAAAGAGGAAGTAAGAAATACTGGGGTAAATAAGGAGTACTTTTGGATCTCGACAATTTTCTATTTATTCCTAGATCATCATTACAGGATGTACATTTTGTAATAGATCCTAGAACTTAACATTTTTTTCTGTATCTCTTTTCTATATGTGTGTTTATATTTCACAATTTAAAAAAAGTCAGAAACTAAACCAACCTAAAGTAAATAAGTACATTTTAGCTTGAGAGTCAAATTTTTGTAAGGATCACCATTTATTATTTTTCTCTTCAAACCATACATAGTAGAAAATGGTGCATCAAGTGTGGAGCACTTCATCTTGAGGGAAAAGGCTGATACCTTGCGGATATAACAGAAGTTCACATGCTTGTTGTTTTGCTTTGCTTTTGTCTTTAGCAGTTCTTAAAGAGATTGAGTAGCACTATGTTATGACCAGAAATGTTTTCTTGAAGAATATTTTTTTTCTTCCTTCTCTTTTCATACTTAGAGAAGACATAGTGAAGAAAAAAAAAAAAAACTACTGCAAAAGATACATTTCTATACAAAAGGAACTGAAATTCTGCATAAAATATGTTGACTGGGGGTGCATTCGGCTCAGGACATGATTTCAGGGTCCTGGGATCGAGCCCTGTTTCGGGCTCTCTGCTCAGTGGGGAACCTGCTTCTCCCTCTCTCTCTGCCTGCCTCTCTGCCTACTTGTGATCTCTCTCTCTCTGTCAAATAAATAAATAAAATCTTAAAAAAAGAAAAAAAGAATATGTTCACCTCTCCCTTTTCCTTTGTTGATCCTTCGTTCATTTGAGCAAACTGCCTTGGGGTGAGTTTGTACCTTCTGTCTCTAGTTTTCCCTTTTCTCTTAACAGTTTCTTCAAATTACAAGTACCCCCAAACAACCTCAATTAAACTGCCTTTAATTATACGTTGAAATGTATGTTTTCTCATTTTCTACTGCTTTAAAATTTCCTAACAGAGATGACGTCACTGCTATTCTGAAGTTCAAAACCGCATGCATAGCTACTAATCCATCATGGATTTGTGCCAACTGCCACTTCTCTCCTCAGTGCTCAAGAGCACTGGTGAGATTGTGATCATTAGAACCCCCTGAGGATGAGAATCTTACACTTCACTGCATGTCCTCTGCCCGGACTGCTTTTGCACAAACACAAGGCTGTGTTTTCAATTACTCTAAAGATGGAGTCAGCTTATTGTATTGATAGGACATCTCTATGCAGGCTCCTTTCCTGGAGCAGAGGCATCTTGATGACTTTATGAATAAAACTTCTGTTGGAGTCAAAAGTAATTCCATGGAAGAAAGTAAAACTTCTGTTTGAGTCCAAAGTAATTCCATGGCAGAAAGTCTGTGGGATCCAACACCTATTAAAGAATATGTTAAATTAACACCGCAACTTTTCACAACACCCAATTAATCACTAAATCCTGCTCATTGTTTTTCCTGAAGAAAAAAAAAAAACCTCAAACCACCATTATTTCTTGCTCAAATTACTACAAACGTTTTCTTGCTGGTCTCCTTGACTCTAATCTTGATCCCTCTTTAGTGATGGTGCTAAAAGGCAAGGATATCCTCTTACCCTCCTGTCTAAAGTTTCTTCCTTGCAGAGTTTCCAGTGTTCTCAGAATAAACTTCAATTTCACTAGTAAGACCCTACCTACTCAGGCCTCTGATGACATGAAGATGCTCTATGCGCCACATTTTGAATTAGTTGCCTACAATGTATCATGTTCTCTCCTCTTTCTGTGCCTGTGTGCTATTCCTCCACCCAGAACCCCACTTCTACACCTTCCTTCTTCCTTGACAACTTCACATGTTAATGGCTATTTTCTATTTGGCCTGTCAGTCTCGGGTTCAATATTACTTTTTCTGAGTCTCCTTCTCTAATCCAAGTCTGGATTGTGTACCACCCACCATGTGTTCTCATAAGACTCTATACTTAGCCCCATAGCTTTCTTATCACTTTGAATTAATTGCTCATCTCATTTTCTGCCTAAACCACAAGTCAATAAACTTCAGAGGGCTGTGTCTGCAATGTGGCTAATACTGATGGCCAGCACCATCCTGGCACAGACTGGGAACGCTTCTGAAAAATAATAATAATAATCGAATGCCTGGGAGGCTCAGTCCTTAAGCATCTGCCTTCAGCTTACGTCATGATCGCAGGGTCCTGGGATCAAGCCCTGCATCAGGCTCCCTGCTCGGTGGGAAGACTGCTTCTCCCTCTCCCACTCCCCTTGCTTGCATTCCCTCTCTTGCTGTGTCTCTGTCAAAAAAAAAAAAAAAAATCTTTAAAAAAAAATCGAAAGCTTTACTATTGTTCACTACCAAATTGTAGTCACTGAAACTCTGAGTGGAAAAATGGTGAGAACAGGATATATATATAACTATTTCATGGCAGACTAAAACAATGAAACCATATTCCATTAACAGATGGGAAAATATTATCATAATGATTTGCAGAAGCTGGGCTTCAAGTATCTTACCAAAACTTGAGAATATCATACCAATAAGATTAGCTCCAAAATTGGAAGCCATACTTTTCAAATCCCAAACCAGAATAGATGGTCTGACAAATGATTATGATTTATAAATCTATCCTCATAAAAACTTAAAATGTTTAAAAATAAATCTTATTTAATTTAATACCGAGTGACTTGCCTTCCTTAAAAATAATTAAATTTCTTGAGAGTAGAACTATGTTGAAAATCCAAACTCTATGATTGCTATATTTTTAAATGTATAAATTCAGTGTGTTTTTGATGAGAAAATGAAACTGACTTAAGCCTTGAGGAAATTTACATAATGAACTTCATAGGTAGAACAAGAGATAGAATTGACTAATGCAGATTCTGTCTTCATTTCTCTGCTGTGCCTTTTGCACTCTCCCCAGCTGGAATGCATCATCCAACTGGGAACAAAATGGCCATATAGCAGCTCTGGGCCTCCAATTCTTACACTACAACATAGAAGAGACTTCTCTCCCAGGAGAGCTCAGCAATCTTTCTTCATGTCTTAGGTGTCCAAACTGGGTAACAAGTCACATGTGAAATAATTGCTGTGGGCTTTTGGTTGAGCCCTGGGTTCCTAAACCTGTTTCTGTGGCAAGGATACAGGGATTATCTTAGACCAGACATGAAGACATGAGCTTTCTTCTAACTTGCTGGACTGCCCAGAAGAAAGGTGAACACATAGCTGAAAATCAGGGCATTCTAAGGAAGGAGAAACAGGTGGCTACTGAGAAACATGGATACTAAGAAACAATGTCCACTAAAGAAGAGCATGATTCTGTTTAAATTTTTTTTATAATTGTTTTTCAATTATGCCAAATACAGAAGATATTTAATGAGTATACATTTATATTGTATAGATTTTTAGTGGGATTCAAACTGAGCTTATACCTAGTTCCAAAATGTAAAGGACCACATTTTAGCACATGGTGTAAATTAAGCTGAATAACACATTGAAAGGCTCACCATTAGAGGCAAATACTCAAAGACAAAGTGTTGTTCAAAGCCAAAAACTATAGCCACTTAAAAATATTTTCTGACTGGTTAAAAAAGGTTTGCTTGGAAACATTATTAATAAAATATGTGTACCTAGAAAATAAGCGTGCAATTCCCAAATTGTGGAATTTATGGTCAAAGAATTGAAATAGACATCTATATTGTTAAGTGGATTCAGCCTTCTGCTTCTTAAGTATAGAATACATACAATATGCAAGAATATGTTTATATATCCTGTTTAGAAAATGTCCTTAAATTGTATATTTCACTTTTCTGGCTTCCTCAAAGAAACCATAACCCGAATTTGACCATATGAGTAATATAAAGACAAAGTAAACAATACATATGACTCCTTTCTCAGTTGAAACTGCCTTAAAGCAAAAAAACAAAAGATTTGTTTCATTGTGTGCCTGAGTTGGCTATGCTAGCAGATCCAGCTTGCATCCATGCCCCCAAGACCATAGCTTTATGCCTTTTCCCGCGCAGGATACTTCATAATATTATGAGTAACATATAAATTAGAAACACAGAAGTAATTTTAAAGCCATCTTTATTTTTGCCATCAATTTATTATTTGTATTTAAAATATCCTCATTTTGTCTAAAGTGTGCTTTAAATTTTTATCAACAAAAATTAAACAAAGTTTGATACAGTTTGTGCCATGAGATTTGGTTAAAAAACTCAAAAACTATCTTTAAATAAGGTTATGGTTAGATCTTCCTATCTAGGTTGAACCAAAGTAAACACTAACTATATCTTTTTTATTTTCAGTCTAGAATCTTATGTAGAGATCATTATTAAGTGGAGAAAAATGAATATAGCACACAACAGGCCTTTAAGAATTGTTCATATAGGGGTGCCTGGGTGGCTCAGTGGGTTAAGCCTCTGCCTTTGGCTCAGGTCATGGTCTCAGGGTCCTGGGATCCAGCCCTGCAACAGGCTCTCTGCTCAGCAGGGAGCCTGCTTCCTCCTCTCTCTCTGCCTGCCTCTCTGCCTACTTGTGATGTCTCTCTCTCTCTCTGTGAAATAAATAAATAAAACCTTTTTTTTTTAAAAAGAATTTTTAATATAGTAAATTGCATTTAAAAGTAAATATTACATGTCAGTATACATCTATACGTACATTTCTTTTAGATTCTGAAACGGGAAAATTTCTGTGTGTGTATTATCTATAGGAAAAAGAAAGAGACCATTGTTACAAGAACTTCAGTAAAAGCAAAACTGTCATTTTCCTATTTTTACATGTATACAGTTGACCAAAGCCATCCATTATAAGAAGGAGACATGACTCACAAATCATTTAAAAGCTGTGGAACCTCACACCTTCTTTTAGTGGTTCTACACTGCACTTTTTGCCGAGGTCACTGTGGTTACCCGAGCCTTGCTTTTCTAGGATTGAAAATATTTTGTTACTGAAAAACACATCATATTATTTACATAAATATAAATAAATTATATTTATCATGTAATTTAGATAAAGAGAGCTTAGGTCAAAATTAAAATAAAAGACCGGATATTTGCCCTTAAAGCAATGTCTCTTTGAAAAGCCCCAAAATATTTATAGAACAGCCCTCGAGACACTGTCCTGGCCTTGACTTCTTCACTCCCTTCTTGTGAGTTTTCAGCATTGTTTTTCCAATTTCCAACTTTCTAACTTACGCCCCTTGCATATAAGAAAGTAAGAGTCTGAGGCATCTGGGTGGCTCAGTGGGTTAAAATCTCTGCCTTCGGCTCTGGTCATGATCCCAGGGTCCTGGGATCGAGCCCCACATCGGGCTCTCTGCTCAGCAGGGACCCTGCTTCCTCTCTCTCTCTCTACCTGCCTCTCTGCCTACTTGTGATCTTTGTCTGTCAAATATATAAATAAAATCTTAAAAAAAAGTAAGAGTCTATAAAGCTTTTCAAATTGCTAAGAAATGAGGGATAAATGCAATAAACACAAAATAATAAGAAAGTCTGTCACAATAAAAGGCCACATTTTTTTAAAAAAATCCATTGTTGCTAAGCTATCCCAGACTACAGAAAAAGATGCAAATCTCCCCAGTTCATTTGATAAAGACAGCATAAATTTGTTGCCAAACCTGCCAAACCTTTATTGCCAAATCTGTTCTTAAACACACCTCAAAATGGTATTTGCCCCTTATTGTATATTGATAGAGAAAAGATATCATACCTTACACTCAAATTTTTCCCTGCCTGGATCTGACTCTTCTTTCTTTCCCCTCACCTGACTCTTCCTCCTATATGCTTAGACCACATCAAACCTCTAGGAGCAGTTCTGGCCTTCAGAATTTAGTCAGAAAGAAGTCACTTTTTAGGGACTCGACGTCATGTCACTATTTAAGTCTGGTGCATTCGACGTGGTTCTAAGATTTGAATTTGGCTATTTCTTGTGCCTCCTTTGAAAAGGAGGTCTGACTCTGAGCCCCTGTTCATAAATAAAGCCCATAACTGCTGGCACTAACTCTGAGGCCAACAGCCCGGACTCACCTTTCAGGTGGGACACCCGGATGCTGACTTATCTGAACTGGTTGATATCAGAACTACTATTGTCTCCACTCTGCTGGACTAGACACCCTGGTGGAATATGGGATTGGTTCTGTCTCTTCACCATCTGACTGATCCCCACAGCTGTTTTGGTTCTGGGTGTCAGTCCTTCCAAGCCTGACTTCTTTTGTCTACTTTTAACCAAGCAGTGCCCGAAAATGACAGACCTCCCCACCCTTAAGTGCCAATCTTTGTATGTGTTCCCAATAACAACATGCTAAAAAAAGAACGCTAATGTGACACTACTCTATAGGTCAATTTCCCCATGGAGACCCACAAACGTGTATACACACACACGTACACACAGATGAGCACATATATAGACACACAGAGAAAACCACTAGATGGCAATTAATCTATAACTAGAATTACATGGTTTTGACAATAGGCAGGTTTTTACACCCAGTAGAACTTGGTAAATGTTCATTGGGATTGAGAAACTAGATGCCGTTTCAGTCATAGCACCGCTTACTGCTTCCCACTTGTACTTTCTTTTTTTTTTTAATTAATTAATTTATTTTCAGAAAAACAGTATTCATTATTTTTTCACCACACTCAGTGCTCCATGCAATCCGTGCCCTCTATAATACCCACCACCTAGTACTCCAACCCCCCCCCCCCCCCCCCGCCACTTCAAACCCCTCAGATTCTTTTTCAGAGTCCATAGTCTCTCATGATTCACCTCCCCTTCCAATTTACCCCAACTCCCTTCTCCTCTCTAACACCCCTTATCCTCCACGATATTTGTTATGCTCCACAAATAAGTGAAACCATATGATAATTGGCTCTCTCTGCTTGACTTATTTCACTCAGCATAATCTCTTCCAGTCCTGTCCATGTTGCTACAAAAGTTGGGTATTCGTCCTTTCTGATGGAGGCATAATACTCCATAGTTTATATGGACCACATCTTCCTTATCCATTCATCCGTTGAAGGACATCTTGGTTCTTTCCATAGTTTGGTGACCGTGGCCATTGCTGCTATAAACATTGGGGTACAGGAAACAACATGTGTTAGAGAGGATGTGGAGAAAGGGGCACCCTCTTACACTGTTGGTGGGAATGCAAGTTGGTGCAGTGTGGAGAACAGTGTGGAGATTCCCCACTTGTACTTTCTAATGATTCAAGTGCTTTTCACTATAAAGTCTTTCTATTCCTGTTACACGTTTTCTCCTCAGTTCTCAAAAGTGAGGTTTCTGGATAAAATTCTGTTCCAAATCTTGACACCATTTTTGGTTTACTTGTTAAAATTAAAATGCCTTAACATTCATATAGTTAAAAGAAAATTGTTAAAACAACAATATTTTATCCAATGTGCATATTCCCTGATAGAGTTGAATACATATCAACTGATATCAGCAGTGTCTGTCTTCAGACTATAGGCACATTGCTTTTTAAGATAAATACCAACACAAAGAAATCTCTTCCTACATTATTCAGAGGATTCCACAAAAAACGTTTTCAGGGGGTGCCTGGGTGGCTCAGTGGGTTAAAGCCTCTGCCTTCGGCTCAGGTCTTGATCTCAGGGTCCTGGGATCAAGCCCTGCATCGGGCTCTCTGCTCAGAGGGGAGCCTGCTTCCCTTCCTCTCTCTCGGCCTGCCTCTCTGCCTATTTGTGATTTCTGTCTGTCAAATAAATAAATAAATATTTTTTAAAATGTTTTTAGGCAATTGGGAGATAGGAGAGGATTAATATTAGTATATACAAAGCAATGTTTCTATTTGAAATGTTGCAGTATCATTTGGAGGGGAGGCATGCGAAATTCTACATGTTACTTGATTAATATGTTTCTTCAAACTGCAGTTTTGTCTGGCTTTCAACATCATGTAGCAGTAAATTTGAGACATGTTACATTCCAATTTAACTCGTGACCTCTCCGAATCAGATGTTACCCACCACTAGCCAATCACATACACATATACTTTCATCCATCAGCACCTGCTCATTGACACCAGCCCATCATATATTACCAACACTTGACTCCCCAACAGCTCCCAAACCCCCATTTCACACAGGCTTCTTCCAATTTGGTCCTTTTTCAACTGTTTCCTTTTTGCCCAGCCTTCAATTCTCTTTCTCTTAGGTCTTTATGTTACTCTCCTCCCACTGAAAAGCCTGTTTCTCATGATTGAGAGAGGAAAAACAAAGGCAATTTGGCTTTGAAACATTTAAGTAGATTCCTTGCTTTAAAGACTTAACCAAATGAACATCTATTGCCATTACTCAAAGCAAAACGAAAATTCCGGATTTATATGAGTTAAAGTTACATGTGTAACCAAGAGATGTTTGATTTTGTCTCCATCTTACTTCGTTCCTAGGCAGTTATGAAGAATGGAGAACAATAATATCAAATTAAAATGGTCATTTTGAGGATTAAATGAGATTTTATTTGTTAATGTATTTATGCTCTGGGCAAGTTAATGTATTAGTTTGATTTAACCAGGCTTTTGCCTAATAGTCAGAATCTTGTCTCAGGACAGAATGGTACAAGCTTAAAATCATTACATAACTCTGGCCCAACATTTGTAAATACTTACATTTAATCAGAATGTAATTTCCATATAAAACAATCATCCATTGGCCTAGTAACTGGCTTCATGCCACATTCAAAAAAATTAATCATAATTACAACCATAAACACTTGTTTTAATATGTGTCAGTAAAATCAATCAATTAATGGATCAACTTAATAATTTCCAAAAATATATAAGTTCAGTAGATGTTGGGGTAGTACCCTTCATAGTCATGGGTTTCTTACCATAAGATGAACTCTGTGGCAGAGTTAATTACCTTCTTTTATTTGAATTGGCTATCATTTTCCCAATAGAAAAACAAAGAGTAATGATAGCAAAACTAAAGACAGCTTTCAGTGAGGTAATCAGCTAAATTATTGATATTAAGTAAATAGCTTTTGTAAAAATTTCTTACCAACAGTCAGTTTAAAAAAAAAGTGTTCACAAAAAGATCTTATTCAAACTGCCAGCCACAAAAATTTAAAAACAAAGAAATAACCCAACAAAAACTTCTAGGCAAATTTTAACAGCAAAAATGAAGGAGAAGGAAGAAGAGACGGGTGAGCAGGAAGAGGAGGAAGATGAGGAGAAGAAAGCACGGAAACTGTTTTTTTAAAGAATTAATCCTTAAATTACACATAAAAAGGAAGACATTTTACAAAAGAAGGGATAATAAAAAGGAAATCATCTTACCAGCTATCAAAACCCACTATAAGTGTACATAAATTAAAACTGATGATACAGAAATAGAAAAATAATAGAACAAAAATATGATGGTAGTTAATTCTATGCTTATAGGAGACATTAGCATATTAAAAAGGTAACATTTCAAATTCCAGAAAAAAAATGGACTATTCAATAACTGATGTTATTAAAATGACTCTTTATTTAGGAGAAAAAGAAATTACAAAGAATATTTTCCAGATGGATTAAAAATCCAAACATAAATATTAAAAGTAATAAATAATGGAATATAATACAGTAAAATTACTTTTATGATCTCCCTAATCAAGACACAAAATCCCCAAATCATGTGGAAAGAAACTACTTTTAAAATTCTTTAAACTATTCTTTAATACAATAGACTAACATTGCAGATGTTTCCTTAAGATGTACACTATGTGGTTAGTTTTATCACCAAAAATTACACATAATACATATGGTATGTTTGTAACATAGGATATCATGTTGTCATTAAAAGAGTGAAGTAGGTATTCAAATATTTATAGAATAATGTCTATATTAAATATAGTATTTAATTTATTTCAACAGAAAATTACAAAATATGTCTTAATATGATCCCATTTCTATGAGAAAAGCAAATACCTGCACATATATATATGACCAGAAAATTTTAGAAAAATAGATGTTAACCAAATTAATTTGGTCACCACTAGTAATTAAAACTGGAAGAACGGCAAGGAGTTTTCATTTTATACTTTTTATAGCTTTCATTGGCTTTAATGTGTTTTCTCAATACAAATGTGTGCTATTTGTGTAATTTTCTTTAAATAGACTTCATTTTTTAGAGTAGTTTTAGATTTCCAGATTTAGAGTAACTTTAGTTCCAGTAGTTTTCGATTTTCCAGTAGTTTTCAGATTGTGGATATGGTACACACTTCCAACAACACTGCCCCCAGTTTCCCTTTGCATACATTAGTATGGCATGTTTACTATAATTAATGAACCAATATTGATACATTATTATTAAATAAATACGTAGCTTATTCAAATTTCTTTAGTTTTTATCTAATATCCTTTTTATGTTGCAGGGTCCCATCTAGGATGTCATACTGCCTTTAATTGCTATGTCTCCTTATTTCTGACAATTTTTCAGACACTCTTTTTTTTTTTTTTTATGACTTTGGCAGTTTTGAAGAGTGCCGGTCATGTAGCCATAGGATACCCCTCTACTGGAAATCATTTGATTTTTTTTCTCATGATAAGACTGGGGTTTGGAAGAGTAAGATCACAAAGATTACATGTTATTATCAACACATCATGTCAACTATCATGTAATGATAGTAAGTACTATCAACTTCATTTATTACTATTGATGTTGACCTCGATTACCTGGCTGAAGTAGCTCGGTTTCTCCACTGTAAAGTTCTCTACTACAAAGTTTTCTCCATCCCCTTGTTCACACTGTACTCTTTGGAAGGAAGTTACTATGCAGAAACCATGCTTAAGAAGTATAGATTTATTTTCCCTCCACTTGAGGTCAGGGCACTTACATAAATTATCTGGAATTCTTCTAAGAGGAGATCTGTCTCCTCTCCCACATTTATTAATTTATTCAATTATGTATTCATATTTTATGAATTCACGGGTGTTTATTACATTATATACTGTTATATTATATATTATTTACATATTATTAATCATACATGTCCTTATATATATACTCCATGTTATAACTAACACTATTTTAGTGTTATTTATTTTATTTATTTATTTATTTTAGTACTCCAATTATCCCAGTTTGGGACATTGACAGCTTTTTCAGTTGGCTACTGTACTTCTTGGGCATACCTTCACCAGTTGTGTTTTATTTTGTATATTTCCTTCCCTAACCCCAGAGTCAGTCATTTCACCAAGGAGTTCTATTGGAAGAAAGGTATTAGAAACCAACATCTGGGCACTAGATCTGCTCTACTGGGATTTTCCTTCTAGGTCCCCTCAACTGACAAAGCAAATAAATATGAATATATACACTAACCCATGCATATACAAACATCTATAAATATTTCTATATGTAACCATTCACATCCATATGAAGTTAAATATGAGTTTATACTGATTGTCTCCAATTCTAAGCTATGACTACATGAATCACTCTAGTCTCTTCCTCTTGCTTGTCTGTAGATTCCAGTACAACAGTGACGAGTTTGACCCCCACCATCTGCCATCTGCCATTTACTTAGCTTTTCAGTTGCACTGTACATATGTCAACTATCAGAATTATTGGCCTGTGCCCTTGTGAGAAACGACTTTATCAACTAGAGCATAGCACTTTTGTGCTATTCTTTCATCTTTAGTCTTACAGACTCTGCTCATTTCCAAAGTTATTTAGGTCAGCTTCTTTGACCCCCCCATCCTCCTCAGTGAGGTCATTTCATCTATTTGTAAGTCATGTATATTCTCTTATTAAAATCTGTATTCCTTCCTGAGATCCCCCAACTTCCTTAATAATTGTTTTAAATTTACATACATTAAGGTTCACTCTTTGTGCTGTAAAACTCTATGGGTTTTGTTAGATATGTAATATCATGTATATACCATGACAGTATCATAAAGAATAGTTTTACTGCCCTAAAAATTCCCTTTGCTTCACCTATGCATCCCTTCTCCCGAAGCCCTGGCAACCACTGATCATTCTGTCTACACTTTTGCCTTTCCAGAATGTCATATAGTAGAATCCTGCAATATACAGCCTTTTCAGACTAGCTTATTTCATTAGGAAGAAAAATCTAAATCAAGTAATTACAATATAATTGATTTGAAGTATAGAGAAAAAAAAGGAATAAAAATATCCACTACGGACTAAGATTTATAAACACCAGCTTCAAAATACATAGGCTTTGTAGCACTTGGAGGCACTGGGAAAACGCTCAGCAAATATCCTTCATGAAAAAAATCCTTAATTCCAAACCTTGTAAATCAACGCAGGAGCTGTCAGCAGGACTGCATGAGCCCATCTAATTACTGCAGATGGCCTAAGGGGGAGAGGTAACCTCTAAGAGAACTAAGATTTATCCACAGTTAGAATTCAAACCATTTCAGGGATATGGTTAAGAGAGTAATTTCATTCTAAATTTGTTTTTGCAATAGCAGACCATTTAAGAGACCATATAATGTTTAAAAACCAAATACCCATAGGTATGATACAGTCAAAAATATCCTCTGCATGGCTTAATAGTGTACTATTTAAAGTGCAAAAATTATACCACACAGAAGCATGAAAAAGAAATGTAATGATCGGGCGGTTAAGGAGTATGTATTCTACTTAAGGACAAATGATTGTTTCTTCAAAAACGGCATTTCGACAAATTGCGAGTAAGAGTATATTTAAGCCATTAAATACTGTTTGTTGCTATTAAGTTAAAATCATTAGCTAACAAACTGTAACATAAATATGACATTCTATAGAGAAAGACAAAAATATATCCCCTTGCGTTATTCAGATAGAAGATGCAAATAGTATTTCAAGTTTAGACTTCTAGGTGCTGCTTACATTCCAATCTGAGTCAACTACTTGCTCTATTGTGGTGTTTTTGCTTCATGCCAAAGCCAGGAAGTCCTGAACCAGAAATCTTCCAAGAAAGCCTATTCTTATGCGATATTTAATCTGATTTTATGGCAACTGAAACAGAATAATTTTGGATTGGGCTTCTGAACTTTTTGGCTGCTTATCTAAACTGAATAGAACCAAACTACTGGGGCCTTTTGTACTTTTTAGAACACTGTCTTTAAAGGAAAAAGAGTACTATAAGTGCTATATTGTTTATTTGAACATCAGACTGATGGACGGGCAAAAATAAATAAATAAATAAAGCAAATAAATAAAATTTTTTAAAAATAAAATAAATCAAAGCTTGCAGATTTGAGTCATGACTTCTAGAAAATTCAACTTGTGTTCATACCTGGTAATTATGAGAAATAAGAAGTGAGAACTATATTGGCTCCTCTGTGAACAGACGTATGTTTCCCAAATCTTCAAGGTATCTTGGATAAATGACATCACTTTAAAAATGGCACCAGGGCACCTGGGTGGCTCAATTGTTAAGCGGCTGCCTTCGCTCAGGTCATGATTCCAAGGTCTTGGAATCGAGCCCCACATCGGGCTCCCTGCTCCATGGGAGCCTGCTTCTCCCCCTGCTTGTGTTCCCTCTCTTGCTGTGTCTCTCTCTGTCAAATAAATACATAAATAAAATATTTAAATGACACCATTGGTGATTATTTAAATTCAAAGGCATAGGGACCCGAGAGGGCAAGAATCTAGGAAGAGTTTCCAAATTACCTGAGATTTTGTTTATGTGAGACCTTTAGAAATTAGTAAACCAATGGGTGGATGAGTTTTGTTTTGTTTGTTTTGTTTTTTTAAAGATTTATTTATTTGACAGGCAGAGATCACAAGTAGGCAGAGAAGCAGGCAGAGAGAGAGGAGGAGGCAGGCTCCCTGCTGAGCAGAGAGCCCCGATGTGGGGCTCGATCCCAGGACCCTGGGATCATGACCTGAACCAAAGGCAGGGGCTTTAACTCACTGAGCCACCCAGGCTCCCCGGATGATGAGGTTTTTACATGGATTCACATTTTCTGTATGAATTGGGTTTGTTTTTTTTTTTTTAATTATAACTTGGCCAAAGTGAGAATACAAGGAAATGAGCACCTACACATTGTTGGAGGGAGAGTAAATTCTTATCAGAATATTTTAGTAACACCAGTAAAAACTTTAAAGTCACACATATCTTTAAATGGATAGTTCTAGTTCTATCCATAGGTCTGAGGATTTAGTGACAAGGACGGTCATCACACCCTTTACAATTTGTATCAGGAACATTGGATTGTCCAACAATATGCATTACTTGATTTTAATAAATAAAAATACCTAATGCAGAAACTACTCTTCTAAATCTCCTAACCTTCCTCATAACCCCATAAGGTCCTCATAACCCCATAAGGTAGGTGTTTTTACAATCACCACTGAAGAAACTCCCATGTGAAGATTAAGTGACTTCCCTGAGTTCACACCTCTAAAAAGTAGCAGGCCTGGAATTTGAATCTGTGCTACCTAGTTCCAGCTTCCTTACTCTTAATCACCATGAACTGTGGCTACGGCTAATAATGGAGTTCATACTCTGTTCATTAAGATGAGCACTTTACATGCATTAACTTATCAAACGCTCACAATACCACGGTAAGGTGGACATTCTCATGGACACTCATTATCTCTATCCTGTGGATAAATGGATTGAGGTCAGTCTCAGCAACAGGAATGGTTCTTCCAAGCTTGTTTTCTGTCATCCTCCCTCATTTCTGTCCTTCTTATTCCAGTTAAAGAATTATCTATTAAGCCTACACCAGTCAGACTTTCCACTCTCATACACACCCATTCCTTCCTTGAGGTCTGGGGAGACATGGGTAAAAGCCTCTGGATGTCTTTCCCTGATTCATTTCAGAATCATTATCTTGAGTAGACATTTTTTGTAGACCGCATTTAAGGAAGTGACTCTCTTCTGATTTCCTTGAAGATGGGGAAGGGAGGAGTTCAATGTTTATTTATATCAGTATGTTTCAGAACTTTGTTTCTGGTTAGGGAACACACTTTGAAACCACAGGTATTAAGCACTTGTCTGATTTCTTGGGTATAATCTGAATATTGTCTGTTTGCATCTCCAGATCTACTTTCTGCCCTTCTCCACCTGACTTTATGTTCCAGGAGGGTGTCTCTGAGAAGAATGGATAGAATCCATGTACCTCCTTGCCTTTTGGCTCTTGATTAGCTTAAATTAATGGAGGAACTAACAGAAGGGAAAGAAGAGACTGACATAGGGTGCTTATTCCCCAGGCTCCCTTTCTTCCCTGTCATTGTGGATTGACTGTGTCCCTATATGAGGAAAACAAATGTGATGTTGTCAAGAGACCTTTCCCAGGGTCCCATAATTATTCTCTCTCTTTGCCTCTTAGATCCAAGGTGGTAATAGCTTCCACTGCAACTGTTCTTAGGCTTTGGGTTCCTACATATTCCTTGTAGCTCTTCCCAAACCTGCCCATGACCTTATAAATATTGCCTTTATTAGTGTCTTCAAATTAGTATTTTTAGTGTACCAGCTGTTTCCCGTCAGCATCTGGATTAATACAGTAGGATAGGTGTTCAGCCTTATATTGTTTCCCCTGCATTCAATGTGTCTAGGATGAAAGAGCCCATTGAGTTTTTTGCATCTGTGAACTTAAAAGATGTCTGTGTCTTTTGCAAAAATGTGGAAATAGCTCAGAGATGACAAGAAGTTTAAAGAGGTCCTGAGCCACGATCAGGAAAACTCAATAATATACTCCAATAAGGCCCATCGTCTGGTGCATCTGGGAATCACTTGGCTTATATCAGTATCAAGGAATCACAGTAATTAAGGATAAGAGACAAATATGTATTTATCAGTAGATGGTAACAGATGAAAACCAGATCACCCTCTCCCAACAAGTGAGACTTTATAGATGTGACAACAGTGGAATTGGGGTGGATAGTTGATCTAAAATGTTTAAATAATGGCAACTTCACAAAGAGAAAGAGAAAGAAAAACCTTGAGTTGACAATGACCAGGAAAATGGGAGGACACAATGAGTTTAAATTATTGTAGTAGCCTCCAAGGTAGACCCCAGTGATTCCCACTGTGAGAGTTTGTGTCCTTGTATGGTACTTCTCCACACTGAAGAGAGCTGACCTGTATAACCAGAAGCATACTGTGAAAATGGCAAAATATGAATTCCAAGGCTAGGTCATAAGAGACATTACAACTTCTACTTTACTCTTTTGGACCACTCATTCTGGGCAAGTTAGGAGCTATGTTGTGAGAATACTCAAGTCCTGCAGAGAAGTCCATGTGAAAACAGCTAGCATAACTCTGCCAGACATGCAAGTCAACCATCTTGGAATCAAATCCTTTAATCTCCACCTATCATTCACACAATTTATAGCCGTGGCTATCTGTAATCTTGACTCATAGGAGACCCAGGTAAGGACCACCCAACAAAGCTGCTGCCAATTTCTTAACACACAAAAATTCTGAATAATAAATGTTTATCGTTTTAAATTGCCAAGTTTGGGGTAATTTATTTCATATCAGGTAATGACTACAGATTTCAGTAACTGGGCATGTGGTGCTGACATAAGAAAAAACTAAAAGGGAGGGAAAGTTTTATAACAGGGCAGTGGGCAGAGCTGGAAGAACTCTAAGAAGAGTATTAGGGAAAATCTGAAGGGCTTTAAAGATATTGTTAGCAGAATCCTAATGGCCTTAGAGAACTGCCAGTGAAGGCTTAAAGAAAAGTAGGGAGAATGTTATTGGAAACTGGAGGAAAGGAGATACTTACACACTGGCAGAAAGTTTAGCAACACTGCCACCTGTGGTAATGTGGAAAGTAGAAAATATACCAATTAATTAGTTACATCACTTGGAACCTCAGATGCAAGCATGTCATTTCAAGTGCAAATGACAACTGGCCGTTCTGGGCCACTAAAAGAATGCAAATTCCTCTAGGCAACTAACCTTTCAGGTAACTAAGGAGATTTCCAGGCAGTATGCTAGAGGCGCTGCCTTCTTCTTTCTGATGCTTTTATTACAGTGGGAGGAGACAGAAATAAGCTAAAGGAAGGTTAACAAAAAGGAGCCAGGAGTTGCTCAAGTTGAATATTCCCAACCTCTACAAATGGCTAACACTAAGTGGCTTCTGGGCAAAGACCAAATCTAGGATACCATCAGATACTATCAGAAAAACATGGTTTAAAGAGGAAGCTGAGTTTGTGACCATAAAATCTCTTGAGACTTCATAGAGACGTAAGGCATGACCTCAGAACACTGGTGAATCAATACAGTAGGACTTTCCTCTAATGGAATAAACCTCAATCAGCTCAGCTTGGGGGTAATCTATTACTCTGCAATAGATAATTAACACAATATGTTGTAAGAAATAGGGTTACTTTTTGTTGTTGTTACACAAAACTAAGTTCAAGACCTTAGAATTCACATCTACAACACTTCAATATCCCAAAGGAAAACACAAATTCAATTGGATCAAAACTGAATTTTCATTCTCTGCTTCATTGTATGGAATCACTGTCCACTCTTTTTAGTCACTGCTTAGTCCCTTTCCCCAGCTCAACAGCGCACACCCGCACGTGCGCGCGCGCACACACACACACACACACACAATCGATTACTGGATATCATAGATTCTACTAAGTGAAGTAATTCTCCTAGATTTTTGCAACACTGGCTGGCATCTTGGCCTTCGGTCCAATCCCTGACAGTCCTATCACCATGTTATTACAAGACTGATTACCCTAAAATGAAAATCAAGTTATAGGTCTTGTCTATATAGAGAGATTTGTTAATTTTTAGAAGAAAATTCAGCTCAGCACATGAATCTTGCCATGCTTTGATTCCTGACTGCCTTCTTTACCTTCCATAACTTTCCCATACAGATTCTTTTCCCTGGCCATATCCATTTATAAACACAATATCATTTTTTACTCTATGCTTTCATACTACGGTATACGTGAGGTAGATTACTCTTCCTTTACTTCTTTGACTAGCTAATTTTGAAACAGTGGAAATGCAATATCCCGAGCTTATGGGTATAATATTGGCCACATTATTTAAAATAGCTTAGCCTTCGAGCGGCTCCGTTTCCGGCTTTCGGTTCGTTGGGAACTGGGCTAGGCCTCCGGCAGTTTGAACAGTTTAACTCCAGCATGGATATCAGACCAAATCATACAATTTACATCAACAATATGAACGACAAAATTAAAAAAGAAGAGTTGAAGAGATCCCTGTATGCCCTGTTTTCTCAGTTTGGCCACGTTGTAGATATTGTAGCTTTGAAGACGATGAAGATGAGGGGGCAAGCCTTTGTTATTTTTAAGGAACTGGGCTCATCCACAAATGCCTTGAGACAGTTACAAGGATTTCCATTTTATGGTAAACCAATGCGAATCCAGTATGCAAAAACAGATTCTGATATAATATCTAAAATGCGCGGCACTTTTGCTGACAAAGAAAAGAAGAAGGAAAAGAAAAAAGCAAAAACTGTGGAACAGACTGCAACCACTGCGAACAAAAAGCCTGGTCAGGGAGCACCAAATGCAGCAAATACCCAAGGAAATTCAACACCAAATCCTCAGGTCCCTGATTACCCTCCAAACTATATTTTATTCCTCAATAATTTACCAGAAGAGACTAATGAGATGATGTTATCCATGCTGTTTAATCAGTTTCCTGGCTTCAAGGAAGTACGTTTGGTACCTGGGAGGCATGACATTGCTTTTGTTGAATTTGAAAACGATGGACAGGCGGGAGCTGCCAGGGATGCTTTACAGGGATTTAAAATCACACCGTCCCACGCCATGAAGATCACCTATGCCAAGAAATAACATATTGGATAGTTGTCTTTAAAGGACTTGGTGTTATTTATAGTGTTTGTTTTGATAACATTTGGTCAGGCCATTTTTTAATAGTTGGAGTGAGGGGGGTGTGAAAGTGAAATTTTTGTGAATGATTTTAAAAAATACCTAGTCTTTGTTTAGCCTTAGTGAACTATGAAATATGAGGACCTCAATTTTGTATAATAAACTTCTATTTGTATTCTTTTAAAAAAATAAAATAAAATAGCTTAGCCTTCATTTACTTGTAGGTGAATAGTAGTAGTACTACCTATATTCTGGGCTTGAAGTGAGGACTAAATGAGATATGGCATGAAAAGTGTTTACCAGAGGTCCCAGCATTGTATCAGCTTTTATACATTTTCACAGCTCCTCATGAGGAAATTTCTTTTCAAAATGCTATGACCTTACTTAAAGAGAAAAGATTTCATCACATGAAGAACATCCTTAGATGCTACTTGAGACTTCAGATGTAAATATGTCACTCCAAGGGCAACCAGTGCAGTCATTCTCTCAACTAGCTGTTCTAAGCCATCAGACAAAATACAGATCCTTCTAGCAAATTCAATACTTTTCCGAGCCATTATTTGCATATGATTGTGGGTTTACGTTCACAACTGTTTTTCCTTCTATTAATCTTCATCTTAATTCTTTTCAATGTTCCTTTTGAAACATTTTCCCATTAAAATAAATTCTACCTTTGTATTCTTCAAAATACACTCACAGGACAATCTTGTCTTACACTAAAATTTTGCTCTAGCCCCGATGCTTTCAACGTGATAGATGTTCATTTTCCTGCACTGTGACTACAAAAATGTAACAAAGGCATCATTTGCATTCTCCTCTTCCCCCTTCTGTGTCACTACTTCTAGACCATTGTTTAACAAAAAAATTGTTTCATAACTCCTGACAGATCTGTAAAATGCCTAGGGGTTTTTTCAATAGAGTGTGATTCATGTCTCAATTTTTATATTTTCTCCTTATCTTTTGGTATTTATTTTAAAAACCCAGAGAGTCTTTGTTTAAACATTTTATTATCTGAATTTCTTATTGGCCTACTCCTGATGCTTATTGCAATCTGCCCATTTTCCCCAATGGTGGATTGTTTCTTTGAGTGAGTTTATAATGCAGATTGTAATCTCATCTTCAGAAAACATTAAGATCGTGTCTTTCTCCAGAGTTGTGTCATGTTCACATTATTATGAAATCATAAAATTGTCATAAATTAACATAGAAAGTGGATATTGCTACTTCAAAAAAACAAATAGTTTCACAGCTTGGGGCTTCCAGACCCTACAGGAAGGATAGATTCAAATCTCAAAATCAGAGCAGAAGACTCATAGATGCAAACAATCTAGAAGACATCACAGAGTGACTCCAGGACAAGACGGGCAAACTCCCTTGTCACCTCCCTGTACTGCAGGCAGTTTGTTTCTGATCTAGCATTTCATTAAAATTGCAGTCCTGGCTTTGGGCAAAACACTCAGAACATCTATCTCAAGGTAACTCGAAGCTTTAAATATTCTATTTCCAAGGACGTAGAAGCAAAATCTTTGGCCACTAAGCTTGCCAAATACCCCAGGCAACTC
The DNA here is from genome assembly GCF_022355385.1 of Mustela nigripes. NCBI lineage: Eukaryota > Metazoa > Chordata > Mammalia > Carnivora > Mustelidae > Mustela > Mustela nigripes. The sequence continues at coordinate 82,130,398 of NC_081561.1, read as the reverse complement.
CTACATAAACTCCCTCTTAACTGCTCTGGTTTTCATTTTCCTCTTGGGTTCTAGCTTTCAGAAATTGCTTTTACATATGCATATGTATATATTTATACACACACGTATGAACACATGCTTGAAAGCTCACTTGAACATTTAAATTGATAATTGTTGTATTGTATACTGCATTTCCGGGTAGTACAGAAGGTTTTTCAGGTTCTCTAATCCACTGTGTTACCAGAAATGGGAGTCTGTTGGTTTACTTCAACTATTTTCTTTTTTTTTACTTTATGGTTTCTACTCATTTCTAATTTCATCTTATACAGAACTTTGACTTTTCATGGCTCTGCTAAGAAATACATTCTCTTTACTATTTTCTTTAGCTCTTTTCATAGATTTCCCTATTTATACCCCCCAAGAAAAAAGGGGGTTATCCTTGCTAATGACCATTATTCCTTGTTTCAAGAGGCATACTAGACCAGCTCTATAAGCCACTGGTTTGGTTGACCCAGTGTTAGCTGCCTATCACTTGGTCCAATCAGCAGTGAGCCTAACAGTGTAGCCATTTGTATACAAATGGATGCTCTCTCGGCGGGCTCTGTCAGTGAGGCAGTCTTCTTATAGAGGGGCTAGAATTCTGAAAGTAATTGCGAATGACATATATATATATATATATGTATATATATATATATATATATATATACATATATACACACACACACACACACACACACACATATATATATATAGTACATTGTCACTGTTGGAAAACCCAGAAACGTGACTTACACAACAAGGTAGAAGTCCCAAAGTCACATGATAAAGCTGTTTATTCTGTTTCTACCTCCTCCAATCATGCCCTCTGAGTTCTTCCTCCTGCCTCTCCCACACACACCTTTCATTCCCACTTCAGCTTAAACAAAAAGTCCCCTCAGTAGAATCTCCACCAACTGTAGCAGGTTCCTATAAATGGTATGATTGTGTTGTATCAAACTCCTGGAGCCCCAGACCTATAAAGCATCCTAGAGACCATCTCTACTCAGAGTTAATAAGGAACAGGTTGCCATTACCAATAGCTTCTAAGGCTAAATATCAGAATTTTCCAACCACAGTGTTCTACCATATGTCTGTTTCAATAATTGTGGGATAATTACCATTTGTTATCAACAATAAATGTAAAATATTTGTGAGCAATTTCCTTGTTATTCATAATGTCATTTGCATTCTGATCATTTGCATTCTGCATGAAATTATAAAAATGAAATTATGAGTAATATATCGGTTAAATATCTTTCATTGAAAGCTACAGACATAGAATTTATTGGAAGGACATCAATAGGAAAACTAGAATTCAAAGTTTATCAGAGGATAAAGAATAAGGCTTTGGCATATGAAGGAAGCTTTCAAAGCTAGGAAGCAGGAACAACCATAGTCATCTCATAGCCAGGCAAGGACAGCAAGAACCTTGCCAATAGGAAGGAAAAACAACAACAACAAATGTGTTTTGGTCTGTTTGTTTTTCTACTTAAGATTAAAATTATAAAACAGAGTATCCAATGGATTTAGCTTTGTCTTGACTGGAAGACATCAGGCCTACAATGATGGCAGTAAGGATGCTGTTTAAAAGAAGAAAAGGAGGGGCGCCTGGGTGGCTCAGTGGGTTAAGCCTCTGCCTTCAGCTCAAGTCTTGATCTCAGGGTCCTGGGATGGAGCTCCGCATCGGGCTCTCTGCTCAGCAGGGAGTCTGCTTCCACACCCCCCTACTGGCCTCTCTGCCTACTTGTGATCTCTTTCTGTGTTAAATAAATAAATAAAATTTAAAATAAAATAATAAAAGAAGGAAAGGAAACAGGCGCAAGTGCTCAAAAAATACAAAATTCCAGAAATATGATAAATAAGTCATGGAGATGTAAAGTGCAGCACGGTAACTACAGCTAACAATACTGTGTTGTGGGTGCCTGGGTGGCTCAGTGGATTAAGCCTCTGCCTTCGGCTCAGGTCAGGATCCCAGGGTCCTGGGATCAAGTCCCTCGTCAGGCTCTCTGCTTGGCAGGGAGCCTGCTTCCCCATCTCTCTCTCTGCCTGCCTCTTTGCCTACTTGTAATGTCTGTCAAATAGACAAATAAAATCTTAAAAAAAAAAAAAAATGTGTGGGATGCAGGGAATCCCTGATTTAAATTCAGAAGCATAACCAATGGCAATAATGTAGGTACTTTATGAATATGCTTCAATCAACAAATACAAACCTATTATTTATTACAAAATTGAGAGGAAAATATATCCTGTACCGCCACCTCATCAGCTTCCTTTTTCAACCCTGATTCCAGTGGAGATTTTGAGTCCTTCTTTCAGTTTCTTCCTGCTCTATACACACTGTGTGTGAGTCATGGTAAGACGGAAGAAGCAGGGTTGCCAGCATGTGGCTGGCATATGCGGTCATTCTTGAAGTGCCACTGGGCATGATGTACGGACGATTCCAGACTATTACTTGCCTTCACAACTTTTTGTAACAGGTGCAGCAGATGAACTTCTGCCCCTGTCTTCCTTAAATGCACACAAATAAAGCGTTACCATGTCCTGGATGTGAAGTCATTCCTACTTCCATGAATCATATTTTGCGTTCATGACTCTGCAACTGGGAATTAGTCATTTAGACCTAATTAGTTTCTACAAAATAGGAAATGTTTTACGAACAATTTAATACCCAGATATAATTTCATGTAGTCATAAAACATCTAGAAAAGTGTCAGTTAAGGTGTTCAAACAACAACAACAAATATATGTATTTTTGCACCCTGCCATCAAAACCCTAAATGAACTCTGAGAATCATGTGTTGAATCTGGCTGCTCTCCTACATTTGTCGAGGGCAGTCACAGTCAAGGGCAAATGTTCAGCAATGTTGAACCCAACCAAGGGCTTGACAAGACCCCATTCAAGGAAAATGCAAACAAATAAACCTTGTTTCATACACCTTTTAAATTTGATAACTTGCTATTTGACAAAAATGCATTTACTGAAATACTAAAATCACACCTATTGATGAAACAAGCATGTTACCAGAAATAAAAATAATTCTTTAAATCTGCTGCTTTATTTCCACAACAAACACGTGTACTGAAATGCATAGAAATGTGCAAAACCCTTATCTTTATTTCTCTATGCATTTAATATTTGTGGAGACAAAATAAAAGTTTAATATGGGGACTGTCACTGAGATATTTTTAAAATTATTTACAATCCCCACAGGAGTATAAGAATCTATTTTTCTAAGGATGAGCAAAGCACATTTGTATTTCCAAGTAAGTTGATAACACTCTTTGCATTTCTACTTTGGTTTAAGTATACATAACATTCCCAGAAATGACTGGAGAATATTTTCTAGACACAAGTATTTGGTGTCAATTTAATAAACATTTGTTTAACATCTACTAATATGTTTTATGTTTATATGTTTCATCCATCTTTTTTTTTTTTTTTAAGATTTTATTTGTCAGAGACAGAGAGGGAAAGAGAGCGAGCACAGGCAGACAGAATGGCAGACAGAGGCAGAGGGAGAAGCAGGCTCCCTGCTGAGCAAGGAGCCCGATGTGGGACTCGATCCCAGGACGCCGGGATCATGACCTGAGCTGAAGGCAGCTGCTTAACCAACTGAGCCACCCAGGCGTCCCTCATCCATCTTTTTTTTTTTTTTTAAGTTTTTTTATTTATTTGACAGAGAGATTGTAAGTAAGCAGAAAGGCAGGCAGATAGAGAGGGGGAAGCAGGCTCCCCGCTGAGCAGAGAGCCCGATGCAGGGCTCAATCCCAGAACTCTGAGATCATGACCTGAGCCAAAAAAGAGGCTTTAACCCACTGAGCCACCCAGGTGCCCCATCATCCATCATTTATTAACTAAATTCTTAAGCAATTTTTTATGCTAATATTAATGGAATTGTTTTATTTTGCAATTTTTCCACTGTTTGTTGCTAGCAGGTTAAAATAATTGATTTGTGTATGTTTACCTTATACTAACAACTTTGTCGAATTTACCTATTTATTCTATTAAGTAATTTGCAGATAATCTCACAGAATTGACATTACTGGATTCTTTTTACACAATGATGTGATGTACCTTTTGCTTCTTTTAAAAAAATATTTTAGAAGTTTATTTCTATTTCATATCTTACTGAATTACCTAGGCTCATGGAAGGATTCTGAAGAGAAAAATTACCTGTTTGCATTAGTATTTTTAAATGACATTCTGGTAGAAGTGTGTAATATTTATTTGAAATGAGAAGTTAGGTCTAGAAAAATCTAACTAAGGAAACATTTGTGGGAACTCAGAGAAAGGCACATATTCAAGATTTTTCAGAAATAAAATTGACAAGAAATGGTAATCATTTATAAGGAATGAGATCTCTAGCTGGGGCTGTTAGACATCTACATGAGTTAAGAGACATCTAAAAAGGAAGAGAATTAGCTAGAAGTAGATTGAGAAAGGGTAATGAGAATGAACACGTTTTAAAAAATTTGATATCCAACTCAGATCACATTTGCATCTTACAAAACCAGTAATTTTAACACTTGTATCGATTACATATCTCTCTCACCCAAGGGAAGAGGGCAGATAGCCCTGGGTGACGGGGTTTGAATCTCCAGCCACAGCTGAGGGATTTTAATGTGGGATCCAAGAAAGTTGATTCACAGGGTGAACAGTTGCCAGGTGCAAAACAAAAAAGAAAAAAAGAAAAGGTGGCTCAATAGGAATTAATTTTGAATAGTCTATTTCAATGAAATATGAAGGGATTCGGGTTTTGGAAGCAGAAGCAAATCTAAAAAAAGGCTAGAGAAAGTTTATAGAATGAACAGATTCCATGAACAAACTATAGTTACGGTTTAACCTCAGTTTTAAGGTAACAGAAACTAAGAGGGGACAAATGAGCTAGAGATGAAGAAGGATAGGTATCAAGTACCATTCAAATGAAAATTCAAGAAATATTTGAGCACTTACTATGTTCCAGGTACTTTTCTGGGTTCTGGAAATACAGCAGTGAATAAAAGTTACCAAAATACTTGCCCCCATGGAAGGAGCACGTTTTAGTGGGATGACTATATAGTATATTGAGCAAAATACATATCCTATCAGAATGTGTGAGTGCTATGGAGAAAAATAAAGCAAGGAAGAGAAATTGTGTGCACTGAATAAAGGAGAATATGAGTTTAAAGTAGAATGGTTCAAGAAAAGCATCACAAAAATGATAATATGTCCAAGAACCTAAGTTGGGAGCACACTTGACGTGTTCAAGGACCACCAGTGTCCTTGCTTGACTGACTTATATACCACCCATTCCCTTGATCTGCCTCATCTGTCAAATTAACAAACCTAGAATATTTAGCATCTGCCACAATCAAGATCAAGTTTACTCCTCTTTTTGTACACTATTTTTGTACACTATTTTTGTTAGGCAGCTGCTACTCATTTTGGAGACCCAGTCTCTTTAGACAAATCAGTTTCTCAGCCCCCCTTTCTCCATGAGCCCTTTTTAAACCTCGATTCATCATCCATCCCAACCAAACTGTTGCCGGGATGCAACAGTACCATTATAGATTTTCTTGCTCTAGTGGTCATAACTTTAGTAAAAATCCCAATCATCACAGTAATATTTTCTTTTTAAAATAATATCCCCAGAGGCAAACCTCACTTTCACTGGAAAAGGTCACAAGCTATGGCTTGGGGGTTCCCTCATGGCCTGTGAGCTTGCTTTAGGAAGTCATTCAGCTCACCTCCCAACAGGACTGCACAGGATTGGCAGAACTATGATGACGCTGTGGGTCTGGGCGAACTACTTAATAAGTAAGTTACTTAATTCTATTTCTTGCAACTTATATCTTCTCATGAGCTCTAGTCATAGGGCATCAACTCTGTTCGTCCCATCAAGCTGTTCCTCTCACTTGGACAATGAGATAGACAGAAAGCGGTTTTTCTTAAGAGTCTGAGGTCCTGGCTTGGATTTGTTCCTTTACATTATTCTTCTTTTCTTGTTCCTTTGCACACATGGACAAAAATGAAAAATTGTTGCATCCATGAAATCTCAGTCCAAGGAAGTGATTTGGCATAAAATATGCTGATGTACAAGTTAAACCAACTTTTTTTCCCATAAAATAAGTGACATCTCCCAAAGAAATGATAACAGTTTTAACTTGAAAACAAAAGCTGCAAAATAAACTAAATTTAGAAGACAATGAAAGGCCAGAATGCTCAAGTTTGCTTGCCTTCAGTAAATTTACAGAAAACTGTAATTTTAAAGAGTTGAAAAATCTCACAGAAATATCATTTCAAAATTTGGAATGGCCATTTCTCCCCCAGAAATGCTAACAGAGTCACTATTACCTAAGTGTGAAAAAATTGAAAGTATATGAACAAGTTTCTCCCAATTTTTATAAAATTTTTAAAAACTGAAAAATAATTATTAGTCCATATAAAATTGGCCAGAATCAAAATATTGGAGAGAGTCAGCAAACTGGAAAATGTCAGTTTCACCAATCTATATTATTAAAGCACAATTTGCTGCCCTCTTCAGATATGGACATTTAGCAGGGCAGTGTGGTAGAGGACCACGGACTATAGGGAGGAAATTAGACTGATTCTGGGTTTCCTGAATTTTCAGAACTGACATCAAACATTGGATACTACAACATAATGGATTTTGCACAGATAAGAGCAAAATTTTGAGATGTTCAAATTTTTCCAAAGACAGAATAAACTTTCTGACCCAGCAGTGAATTTTCCTCTTCTTGGGTTTGTCAAACAAAGGCCAAGTGAACACTCTTCTTCATAGATGGTTGTAGAAAAGTATTTCCCAAGCTTTAGTCATTTAAAAAATTGTATCATTAATTCACCATATTTGTGTACCATGTTTCAATTTTTTACACTAAAATGATAACTTTTTTGCCTAAGTAATTTTGTTCAACGAAAAGGCAATAATATCTGTCATAGTGAAGGCTTACTGTCTTGGAATTTTTTTTTCTAAAATAATTTAAGCACTTTAAATAAGCATTTGAATAACTTAAAGACATTCATTCATGTACTGTCTAAAGTCACCTCGTGTTCCACCAGTGGTACACATTTCAACTTTAGGAAATCTGCTGCAGAAGACATTTCAGCAAAGAGAGCGACCTTTAACATCCCTTTCCCTGTGATCTATGATTCTAAATAGATGATAGCTACAGAAGCATGATTTTTTCTTTTCAGGGGCTAAGCACAGAGAAGTCCACATGGTCAATCGACTTCTATCATTTCAAAAGTGCTTTTATTGGGGCGCCTGGGGCGCCTGGGTGGCTCAGTGGGTTAAAGCCTCTGCCTTCAGCTCAGGTCTTGATCTCAGGGTCCTGGGATTGAGCCCCACATCGGGCTCTCTGCTCAGCAGGGAGCCTGCTTCCTTCTCTCTCTCTGCCTGCCTCTCTGCCTACTTGTGATCTCTCTCTCTCTGTCAAATAAATAAATAAAATCTTTTTTTTAAAAGTGCTTTTATTATTGTATTTTACCAGTGAGCTCTGCATAGAAATAATAGGGGCAAGAAAATAAAAGCACATAAAGTTGCATTAAACTCACATTACACAGTTAATTCATGGTAGACTTTGTCTACAAGTCAACTCTAAGTCATATGCTCATTCCACTAAATTGAATTCATCTTTAGTGAAGAGACTTATTTAGACCATTTGCTGATTTATACTCCTTTTAATAAAAATGTTTTCAAATTAGTTGTTCTTTGTTTCCTTATTTTCCCTTATTTCTTAAAATGGGAAAACCATGGCTCAAACAACAAACAAAACTCTGGGTAAATGTTCTCTTGGATACCTTGTCTTTCCACACTTATGGTTAGATAGTTCTGACTATAAAATGCAATTTCACTTAACATAATTATCCTTATAATAATATTTAAATGTTAAAGAAGGTACTTGAATAAAGCACATTTTTTGTAATGTAATTTTTCTTGATATCATTTTGAGTGACATTCTGATACTCCAATAACTCAAGTAATTTGTATTCTCTGAAAACTACATATATGCCAGCACTAGGATACATGCTGTGGAGATTTATGTATAAGTATAAAGCACTGCATCAACAATAATCCTACAATTTAATTAACAGAACAAATTAACGTAAATGGAAGAAATAACAAATAACTCACTTGCTAATAGATTGTTCTAATAATTGTTCTAATAATTTTTAATTATTAGATAATAATAATAATTGTTCTAATAGATTTTTCTATGCCTTTGGATAAGACACTTTTCCTTTCTGAGTTATTTCATTTGTAAAATAAGAGGGTTGACTTTGTTCTTTTAAATCTCTGAAATTCTAAATTTATGTCTTAGGGTAAATAAGATTAAAGAAAAGAAAAAGACACTTAAGAAACTTAATATTCTTGAGGCACCTGGATGGTTCAGTCAGTTAAGCATCTACCTTCAGCTCGGGCCCTAATCTCAGAGTCTTGGAATCAAGCCCCACAAAGGGCTCCCTGCTTAGTTGGGGGTCTACTTTTCTCTCTCACTTCCAAATAAATAAATAAATAAAATCTTTTAAAAAAAGAAAATATTCTTTTCTTGCAAAGAATGCAAAAGAGATCAATTTGATAACATTAAGTAAATTTTGCAAAACCCTGCTGAAGTGATACCAATATTTAAGATTTAATTCAGACATAGAGGTTAAAGTAGTTGTAAGCTAGTTAACAAATACTTCCTGAACAATTGTTCATTCCAGGCACAGTGGCAATAGCTGCTGGTGATCTATGTAAGAGTAACCGTCCATATTGGAGCTTATAGTCCAGAATTAGGGTGGGGTGAGCCAAAGAAGAAACATCAGGTATCATCATGATTTTGGATTGTACTGAAAACACTAAGCAATAATCACATCTATTTCATAAAAGTTCGGTCTTTCTTCCAATGTGCCGCAATCACAAGGTATCAGCTTGGCTTCTCCAATCCAGCTGCTCCTCTCAACTGGACCATGAAATAGGTAGAAGGTAGAATATGACTCAAACTTCTGGGGGGTTTTATCAGTCCTTAGGAGAACTATCCCCCAAAAGCTACAGCATATCAATGGCCTCAGATCTCTTCTCCAAGTTCCCTTACCTAGGGCAAATCCATCTGTATCCTGGCCAATCTCTTGCTCCTTCTTCCCAGAGGCACCAATGCCTTCTTCCAAGGAACCTTCTTGTTAAACTAATCAAGATCTAAACTAATCGCATGCCATTCGTTCACACTGTGGCCTCATAAGATGATCTCACACATCCTATAATCTGATAAACTTGAAGAATGAGGATCTCAACCCAGTCAGGTCTCCTTGGCTCCGCATCAAAGAAGCTGGTCTTTCCATTACTGACCTTTCAGGTTTTTAGGCAGGATCCAAACACTGACTAAACGCAGGGGCTTATATTAAGTTCTCAGTGTGGTCTCATTAAGGCCCTTTTCTCCTGATCTGAAGTAAAAAGGACCCATAACAGACTAACTCCTCTCTTCAAACATGTTCCTTTTCTAAGCCTTACTCTTTCCACCCTCTTTATGAGTGAAGGGTTAATAGGATTAGTTTTTCCATCTTCTTTGAAAATGTGGCGTTACTCAAGCCTTTAAACGTTGTCAGTTTACAAGGGGAACAGAACTTTAATTAAACAAGGATGAAACCAGCAAAATCCAGAATGTGGGAAACTTCAAGACAACTAACCCAGTTTTTTTCAACAAATAATTGTAAGAGTAGGAAATAAAAGGAGCCACTAAAGAGAGATATCAATTAAATATGATTCATAAATTTTGTTTGGACCCTAATTCATACTAACTATGAAAAAATATGAAACAAAGAAATGTAAACACTGGTGAGATTTTGATGATATTAAGGAAACAGAGTTAAATTTTTCAGAAGGATAGTGGTATTATGGATATATTAAACACTGAGGAGTCTTTATCTGTTAAGGATACACATTAAGATACTTACTTATATCACATTAAGATATTGTATATCACATTAAGTGGTATGATGTCTGGAATTTGTTTCCAAATAATGTATTAGTAGAGGGGGTGAGAATAAAGATGAAACAAAGTGATATGTGTTGGCCGTGTGTTGAGACCAAGCCATAGATACTAAGGATTCATTATACTATTCTATCTACTTCTGTAAATATTTGGAATTTTCCATGAAACGAAAAGGGGAAAGCACAGCTTCATGCTCTCACAGGTCTCTTTGAATTGTGGCACAGACTGTTTTAATGCCTCAACTAAACTATTCACTTAACATTTTTCATATAAGGTATTTTAAATGTCTACATGGCCAATTCATGGATTGTCTAATATCCAACTTACTTTCCACCATACTGTAATTCCCCTCCCTGAAAGCTGAGCCTGGGCAACTGCTCCACTCTCTCCTCAACCCCTCCAGAATGGTGTTGGATGGTCACATCATGCAGGAGCAACATGCTACGGAAAGTAACTCTCTGGATTTTGCAGTCTATGAGCCACTAACTGTACACTTCGAAATCTCTTCTACCATGGTAATTCTGAAATTAAGTAAGCTCCATCATGAAATTTTCTGTGGGAGACAGCTATACTTCTTACCGGTCTCAAGAGAGTGACTTTATTTTGAGGTCAAATACTTTAAATTACATTCGTTAATGCCCCAATTTTTATGACCCTTTGACATAATATGATAATGTAGACAATTTATGAAATGTCAGTTGCACTTGTGGAGTACGCTGGAACTGAATGCCACTTAGAGTTTTTCCTATGATGACATTTTACCATCCTAAATCCTTTCTCCGTAAAATCACTTCTCTTTTTAGAATCTGTTGTAAATCTCATGATTGATTACAGAAATTTGCCTTCAGAGCCCAAAACTCTGACACTTGTTTCTTGTACTGCATTCTGTATTAAGTTATCCAAAAATAACAGTGCCAAAAGCCATTATGAGGACAAGCATTTAGAAGAATTTTAGGGTAAAGCTCATGGAAAGCAAATAAAAAGGAGCCACATAATATTCCCCACTTAATGTTTCACTTTCTCTCCACTCAAATATTCTTTTTTTTTTTTAAAGATTTTATTTATTTATTTGACAGAGAGAGATCACAAGTAGGCAGAGAGGCAGGCAGAGAGAGAGGAGGAAGCAGGCTCCCTGCGGAGCAGAGAGCCTGATGCGGGACTCGATCCCAGGACCCTGAGATCATGACCTGAGCCGAAGGCAGCGGCTTAACCCACTGAGCCACCCAGGCGCCCCTCAAATATTCTTTTTTTAATAACATGAGTAAAAGAGAGGGCAAATTAAACTTTCTCACCACTATTAAACATTACAAGATACAGATATATTTCCACTAAGCATCATTAACATGTCATAAATTATCCAAATTTTCTTTCCCTCCTTAGGAATGGAAAGGAAATCTCAAACACATACACAGAGCCCCAAGATGACACTGACTTCCTATCACTAAGTTGAAGTTCTCAGCTTCCACATTTCATTGCCTTGCACAGTAAAATAATAAATATTGGACATGCAATATAAAAAGGAGCTATAATCTCATCAGAATATATAGGTACATACAACTTAATTTCTTATTAGTAATTGGGGAAAAGACCAAAGTTTGACCCTGATTCATTCTCCAGTTAAAGATATGGAACAGGGGGAAAAAAAAAAACCACAGGAAAAAAAAATATGGAACAGGTTATGGTCATCAAAATTATACATAAAATGTGGGAAATATATTAAAACTTATCACCCAAATATCTATTTATAAAGATCAAAACCATTGGATTAAGAAAAATTTGAAGGTGATGAATGAGACCAATACTGAATTGGATTGATAATGTTTATTTTATTTATTTTTTAATTATGTTATATTAGCCACCATACAGTGTATCATTAGTTTATGACGTAGTGTTACAAGATTCATTGTTTGTGTACAACACCCAGTGCTCCACGCAGCAGTTGCTTTCCTTAATATCCACCACCGGACTCACCCATCCCCCCTACTCTTCTCCCCTCTAAAACCCTCAATTTGTTTCCTGGATTTGCAGGAAATCAAAATCTTCTTCTTCTAACTAAGTTCTTCTAACTAATCTTCGTCTTCTAACTAACTTCTTCTAACTAACTAAATCTAAATCTTCTTCTAACAAATCAGAAGAATGCTGGCATAAGTTGATAAGTTGACTCTGAAAACAATTACCTACGTATGTCATACAAATGCTTTGAAATAACTGGGATAAGGTCGTTATGCAAATTATAAAGTAGCACACACCTGAGAAGGAGCCTCACCAGGAAAAACTGCTAGAATATCAGCCAGTAGGGGAGAAAAAGAAAAACACATATGACAAATGCAACTGAGCAAAAACCCAGATATCATCTTCAGAGAATTTTGTATATTTATCAATTATTTGGACTTACCAATGATATTGTTAGAACATTAGGTGGATGGTTAGCTCTAGATAGCAGCTACATATACAGTGTTTATTATGTATTAGAAATTGTCCTGGGGTGCCTGGGTGCCTCAGTGGGTTAAAGCCCTTGCCTTCGTCTCGGGTCATGATCCCAGGGTCTTGGGATCAAGCCCCGCATTAGGCCCTCTGCTCCTCGGAGGGCCTGCTTTCTCCTCTCTCTCTGCCTGCCTCCCTGCCTACTTGTGATCTCTCTCTCTGTCAAATGAATGAATAAAATCTTTAAAAAAAAAAAAAAAAAGAAAGAAATTGTCCTAAGCACTACATCAATCCCCGTAATCTTCATAATAATCCTAATAGAAAGTAATATTATGATACCTATTTTTAAGAAGCATAGTAACGTAAACTGAGGCACGAGAAGTTCTATAACTTGTCCCAGGGAATAAGTAAACCAGAGCCACTACTCTCTATTACCTCTTGACTTTGAATGGACAAGACTAACTTTCATTAAATAATCAGAAAACAATTGTAAATGTATTACAAACCTATATGTGCATGCCAAAAAAATGTGGTGAATGGATATGTGGTTTTGGAGAAGGAACATGGCCCAAAAAATGAAAAAAAAATTCATAATATTTAACTAGGGCAAAATAAAGTATATCAAAAGAGATATGATACTTCATAGTCTCAGCCTGAGTTAGCAAAATAAATTAAAGTGCATTCAAAAATCATAAATAGAACCCCAAGAAATAAGAATCTTGAGAGAATGTTCCTCCGGCATACTTGGTCAGATTATTCCTTGCCACCATGCCATCGCTGGACAAAGCTGAAGCTCAAAAATGTAGGTATAGGGGCGCCTGGGTGCCTCTGCCTTTGGCTCAGGTCATGATCTCAGGGTACTGGGATCAAGCCCCACATGGGGCTCTCTGCTCAACAGGGAGCTTGCTTCCCACCCCACCCCCCGCCTACCTCTCTGCCTACTTGTGATCTCTGTCTGTCAAATAAATAAATAAAATCTTTTTTAAAAATGTAGGTATAAACCATCCAAATAGTAAATTTATATTTTCTGCTTTCCAGACACTGTGCTTTATTAGTAGTATTACTGTTAGTTTCATTATTACCATTAATACAAAAAAATCAAATTTTCCTTGCTGTGATCCAAAATAAGTATTGAAGCAAATAAGGTAAGCTCAACAAGAATGATAAGGACAGACGGGACATAGTAAAGACTCCTGAAAAATGCAGGTCAGAAGTTGTATGGAATTGCAGCATTATTGACAATAACCAAGGTATTGAAATAACCTCAGAGTCCATCAGTGGCTGAAGAGATCAAGAAGATGTGGTATATCTATACAATGTAATAACATTCAGCTATAAAAAGAAAAAATATTGCCATTTGCAACAATATGGATAGAACTTCAGGGCATTATGCTAAGTGAAATAATTCAGAAAAAGAAAGACAAATACTGTATGATCTCACTTATATGTGGAATCTAGACATCAACAATAACAATAACAACAGCAGGAACAAATTCTCAGAAACTTTAAGATCAGTGGTTGCCACAAGCAGGGGGTTGGGGAGTGGGTGAAATAGGTGAAGACAGTCAATGGGTACAAACTTCCAGTTACAAAATTTAAAAAGTCCTGGGGATGTAACATACAGCATGGTAACTAAAGTTAATTATACTGTATTACATATTTGGAAATTGCTAAGAGAGTCAATTTTAAAAGATCTCATCACAAGAAAAAAATTGTAACTATGTACAGTGATAGATGTTAACTAGACTCATTACCATGATCATTTCACAATACAAACAATATATTGAATCATTATGTTGTACATGTGAAACTAACATAATGTTAGTGTCAATTATACCTCAACTAAAAATAAGAAAAAAAGAGAGAGAGAGAGAGAGCCTGCAAGAGATAATCATACCTTTCCTGGATCTAGAGAGGATCTAGACTGGCTACTCTTCCCTTGCATGAACTTTGAGTGAACTTTTTCCTATCAGGGTTCTCTTCGAAGTAGTCCTCATAGTGAAAATTTGTGAAGAGATATTTTATGGCAGATGGAAAAGATTTTTTTTTTTTCCTAATGAAGGGCAGAACAAAATACTGCTTTGAAAATGGTAGGATTCAGTTTAGACATAGGAGAAATTTCTTGGCTATAAAAACCTACACTATCTGCTGTATCATAGGAAAGTAAATTATTGACTCATCTAGTGTTTTTATGACTGAAGAAGAAAAGTCTCTTGCTGGACTGCCTAGAAACAGGGGGATGGACTAAATGACTTCAAGGATTCCTTCCTCCTAGCTGATTTGGGGATAATTACAGGGAAGAACAAACACAGTCTACTGTTAGTTCTCTGGTATATCCTCAAGAGATTTTTTAAAAAGTTTAAAAAAACACATTAAGGTACATTAACTCATTATGATATCTTAAATACACTTACATCAAAATCTTTGCAGATGTGAAAATATGTTTCTCTTGCCTTCTTGTGTCTAGTATCTGACGTCCTTGGCAAATTTAGCCCTAGTGTATCCCTAGCACTGAGGCAGGGGTTTCAAATTACTGATGAGGTCTTCTGTCTCTTTAAAGGTGGTATTAAGAGTACCTAGGAGTTCTGAGCAATATCGTCCCTTTTTAGATCTGTCCATTCATCATGATCCCGTGCCAGAATTTGTTAGGTAAACATGATTGACAGACAGCCATCTTTATCCTTTATATGGCTGGAGGTCAGCCCTGGTGGAAAGTAATGCTTTTTTAATTAGCTGTTAGAGGATTGAATTTCCTTTGTGTGCATTGCATGCTGCTTTCTCTCTTAGCCAGTATCCAAAGTGGGCATCTCTTATGCTTTTCGTGCTTAGTATAACTCAGATGACTGAAGAACAATCATAAAAGATTCATATTGAAGCTGTTTTATAAAAATTTGCACAGCTGGCAAAAAAAAAAAAAAAAGAGAGAGAGAAAAAAATACTTGAAATAACAGAGTCCTCAGAAAGGAAAATGAGCAAACTTTTCAAGGCTATCTTGGCAAATAGAGGCTGCAAAGAGAAAATGGTTTTGTCACAATACCTCCGCTGCAAAAATAAAATAAAATAAACATAATTTTTAACTGTAATGTGCAAAATATAATTTCCCTCCAAGGAATTGGTCCTTCCATTGAAAGGTAAAATAAACCCCTGAAACACTTTTGGTTTGGCAGAGTTTGCAAGAAAAACAGAGCAAGCATTCGTGACTAATTCAATGGCACTGTTCTCCTTCCATATCTTTTGTGAGGCAAGATGTTCACTTCAGAAAAAGCTGATGATTTTTATGCCTAAAACAATTAATTCCACAATATGTGGAACCACTGTGAAATAAGAATGGGTGTGCACAAAACATTAATACACATTCAAAACACATGCTTTTTATTTAAGTGTGAAATTGATGGGCTATAAAAGAAACACTCTCGGTCTTATAATATAAACTACTAGGTAGTTTATAAATACAGTAAGGAGATATGAAGATTCAGTATAAGGGCTAGTTTATACTAAGATCCTAAAAATAAATATTCTAACTTATGAATCAAAAACTACAATCAATTATTGTAATGTAAGGCAAAAAATAGACCCCGACTCTCTTTTGTCCAGTTTTGTGTCTAAGCTAGTCTACTGGTTCTCTTTATTGTTTTGTTTCCAATTTCATTGCTTTCTGATCTTTTAATTATTTTCTTCTTCTTAGGGTTCTTATACTCTTCTTTTTCTAGTTTTTTAAAGTGAAAGCTTACACAGTTGACTTGAAGTGGTTTCCCTTTTTGAGATCTTCCTTCCACCATGAGTGCTCTCTCTCTCTCTCTCTCTTTTTTCCATTAAGAGGTAATATGGTGTTTAAGAGCTCCAGATTTGGAGCCAAACTGCCTGGGTTTGAATCCGCATTCATTCACCAGCTGTGTGATCTTGGGAAAATTGCTTATGCTCTCTGGGCTTTGGTTTTCTAATCCGTAAAATGGGTCTAAAAATACTTCTTGCCCATTTAACAGTTTGTTGTATGGAATAAGTGAGGAAAGATATCTACAGAACTGTGAAGTTCTTTGCAATGTGTGCGATTTAAGTGCTATTATTCTTCCAAGTGCCCTGAATTTATAAAATGTGTAGAGTGTCCATCAGGGATAGTCTACCTTTTGAAAAGCTAACTTTGTTTAAATAACACATTACCAGTAGCGAATAATTTATTGGGGTTTTTGTTTATTCTCCATTCCTCAATGCATCAATCAAGCATCAATGCACAATATGGGGTTGTACTTAGAGGAGGAAAATGAATTTATCCACTTATAATGTTGATGACGTCTATCACCCAGTGAAGGTATCCGTGCCAGGGTGTGCAATTTCAACCCACAGGAACTTGAAGAAGTCTCCACTGCATGCCTTTTGTATCCTTGTTAGCTAATTAAGCTCCAGAAATTAATGCATTACTAACCTATACCTCTTCTCTTTTGAGAAGAGGTATTGATTAGTGACCTGGTGGATATATTGTTTAAACAAGGAACAACCTACAAAAGCAAATGGCTACAAGTCCAGCTGCCATGCATGATTTAAACAAACAAACAAAGAAACAAACTCAAGGAGGACGTGGTTGTCAGAGATTTCCCAAGATGTAGTTTGGTTAGTTTTGTGCTGGATGTTGGGCATGTCATTTCTTCTGATAACTTCAGGCAGAAAACTGGTTGATGCTATCAGAAACCTGGACCACGTTTGAATTCGCTTGAGATTTTGTCTTGCTAAGACTGAGTTTTTCCCCACCAAAGGGTTGTGATGGCTGCGAAGGAATCCACATAGAAAATGTCTGCCACGGTTTGAAAAAGTCGTTTCATCTGCAGCTGCTCGGTAGACAGGCAACCACGCAGAGCCCACCGAGCGAAGCGCCCTCGAAGGTCACATCACGTGCACAGCCAAGATTCGTGCTTTGGTTCCAATTTTCCCCAACACATGGCATCTTCGCCTTCAGTGGGGGACTATGAGAGAAGTAGCTGGGGGTGCAGAGAAGGGACGGACGGGAATTAAAACGAGGCAGGAAGTCATCCACATTCTTGAGCACTTACTCTATGCCAGGTGCTGTGCTAGGTAAGCCCACTACGTGTTATTCTCCTCTGATCAACTGAACAAAAGCAATCTTAGAAAAGCCTTTCAGGATGAACAATTATTTGAGAATTGGAGGTTGCGAAGAGGAGCTCTTTGGGACGGCCAGGATACAAGGCACTAAGATGTGTCAACGCTCATTTTGAGAGCGTTTTGACGCATCTCTTTTCCTCTCCTTTATGGGACTGCAGGGCTCTACCTCATACAGCCAGTCTTCTTCACTGCTGTGGGTGTACACAAATCTACATAGTCATGAATATATAAAGTCTGCAAAAACCTGTTACAAGATAGGTTTTAGCCGGGTTTTGTTTGTTTTGTTTTGTTTTTTTAATTTTATTTCCTTTTGCCAAGACCCAGTTTGGAAGGGAAAATACTGCTGCTTTGGTGTTTCCTCTCATTAAAAGACTCCACGGAAAAGAGTGTGCTAGAAATTTATAAACAAGTGCAGCATTACGGGTCTAATTAGCTGGAAGAATACCTGTATAAATGGAATCTGTCGGACACAATAAGCTGCCCTCCCCCCACTTATATAATAATCCTGGCTTTCAGGAGACTAATCACTACACACCATCTACACAGCATCTAATTTCCTCATCAAATTTCTCTGCTGGGTTTAGCCATGCTTGTCAACTTCCCAGCTCCCTCTTCAATAACTGGGTTTATTCTTAGTGTCTCGCCAATAAACATTCCTATGAGCAAACCCATGAAAGAATGAAGTCCAGATTTCTTTATCGCTCCCTCTTTCGGGAAGGGTTTTCTGCTCAGACTCCTGGGAAAGGTCACAGGTAATTTCGGCTGGTCACTTTAGGGTGGCAGGATTGCAGCGAGCACATTGGGGCCTTTTGTTTAAACGGCTGCCCGACCACCAAAGGTGACCGCAAGCTGCAGGGAGACCGTTTAGAAAAGCGAACCGGCGATCATGGAAGCAAGTCCGCCCAATTCAGTCTCCCTTTCCGCACAAATGAAGTTGCTCATGTTCCCCGTCCGGACAAATGTGGCTTTCTGAGAGCAAACTTATCTTCCCTTTGGCTTAGGTGCTCTGCATTGTTTTGGGCTTGCAAGGCATTTTTAAGATGACTCATTGTGACAGAGAAAATTGTCATGAGTGAACTGAAAGCCAAATCCTTTTCATATTAATTTCATCCAAGGAAAGTTCATTTACATCTTTCCCGCAGAGTATCTTCAGAATCCTGCTTTGTAGAGTCTCAGAAGAGAAGTGGGCACCTAGCTAGTTGTGTAAATGTGGAACGGCTGGGTTGGCTGTTTCTAAAATAGTATTGGCGTGAGGCGCTGGAAGGATGGAATTATGTCCCCTCCACCTTCCCCAAAAAGATATGTCAGAATCCTAACCCCCAATGCCTTAGAATGTGACTTTATTTGGAGGTAGAGATGGTACAGAAGTAATCATATGAAAATGAGATCATTAGGATGGGCTCGAACCCACCTGACTTATGAAAAGGGGAAACTGGACACACACAGAGAAGTTGGCGTGATACAGCAGAGGCCAAAGATTGCCAGCAGAGGACCAGAAGCTAGGAGAGAGACATGGAGCAGCTTCTCGCTCACATACCTTAGCAAGAAGCAAGCCTGCTGCTACCAGGGTCTTGGACTTCCAGCTTCCAGAACCGTGAGACAATACGTTTCTGTGCCCCTCCGTCTGTAAGACATCGTTATGGCAGCCCTGGGAAGCTGCTTTCCTTTCCAATAATACATTCCAGGGTATTAAAAAGTAATTTTTTTAATACCTGGACCTGAAAAAGCATCCTATGCCCACAAATAAGTCAGTAGCAGCTGTAGAAGTAGAGACTAGCAAGATTCCACTATGACACAAGCTTCTTCTTGAGCAAGTTAGACTTGGCCTCTCCTTCCACCTGTTAACTACACTGCCTAAGTGTTTCACCGCCCTCCAACACTAGTAAAACCCCTAAGCCAGAGTTTCACAACCTCTGTGCTATCACCATTTGGGGTCAGATGATTCTTCAGCATGGGCTGTCCTTTGCACGTTGTAGGATGCTGAGCAGTATCCTTGACCTCTACCTACTAGATGCCCATAGAGCCATCCCCCAGCGTTGGGACAAAGGCTGCGGACGGGTTCCAATATTCCACGAGAGGCAAAATCCACCACAATGGAGAATGACTGCTCCGAACACATTTTCAGGAAGCGATTGCAAACTTGTAATGAAAAAAAAAAAAAATGTATAATTGATGTCCCCTAATCCCCAGTTTTCATGGCCTTCAGAGACTTTTTCCAAAACTTAGTAAATGAAAGCCTTGTTTTATTCACAGGCAAACCAATCCTATGCAATCTCATTTACTAGCATTTACCGAGGGCTTCTCACTGACATCCTAAGTTAGGCCGCAGGTTCCTTGCCATGTGCATCTTACTCAATTAGCCTCGGAAATCTACCTCTTTGTATCCGGGAGCTCTTACCTAAGAAATGGGTCAGTCTGGCAACCGTCATCTTCCGCTTGTCCTGAGGGTGAAAAGGAAAGTTTATGTGAATTAACATCCCTCCTCTCAAGAGGAAAGGGTGGTCTTCCGTGGCTATGGGGCATCTTGCCAAAGTCAATACTCAGTAAATATTTGTTGGATCAATGACAGCTCTTGTTCATCAAAGACAAGAAATAAAAAGTTTCAGGCAAAACATAGGACAATCTTATTATATTGGTAAGTTCATCTTTAGTGAGTGAACTTAATCTTTTCTTTTTATTCTACACTAGTTTTTATACTATATGTTTTCAATCCCGAAATATGCATTTGTCCCCCAAAAAGAAAGTTTTTCCTCTTTGTGGGGGGAGGTGGGTTTGCCTTGTGTGGAGTGTACCAGTATTTACCATCTCTGTACATTATCACAGTCTGATATTTAGATTCCGGACTCTGGATTCAGATAGACATGAGTTTGAATTCCAGATGCAACAGGGAGCAGTTTTTTGTCAGTTCCTTGTCCCAACACAGCTTCAGGTTTTTTATAATCTGTAAAATAGGAGTAATAGTACCCGATAAAATTATTATGGGATGAAATAGGGTAATGCTTGCATAACACTTAGTTTGGATAAAAGCAAAGTTACTGTTAATTATTGTTTTTAGAGCTGGACAATTTCCAAACAGATCCATTTAAATGTGTTCTTCCCCTAAATCTTTCCAAATGACCCAACTTTGTTGCTGCAGAGATACTTTCCATGGTTTTCCATGATAACAATATACAAGTGAAAGGTTTTCTAAAATAGGGGTTAGCAAACAGAGGAGCAGGCAAAAATATTTTAATCTTTGTCAGACAGTCTCCATTTCAACTACTCACCTCTCCCGTTGTAGCTTGAAGACAGCCGTAAGCACCATGTTACCAAATGAACATGGTGGTGTTGCAATAAAACTTAATTTACAAAAACAAGGGACCAGCTGGGCTTGCCACACAGGCTGTAGTTTGCTAATGCTTATTCTAAAAAGAACAAACAGCTTTCCCTTTTCACATGTCACTACCCAGGCTTTGTGTGTTGGTGCTCCATTAAAAAAATAATAATAATAATAATAACTCCCAATATAAACCACGTCTTATCCTCTTTCCTTAGCAATTAAACTGAGCTTATAATTTGTGAGATGAAATCAAGGCTGAAAACATCATTTCACTTCTGCTCAGGAGTACAGGTTGGGCATCCGTGCCTCCACAGATGCTCATGGGTGTGTCTGATTTAGCCCTTCTCCTGCTGACTTTATCCACAGGTGAAGATGGAGTTCCTGGGGAGACCTCCCATGATACAGGAAGCACTTGACAAGAACTTCATCTCAGACATCACAGTGGCCTTAAGGACTCAGTGCCAGGACCATCAAAAACACCTAAGATTTTGTGCCCAGTTTAGGTTTACAAGTCTTTGCTCCCCTGTGGTCCAGACTTTGAGGGTTACATAATTCAAAGAACAGAGTCCAGCTTACAAAAGTCATTTCTAAAAACAAAACAAAACAAAAACAAAAATCCTCAGTCATTTATTTCGATTTTTAATAACATTGAGGGGATCTGTAGAACAAAGTATGTCTCTTTAAAATCCCACTTTTGAAGCACCTGGGTGGCTCAGTGGTTAAGAGTCTGCCTTCAGCTCAGGTCATGATCTCAGGGTCCTAGGACCGAGCCCCACATCAGGCTCTCTGCTCAATGGGAAGCCTGCTTCCCCCTCTCCAATTCCCCCTGCTTGTGTTCTCTCTCTCTCTCTCTCTCTCTCTGCTAAATAAATAAATTTTCAAAATCTTAAAAAAAAAAAAGAAAAAACAAAATAAAATCCCACTTTTGCCTCACATCTATGTCTATGTTTAATGTAGTTTATTTTGAAAGATTTCTTAATACCACTTGCGGTTGGACAACAACACTCAGACCAGGGACGTGAGATCCCTACTTTCATGGTCAGGATAGTCTCTGCCTGACAAATTCCCCAAAACAAAAGCCCAACCCTGGCATTTGTACCAGCTGTCATCTTCTCCTTTTTCCTTCTGGGTTGCTCATTATAAAGCCCAAATGTTAGGCTGGTAACAAAGAAAGTAGTCCAGAGAAAAAGCTAGGAACCTCGTGAATAATTAATAAATCTTATAACAAAAATAGGACGCGTCTTGATTACGATGCTGTGCTTTGAAGCCTTAAATCAGTATTCAAACAAACTTCAATCCCCTTTGAGAAATGAAAGAGTGGCTACCAACTCTAAGGCAGAGAAGAAAATGAGATGTTTGACAAGAAGAATGTAACAACCACTGCCACCATTTATAATTTGAAGTTCCTTCTAACAGGTAATTTGTGGCATCTACAGTGTGGGTACACTTTTCTCTTTCTTAGCAATACCAGTTCTGTTGATGTTCAAAATCTAGATACCATTTGTACAGAACAAAGGTGTATTCATTTTCTATGGCTGTGTAACAAAGGACCACAAACTTCGTAACAAATGACCATAAACTTAGTAGCATGAAGTGACATTCCTTTATCATTTCACAGCCTAACTGGGCTCCCTGATCAAGGTCTCAACAGACTGAAGTCAAGGGGTCAAACAGGGCTGTGAGCCCACAGAGGGCTCTGGGTTCTCTTCTGAACACCCATGGCTGTGACTCAACTCAGTGCCTTGCTGCTATAGGACCGAGTCCCGGCTTTCTTCCCGGCTGTCAGCTGGAGGTCTGTCTGTCCCAGCCCCAGAAGGGCCCTGGCATTCTTGCCATGCAGACTTCTCAGGTGCCCTCTCCTAGCATAGCACCTAATTTCAAAGAGAATCTCTCTCACAGAGAATTTTCTTTCACAGAGAATCTCTCTGACCTCAGGGAGGGCTTTAGGTTTTCTTTTAAAGGGCTTGCTTAATTAGCTCAGACCACTCCAAATAATCTCTCTTTTAATTAACTCAAGGTCAACTGATTAGGGACCTTAATGACATCTTCAAAATGCCTCCTCCTCTGCCATACATAGCACAAGGTAATCTCAGGGACGATATCTCATCATATCCACAGGTCTTACCCATACCCAGGGACAGATTCACCAGGATGTGTACCACAGGACACAGGAATCCTGGGAATCATTTTAGAATTCTACCCACCACTATGGGAGAGACTGGGATGACAACAATCCATCCCAAACTACCAAAGATGTATGCGTGTAGAAGTATGCGTGTGCGTGTGACACACTCCTATCCTTAGGAACCCACTTCTCAGCATGGGCTCCCCCAAAGTGTAAAACCCCCCACTTAAGATCCACAATGATGACACAGAGTATTTCTTGTTTATTTGTTAAGACTGCGGCATAATGGGCACCTGTGTTTCCCGCTTCCGCTCCATGAAACAAAGTGAACTCGAGATAACTCTCTTGATAGGGACGGGAACCCAGATGTGCCTTTCAGGCAATGACTTTCTCTTGCCTGGAAAACTACAAAGTGAATTTGAAACCACGGGCAACACAGTGGCAGTCACATGGATAAGATTAAAAAAAAAAAAAAAAAAAAAGAGGAAGAACAGACACATCAGGAGACTGTAAGCTGTTTTCTAAATTCAGAACCAGTGGAATATTTATGTTGGCAGCACCCCGTAACTCGCAGCAGGAGAAGATCCGACAGAATGCACTCTATACATAACCCATGCAAGCCCCAGATCAAGAGGAGAGTTATTTGCATAAACAGAATCCTAGAGACCATGTCGTCGCTGTCTTGCTCTTCCTCCTTCCTGCCTCTCTCCCTTGCAAGCCAGTGGTGTTGAGTTTCCCTGGGCTACCTTCCATGAACATCAAGGAATGCAACAGAGATGAATGTTACATTGACACCAGCAGTGCCACCACAGAAAACTGTTTGTCCACTCTTTTCATTTCTCAGTCCCAGCAAGCATCTAAAGACTTTGCACCTGTTCTAGTTAGCCCTGGCAGATGCAGTCTGTATTTATATTAATAGAATGATGTTTTCATGTTTTCATAACAAAATGGGTGTGCAGCAATTGTGGCGCTCCCTTTGGATGCTCTCACCAGCGCAGGACCGGGGGAGGGGCAGCTCTTACATAAAGTCCCAGGGCAAGGGTAAAAGACTCACAGATCCCAAGCTGAATCATCGGGACAGTTCGAGAACTTTTTCAGGGATGACCAGACTTGAGTATTGGAAATTGAATCAGATACTCGCGTAAGAGGAAAACATGCTGGATGTAGATGGGCTTTTCATGGGGGAGTTTGGAGCTATGAACTTTTTTGTATTCCATCTCCTGTTTCTGTAAGTTGTGTCTTATCTCCCCAGGGTAGAGCTGAGAACTGGTGAGATCATACTTGGCTCAATTCCTGAAAGTTTGTTTTGAGTCACCAGTGTAAATATTGCCCACCCAATCTGTACATTTGCACAAATTAACTGAAACCAGCTACCCATTCCTTTCTCGTATTTGGATCTGTTGATTAACCCTGACAGCTGTAACCTCATTAGTCCAAGCTCTGGCCATAGCAAGGCAGCTGTCAAATCAGGAGGAAGTAGAAGCTGAAGTCTCCTCTACAGACCGGACATACTAAAATCGATAGGTGCTCTAAAAGGTTTCAGTTATGATTCTAATTCTAATTTATGTGGTGCAGTGGGCTTCTCCTACACCCACAACATAGGCCTGACCTCATTTGTTGATGAAGAAAGCAGAGGGACTCTTACAAAGCAAGAACATGGGTTTTTACCTATGTAAAAACCTTCGGATCTGGATCGGTTGAAAATGGGTTTTTAGCATGCATTGTAACACAGAGACATTTTAATATATTTTAAGATATAAACTCCTAATGTATTTTTTGGCGTGAGAGATTGTGTTAGTTTTGACAAGAGGCCAACAGGGTCCTGACTATAGAAATAAGAAAGATCCTGCAGCTGGTGCTCGCTGGAAAAGTAGAGATAAAAAGCGAGGAAAGAATTAGAACACACTCCAAGAAGAATGTGGTTTCCCTAAATAGAACGCAAAGTCCTCCGAGTGAATCCTATTCTCTTCCATAAGACTCTCTGAGGAAGGGGTACAGAGGGAAAATTCTTAGTAACTATTCATTAGAACCTGAAAGCTCAGGGGAGGAGATGATTTTCCATTCACCCGTGTTGAAAAGGACAATGGGGCTGGTCAAATGCAATGTGTGAACTGCCCTTGCGGTATTCTCACTATGAGGAAATAGCATGGCGGAGCGGAAGAAGCTGTAAAGGAAAAATCTGGAGACCTCCCCTCTAGGCCCTGTTCTGCCACGGCCCACGGTCAGGGTTTTAGACCTTTGCTCTCTACAGATCTCAGTAGACTCCGTCATAAAGTAAGGAGGTTGACCTGATGATTGCAATGGCCCTGTCCATTTCTAGTGATTGAAATGACCATTTGCACAAACCCATTATCATAAGAAGTTGCTCCACCATTGCCCAAGGTGGATCCAACCACAAGTTTCTCACTTGGGGGTGATTTTCTTCCACTCTTTGCAGTGCCCTTCAGGGTATTATGCAAACAGGTGCTGTCCTTTGGCACCCCCTGGTGGTGTCTATGACTGTTACATGAGCCTTCACCATGTGGCCCTTGAAAATAAGGCTTTCTGTAGGAATCCAACTGTAGGGCTCAGACTGCTCTTCACCAAAGAAAAAAGTAAATCAACACTCATTGTTGTGACATTACACTTTTTAGTCCACTGCTTTTTAGAGGCTTAGCTGAGCATGCTGATTTAAAAAAAAAAAAAAGCCGCATTAGTCAGGTACTTTATTGACATAAACACTATATAAGGGCCAGCCCACTTCAAGTTGAAAGATTTACAAAATAACAAGGACTTCTACTTTCATTATTGTAAGGAAATAAGATTGCTTGTATAGGAAGTATTCAGGTATTGATTGGAAGTGTTTGCTTAGCACATGACCAATTTAAATTACCAGAAATACTAGATTAACTATATCCTGATGTTTCCTAAATATACACTGAGATAATAAGAAAGCACTGAAAGTTTACTGGGCCTTTCCTCCAATTTAAAAATCATGTACAGAGAAAATTATGAAATTCAAAAGCCAGTTAATGTGAAAAAATTAAGATGATTTTTTTGCTCTTAAATGACAGTTAAATAGATTCTAAGAATTGTGAGTCTTTAGAAATCAAATTCCATTTGACTGATCTATTTGATTGATTCTATCATAATTGATGTTCAATCATGATAATCTCCATTTAAGGTAGCAATTCCATTCTATTTCCCTGATCACATCAGCCCCCCCTCTTTTTGCTCACAATTATATCCTGTTCCTTTCACTTTGAAATTTAGTAAAAAATTGTCTTTGATTTACTGTAAAAAGCAAGTAAAAACATTTTAAATTGAAGTGCCAAAGAAATTAAGCAAACACAGGGTAAAAGAAAATGGGAAATCTCACAAAAGTTTAATTATTCTAAATTATGTTGACTACATCGACTCTACCATGTGTTAATGCTAAGTACTTTCAAGGCTAATTCATCTCCGTGTATTTAGTTTGATATGATTATAGCAACTATAACGGTTTCCAGGTAGGGTAAGGGGGAAAAAAAAAAAACAGTCACAGGAAAGAGAAAAGTCAATATTCCCCTAAAGGAAAAAAACATTTCTTTGCCATGTTTACTTGACTCCTTCTGGCAAAAGACTGTTAGGAGTTGTACCACACAGTTCAACCAGAGCTTGTCTGCAGAAAAAAATAATAATAATAAAAAAATTGCATCTCAGAGATTTGGTTTGGAAAATCTGCTTTTGTTTCCAATGCCTTGTCTCTTCTCAACCACGTTTATAAGCATTTTCCAAGCTCTTTACGAGCATTCTGCCTGCCTCTCCACGCTCCTAAATATCACCCTCAACTCCTGACGGCCAGCCACGGTTTCCAGCCTTGGCCAAGGAATAAAACATTGGTTCACCTCAAAGGCTGCCATTAAATTTACCTCATTTATTGACCAGCAGGAGGTGCACCCACCTTACTGGGGTCAACGTTAGCTATAATATTGCGGAGCTCATTGGCGCCCCAGACTGCTACCCTGTTTAATGACTGTTGGGCCCCATGGGCCAGGTAAATTCTACTGTTGACATATTGGTGGCAATGCCCTTGGAACACCTTTGATCCATTAGTATACTCTCTCCATTTAGGGATGTATTTTACTGTGTGTTGAATAAAAATAACCAGATATGGAAAAGTGAAGGAAACAAAGTGAGCGCCTACTGGAAGAATAAGCCGTTTATACTTCTTTGCAGTAGATACCGGGGCCTATGAGGACATCAAGTTTCAGGAAAATAAGGCTTGGAGAATGGCACCATCTGGATAGAACCACCTCAGGTCCTCTGTTGCCCTGGAGGTGGGTGGTACTGAACGGCCCAGGACTCGGCCAGCTCACTGAAAGACCAGCTTTCACTGCTGAATGACCTTCGGGCATGCATTTCTTTGCTTTTCCTCATCATCGCTTTACCATTCTGTGAAAGTGTGAGCTTTCTTAGCACAGTGACTGTGTTTAAAACAACTTGGAAGGCTTAGATACACTGTTACCTAGTAAAGAGAGTGCCTGGACTATGGGTTTATATTTTTCCATCTGCCGATAAAAGATCATACCCAATATGGGAGGGGGTTCATTTTGTTTACAAATTAAGGGCATAAAACTGTGCTAGACGGAAAAGCCTGGATATCGGAATGATCACTGTGTCCATAGACTGTCAAATGCTCTCAAGCCATGATCCCTTCCATGCTCCCATGTCCCCTGCAGAGCATGGCCTGGCCTGGGTTGACCAGGTTCAATGGTCAGGGTTTCTCAGGCTGAATGCTGATTCAGGCCTTCTCTCTCTGCTGCCAATAATAGTTGGCTGTAGTGCCAAATTTAGTGGTGGTTTCTTATGATGTGGATACCTGTCCAGCAGGGGTTGGACTGTGACCACAAGCCGTCTTCCTTAAACCACAAAATAGCTGTCAGAGGGTAACTGCTGATCGCCATTACTTGCCAGGCTCAGCAACCTCCAAGTAAGGGCCTTGCACATCCCATAGCGATTCCACTGAACGGCCCTCTCCCACCACGAAGCCAATTTTGTCAGGACGTAGAAATTCCTTGGGGTAATGATTCAGTGTTTGAGTTTCAGTGCTTTAAAAAATAAACAGACAAAAAGCAAACAAAAATCTCCTGCTCGTCTCTCCCTTATTGATCAGGTCTTCTTATTCTGGCATTAACGATTTTCTGTTCCATGGCACTTACATATTTTACGGTCAGCCACATTCAGCTTTTTTGGTCATCAGCGGGGACTAAATTTTAAAATAAAAAAAAACAAATTAGGGCACCTGGGTGGCTCAGTGGATTAAGCCGCTGCCTTCGGCTCAGGTCATGATCTCAGGGTCCTGGGATCGAGTCCCGCATCGGGCTCTCTGCTCAGCAGGGAGTCTGCTTCCCTCTCTCTCTCTCTGCCTGCCTCTCCATCTACTTGTGATTTCTCTCTGTCAAATAAATAAATAAAATCTTTAAAAAAAAAAAAAAAACAAATTATACTCATGAATTGCCTTCCTGTGAGAGCTGAGAATACTTTTGAGATATTGTTCTTACGGCCTCTTCTTTTTGTAGGCTGACTCTCATCTTCCTCTCATTTTATAGAAGAAGAATGTAGGTATCTATTGTAAGCAGTACAGTGCTAAGAATGCCATACTACTTTAAAGGTAGTTCCAGGGCAGAAACAGGCAGACAAACAAGATCAGAAAGATCATGCATCGCTACAATCATTTCATGATAGGTTAAAGCCTCTATTCTTGAGTTGAGTCCAGCAGACTTGGACAATATGCTTTAGGTGAAGTGTTAACACAGACAGCAGTTTACTGTCACTAAGGCTGACTTCTTGGAGGAAATTTCCTAGAAACCCCAGATTGTAACAATTTCTCTGTTTCATCTCTTTTTTTTTTTCTTTAATTTCAATTAGCCAACATGTAGTACCTCTTTAGTTTCAGATGTAGTGTTCAAGGATTCATCAGTTATGTGTAACACCCAGCGCTCATCACATCGCATGCCCTCCTTAATGCCCACCGCCCAGTTACCCCACTCTGTTTCATTTCTTATAAACTAAAAGCGTTGTCCTGCATGCTACTACTTGGAAAGCATTATTCTTTAATCCATAAAGTAGATTGTAAGCTCTTGGTAGTAAAAATGTTTCAAATAATGAGCCAAATCCTAATATGTAAATATAATTGCACAGATATATATATATACACACACACACACACACATATATAGTATGTGTGTATGTGTATGTGAAAGAAAACAGTCAAATATCTTTATAATTAGAGTGGTTCTTCACATTTGGTGTCTGAGATTTAAAGCGCACTCACTGGGGCTAGTCAACGAAGTTTCTCCCAAAGCGAGAAGTGGGACAATTCATGATTTAGAAGCTGTTGGACTTCTTTTGCCAGAAATCAACAGTCTTTACTTAAATAAAAGATGTAAATTTTTTTATTAGAATAGGCTTGAATCTCTATGATATTTTAGCTCAGACCCAAAGTGCGCAATTTTCAAACTTTTGTACACAAAAGCAACTTGTCTCCATGAGATTGTAGAAGATGTTAGTGTCTTGGAACTGAGACACCCTGGGTTTCCTATGATCTCATTCATCATACAGGACAGGAAATTGAGGCCCAGTGAGATTGAGCGAACTCCCCAAGGTCATGCAACTTGAGTTAAGACCTTACAACTTCTCCATCTCACTTCAGCAGCTCGCTATTTCAACTCTATTGTAAAAACCAAAATACTGAGATTAGTCTACCCCTATATGATACCTATCTGGCTTCTACTCTTGCATCTCCCATGCAGAAGCCCAGTTCAAAAAAAATACGATCAAGCCCACTGGTTCTATAAGCTCCCAAGCTTGTTTTCTGTAAGCCAAGCTATGATATCTACTAAATACTAAAATGTCTTACAGATAGACAGCCACAAAAGTTCTTCAAAGTTCTAAGCCAAATAATAGATGTTTAATCTGCACATTGTGGAGGAACAAAATAGGAAAATAGGTCAAGTCGCCATAGACCAAACTAGACAATAAGAAAAAATGTCCTGTGTGTTTGAGGACTGAGAGTAGGCTCCAAACACCCTCTCTTGATCCTCTTCTAGTTTTACCAAGAGTGTCTTGGAAACAAGTGTGATTTAGAATGAAACGCAACCAGTTTCTGATAATTCTTTCAACTGCTCTATTTCCTTGGACACATTTTCAAAGTATTTAAATAAACCCCCACATGCAAATTATGTTCCCGGAAAAGAAAGCCTTCGCTGGCAAGTTGGCATTCAGTTTTTGCGGCCATGGCATAGATACACAATGTATTTTTAACATTCTTGTTTTGTTCTTGTCCTAACTGACACTAGCAATTTGAGAAATGTCGAGGGCGTTACTGAATATAAATTTGAGGAAAAACAGCTCTTCCAACTATATTGTTAGGAGTAGGATGAATATTCAATCAAAGATGATTCAAAAAGTTTGGATGATGTATGTGGCCATATACCTTCCTGAAAACAGACACTTCCCATGATTCTCTCCTCATGATGTGGTATCCACAAGAATCACACTGCAATTTGCAGCCAATTGTGTTCTGAATGATAGAAATCTGCCCCACACTCATTTAGAAGTTCTTTTTATAGATTTATTGAATTTCAGAGCTAGAGATGATAGATGAACTATCACATTTTGGAGGGTTTTGAGGACAAAACTACTTGCCTGAAGTCATAGACTAAGTTCTAGCTTTATTTAAAAACCCAGATTCTGAACCCTTAGCCGAGAAACCATCTCCCAATTCTTAAAAATGATTAACACCATGTCTCATGCTCAGGTTTTCTCTCATGCTTATATTTAGTCATTCTTTCTTAAATTCATTCCTGTCCCCCGCTTCCTTTCATAAATATATATTTAATCACATGCCAAACATTATGATGAGCTCTAGAATACATGGTCCATGGCTCAAAGAACAGGTTGTTTACAGACAAGACTTGACATAGTAACCGATGGTTCTAAACTCTTAAACTGGTTTACATGGTCCTCTACAATCTGACCCCTAACTCACCTCTCTAGCTACCCGTCATCTTCCTCTTTGCTCCAAACTTACTAGATTTTGGGGGCTCACTGAATGGGTTTCTCCCACCTGTGCCATCCCATACGGCCACTTCCTGGAAGGTTGTTTCTCCCCCACCCTCCTCATTTGGCTGGTGCCACCTCATCCTTCAGGTTTTAGTCTAAATACCTGTTCGAAGGGAATTCTTCGAACCATAAGACTGGACTAAGTCTTCCTGATAATATGCAAATGTTTGCATAATGCCTCTCTTCCTTTCTTGACTTGTGGGTTCAATAAGAACAGTTATAAATAAATAATATATCCTTTCTTTTCTTTTTTTGAGAGAGAGAGAGCACACACACATGCATGCAGAGGGACAGAGGGAATGAGAGAGAAAGAATCTTTTTTTTTTTTTCTAAGATTTTATTTATTTATTTGAAAGATAGAGATCACAGAGAAGCAGGCAGAGAGAGAGAGAGGAAGGGAAACAGGCTCCCTGCTGAGCAGAGAGCCCGATGCGGGGCTCGATCCCAGGACCCTGAGACCATGACCTGAGCCGAAGGCAGAGGCTTAACCCACGGAGCCACCCAGGAGCCCCAGAGAGAAAGAATCTTTAAGCAGGTTCCACACTGAGCACAGAACTCACTGCGGAGCTGGATCTCACAACCCTGAGACCATAACCTGAGCTGAAATCAAGAGTTAATGCTTAACTAACATATTCGTTCTTATATCCCCATTTATCCAGTTCAGGGATTGGCACCCAGTATAACTTCAGTCCATACCTACTGAATAGAAGAATTTGTTTAGCATATAATAGAAGCACAAATGTAGTCAATTCAATTCAGTGGGTGAATAGTACGTCTTTTGAAGGCTTTGGCTGAATCTCATAAAATCAAGTAGATACATGTCCTACCAAATTTCCCATCTTCTGTTCTGGTAAAAACAAAAACCAGTAAGTAAGACCAGTATTGATTTCTACTACCAATGCCACAATTTATTTTAATAAATTTTTTTTTTTATAAACGTGGATGACAACCTGATCTTAACTAATAATGGTCTTTATCTCACTTTATATGGACATTCACGTTTTGCCTCCGAAATATCAATGTCATTAGTCTCATCTCACCTTGTGTGAATGTCAGTGCTGCCTCAGAAATGTTCAGTTTTGAAGCTCCCCAAGGATCATATCATTTCTCAATTTGAAACATGCCTGGTGTCAAAAATTTCTGAGAAGGGATTATGAACATGCCCTAAGGTACTATTTTGTGTTTGTGAAAATTGTTCCATCAATGCTAGCTCTTTTTTTGCACTACTCTCCTTGATTAAATTTTTTCCCTACCGCGAACAACAAAAGTAAGATGTACAGAATTTTAGAACCCCAAAACTCCAGTAATAAGACCACTCAACATGGGCTGTCACTGGAACCGATGTTGTCCTGGATCCTTAATACAAGAGATCATCTTAAGGCTCCATTTTTAAAGTTGTAGGATTGGTGAGGGGACATAATCTTGCCAAACTCCTGAAGATGGAGGGAGAAAAGGTCCCTTGAGGCCAAGATTTTGTCCTGTGTCACATAGCAAGTTTATGGCTGCTCTATGTCAAGAAAACAGTCATTTGGTTCCTTGTTTAGTGTTCCCTGGCCCCTACCAAATTATACCATTCAAAAAGCAAGGTGGAAATATAAAAAGTAGAACCTCAATGACCTGGAAAGTAAAGGGAATTCTATGATAGCCTCATTCCTTGTGTTTTCACAGGAGCACACTTCTGCACCCTAAGCATGACCCCCAGGCCTCAAATGTTAGGAACCAAGCAGGAACACCACTCCTGTGGATCAACTGTGGACCAAGAGATTCATGAGCAACGTGACAATGACAGGAACGTGGGAGCCAGGGGGTGCAGATGTGATCCTAGACCCCGGAAGAGCACAGAGTGGGTGGGTCTAGAAGGAACTTAGGAAGAAAGACTTCAAACATTTCTGAGATAACACTATCATTATCCCAGCCTGAGCCCCAGAAGCTAAAATTAGGACAAAAAGAAATGTGTAGCTAAGAAGAGTCCCATCCAAGGAGCTCCCAAAACGGTCAGCTTTAACAATGAATACATGAAACATGGAAGAAAGACTTTTAGCAGGACAGATAATAAATTTGCAAAGCCTTGTTTTGAAAATGTGGGAAGAATAGTACTGAATGTCTCTGTGTTTAGGAAGGGATTTTAGCTGGTAAAAAAAAAAAAAAAAAGAAAGAAAGAAAAAAAGAAAGAATTATTTTTAAAAATCTATGTATTTTCTTGAGGTAATGGTGACATGTGGGTGAGAGGTGAGAACTCTTCCACTTTCTAAAAACAAGAGTCATCTTGGAGCTAAAAGAGAGAGAATGGAAAACGCCAAAAAAGACCTGAAGTCTAATATAACATATTTCTAATATAACAGAAACACCATTAAGTGTCTGTAAATGAACCCAAGCCCCTGCTGACACACAATAAGAGAGCAAGCAAGAAATGTTACTGCCCAACCACTAAAAATGGCTAAGAAAGGATGAACACCCAAATTTCACGCAGGAGTAATGACTACAAAACAAAACGTATTTCAGGGGAACCAAATCGCACCTGTTAAGTTCACTTTTCTCTTAGGGAGGTAACCCACAAACAAGGGAAGTGATTTCATGAACACTCTGGGTGGATTGGCTCGAATGCTTTACAGCTTAGTGGATTATTAGTCAAGGGAAGTCTCGGTGCTAACCAACCAATCACTGTGGAAGGAGATCCCGGGGCATCTTACAGGGCTCTGTTCTCAGCTCTGTCATTTTCCACATTCCTATTGGAGGATGCAGGGATGAAGGTAGCAAATTTTCATTTGCTACAAAGTCAGTCAAGTGAGAGAGAATAAATTATTCTCGGCAGAGGAGAAATATGGCCTAGAGCAAAACAAAAATGTCTAGTGGCTTCATTGGCTGAAGTGACTGGTAAATTCAGCACTCCCCAAAAGGTGTTCATGCCTCCTTCACAGATACAGCAACCCTGACTGAGGGAGACAGAAGCCTACCCTGTGCTACTCTGACCAGGCATTCCTAGGAGTTGTGCTCAATTCTGGGAGCCATGCCGTGCAAGAGAGTAAATTCAAAAGACAGACAACTCCAGTGAGGAATAGAGACATTGCTCAAAATTATATTAAAGAATCTGAGAATTTTTAACCTCAAGAGTGGGCTTCAGTAGGATGTGATCACCAACTTCAGATAGGCTTGCCACATGGAAAACGGATTATTGCTCTAGGGGACCCAAAGTTCAAAACCTCAAGGACATAAATTTTGGTTCCACGTAAGCAAGTTCTCCAAGGAAGAGAATCATATTGCCTCCTTCTATCTCAGAGCAGGCCACTGAACAAACCCCCAACTCGATGTAAAGTATCCTTAAACTATGAGTCAGGTTTTGAGCACCAATTAAGAAGGATGGTAGAGAATCATATCTCAGTGAAACCAACAACTGAAAAAATGTTGCTGAAAGAAAAGATTGTGTCCTTTTTTTCTTTTCATATGAATATACTCCACTGAGTTAGTATAAAGACATGAAACAAAAGTGCTACTGAAAAGTGGGCAAAGTTAAAAAAAAATACTAGTCTTTAAAAAAGTGCTTATGTTCTTAGGGTTCAACTGTATATACCCTCGATATGGGAACTAAAAATGTGAAGTGTGACCTGTACCAGACCATTGGGGAAGAACGGGATGGTTACTGACCATGGTGTTTGTCAACCCATTTCAACGACACACAAAACCAAAGGTTTTAATCTACAAAAACGTGAGTTCAATAAACCCTTCACCCTAACTCCCTCTACACATAACTCTGAGTTATCTACACTAAATCATATTTAGATTTTGGCAGGCAAACTTCTTGGAAATAAAATCATTTTCAAAAGCCCTGATTTTTCTATTAATCTCAAGGCATGAATGGAATTTTTTTAATGTCAGCCGAAAGTCCACAGTGGGAACTTAAGAGCAACCCACACATTTCCTTTCAATGTATATATTAGAAGGGCTCTGTGAATAAAAGCATAATCTAAAAAATTCAAAAAGGGTGAATTTAAAAAAAAAAAAACATAGAGGAATGAAAACAAAAAAGAATCTGCTCTATTGCTCACACTTTCAAAATGAGACAACAAAAAAGCCATTTATTTAACACGCAACGGTCTATCAAAGAATGTTTGCCCAGGAGGTATTTCTCACCTCCCTGTCAATTCTTAAAAGAAAAATCCAAGCTCCGCCATCTTGTCCTATCTTGACATGTTTTCAGATTGTGAAAAACGACACAGGGAAACGAGAGCAGCCTTAACTGTTATTTTGTGACGGTCCAGCGGATTTAGTAATTCTTGGTGGAAAACATTAGTGAAGATCCATTAGATAAAGAACAGATTGCCTCATTTCTGCTGCCTCAGGATAGGACCGCAATCAACTGGCCGTATTTCCTAGGAAGACAGGGAAATATCTGGGCAGAGCCTCTTCTCCTGGCAGTGTTTTCAGATGTCCAGAGAAGTCTCTGAGGCGTTCTGGTTGGCTAACAACGGGGCTAGTCTACAGGGCGGGGTGTGCAGACATGGGTCATTACAGATTGGCTTACACCTACAGAGCAGAACTATCCACAATCCCAGATACGTTGTGTGTGCTCACAGACATGTTCTGTGGTAGCCAGAAATTAAGGGAGATAAATTTTATGGGATGAATGTGTGTCTTCTGGAATGACTAAATTTAGAATTTTCCACAAATATTATCAAAGTTACACGATCTGCACTACTGCTCCCCAATTAAGAGTAAGTTTTGTGTTTCTTTGTTTGAATGATATTGCCCTTCATCTTTTTTATTTTTTTAGCAGAATGAGCCAATAATGATAAAAATACAATAATTACCTCTCTGCATACTATATATTACTAATTACAGTAACAATGATGCTTCCAAGATATGTTAGTGAGGTAGTGGTTCCTAAACGCCAGTCCGGACTGGTGGAAAATTTTTCCCAGAACATGCCAAAGTTTTTACCAGTAAATTACAAAATAAGAAAAATGAGAAGAATGCAGTGGTTGATTAAAACAACGGAACTTACTCCATTTACAAGTTTGTCATTTATTCTGATATTGTGCCATGCTTATTCTCTTGGTATTAAAGAAACATCCCTCTAGGACTAGAACGACCATGAGAGGGTGGGTAAGATATGCTACTGTTTTGTTGCCTGAGGTCTCATACAGCCATAGGGTGACATGTCTGGAAGCCAGGCAAACCGACATGCCCCACTGTACCTCAGTGTCCCCATCTGAAAAATGGAGACTGAGGAAAGCACTCTCCCCGGGGGTGTGAAAAGTCATGCGTTCCTATTGTGCTGTTCTCCAGGAATGCCTGACATAGAGGACGTTCCATATAAGAACGACTAAAGATATTCGTGTGTTTCCAAATCCTGCAGCCAGTGAATGGCAGAGCCAGGATTCCAACCTGTACAGTTGGGCTGTGTCTAGACCCTTTACCTGCACGCACCACTGCTTTAGAGTCACGCTGATTCACACCATTAAACGCAAAACGAGTGTGAGAGGCAACCACTAGGTTAAGGCATAACCAGTTTCAAAACTATCCGGGATGGAGGCAGTCAGCCATGGAAACGGGTAGTTGCCTTGTTAGCAACTAAAAAACTAAACATATCATCTAGATGGGAGGAAAAGAAGGGAACCAGGTGGGCTGTGCTCCCCAGGGGTCCCAGCACTCCTGCAGCTGTTGTGTAGGGTTAAGAGGCTTAAAATAAAAGCCCGCACAATTGTCAGCCTGACCTAGCCCTGTCTCAGGTCCTGCAGGAGACAACATGTTCGTAGAAGGAATATGCATCAGCTGGTTTTTAAGAACTCTAGATTTAGCATTAGTCATTGCTTTGCTTCTAAATGTTCTAAGTTTTCCAAAGAAGCTGTGCTTCTCAAAAGCATACACACACACAGCATTTTCAATCATCATCAAGGCTCCATTTATAAGAAGAGTAAGGAAGCATGTTCCCATCAATACAGAAGGAAGGAAAAAGAGAGATTTTGAGGTTTTCTGCCATCCTCTCTTACTTCGGCAGCTAACTGAAAGAAAAAATGATGGAAGCCTTATAGGCTCCTGGTCCCCCATCTTGCTCTGTTTTGTCCATTACTTGCATTTCATTAGCTCAATGTAAACATCCCTGCTTTTGTTGCTGCCAGGTTAGGAAAAACTATTTAGCCTTCCAGGAAATCACCAGCACTTTGTACTTGTATCTTGATGAGTGAAAATTTGATGGAAGAATGAACCAGCGGGACTGAGCGAGTGTTTGGGGACCCATTACATGTTGCTATTTCTACAGTTGATCATGCCGGAGAATTTTGCCAATTAGCACGGCCTTCTCAAAGCACCCCACATCAGGAGAGCTGGCTGGCTCGTGTCCTCTCCTGAAGCCTCAAACTCTAAATCCAGCTCAGGTCTTTCATCGCTTGTCACAGTCTTGTAAACAACTCCAACCAGCTGCAAAGGTTTTCCTTCTTTTGCCGGTAACCTTGTTTCCCGTACATGGAAAACACGAGAGACGACATTTTGTTCGGGACTTCTTTTTTCATTAGTTTCTCTGACCAGAGAACCATTGTTACTGAAACAGATGTGGTGGGGTCCAAGAATAGCTCTCAGCTGTCAAAGGCAAAATAAGAAACTGTGCCCAGACCACGCAGAACAAATGACTACAACGAGGGGGTGCTCGAGACCAAACAAGAGAACGAGTTAGCACTTCATGTTAGCAAGCTATGTGTTTGCACAGCCTGGACATGCCCAACAGGGCTCCTGCATTCCCCTCTCTTATGAACAACCAACACAGAGGGCAGGTACAGAGTGAGTGTGAAGCCTGCCCCTCCCCAAATGAGAACACAGAGATTCACACTCAGGAACCATAGTCTAGCCAACTCACCAACTGGAACTCAAAGTCCCTCTCCCACACTCTTACCCAGTCTGTAATATTAGGCAGGTAACTCCACGTAATCTAGTTTCATGTTTAGAAAGAAAACTAGATTTTTTTGGGGGGGGGGGGGGGGAGTCAGTAAACATAAAGTATAAATGCAACACGGGTTTATCAGAGTTGTA
This sequence comes from Mustela nigripes, assembly GCF_022355385.1. Lineage (NCBI taxonomy): Eukaryota > Metazoa > Chordata > Mammalia > Carnivora > Mustelidae > Mustela > Mustela nigripes. Next base: position 82,092,323 of record NC_081561.1, on the reverse strand, counting down.
TGCTAGTCAGCATTTTAACAACAGGCTCTCTGAGGAGAAAAGTCCTAATTTTAGTACTTTCCAGTTTCCAAGGTATAAGCATTCCCATGATGATCGATTTCAAGCTGTCAACATGACATCCCCAAGCAAAGAGATGGGAAGAGATGAGTAGTGTCATATGGTCATATAGTGATACACAAACACACACAGGAAGAAACACCAAGAGCATCAGTAATTGAGAGTTGTAGTAAAATAATTACCAAGTTATGATAGGAGTATTTATTGCCTTTGTTCACAATTCATGCAATGGTACATTTCCATGATTTAATTGTTGGTAATGACTGTGCTTGACAACGGTTCCCAAGATTCCTGAAAATTTAACAACAGGCTCTCGTATGCCAGTCAAAGCCAGCTCTGCGGCATTGCAGGCCACCATCACCATAAGAACAGCTATTTTTTTAAGACTTTTTAAAACATTTATTTATTTTAGAGAGAGAGAAAGCAAGCAAGCAGGGGAAGGGGCACAGGGAGAGAGAATCCTGAAGAAAACTTCACGCTGAGCAGGGAGCTCAATGAAGGGCTCGATCCAAGGACCCTGAGACCATGCCCTGAGCTGGAATCAGGAGGCAGCCCCTTAACTGACTGAGCCACCTGGGCCCTCCTGCATGGCCAGTGAATACTGTTCCATTCAGACTGCAGTCCTCAGTCTCGCAGGATCAACATTATCTAAGAGCTTGTCGACCCCCACCCCCCACAGTCCTGACTCAGAATCTGCATGTAACAGAATCCCTAAGTGGTTCTCGGGGCACAGTAAAGTTTGAGAAGAACTGAGCTAACAAACAGCTTGAATGGATGCTAATTTAGGGAAATAAATATATATATACACACAGATATATAATTTATTATAATTAAAAATTAGTGACTATATCCTTAGAGCATCACTTTTTTAACTGCTAGAATCAAGAAAAAAAAAATTTTAAGAAAACCTCCAATAATCGAGATGCTTCAAGACAGCTGCAAAATCCATAACGTCCCAAGACTTTTGTTTGAGTAATTCTGGATAAAATGTGTGTTGGCATTCCTGCAGCTTTGGGAGTCAGAGATTCTGCTGCTCAAACTTTTGAGTTCAAATCCCAGCTTCCTGCCAAGTTTGCCAGCAAAGGAACAGTGTAAAAATTATTAAACCTCTCTATATCTCAAATTCCTCATTTATATAATGGGGGGATCTTACTAGTAACTACCTCCTTAAGTGGTTGTAAAGAACAGTGAGATTCAATTGTTTTCCCTCACACCTGGCATCCAGTAAATGCCCAGTAAACCTGAGTAACTAGTACTATTTCCTAGAGGCAAAGAATTCCAAACTATTTTATATGTATCAACCCTAAAATATGTTTAAAAAGAAAGACATGCTTTCCTTGGTATGCCATCTAAAAATTCTGGTTTTGATCAGAAACTTTTATACTGTCCTTAGTCCCTAAGATTTATAAGCAAAGAGAGCAATGAAAATTACTTCTAAAATATGTCCAAATTTCAGAGTGATTTGTCCTAACTCAGGGAGTCCCCTGGGGTACTTCTGGGAAAGGGTCTTTAAAAAAGACTCAAAGTGGGGTACCTGGGTGGCTCAATGGGTTAAAGCCTCTGCCTTTGGCTCAGGTCATGATCCCAGGGTCCTGGGATCGAGCCCCACATTGGGCTTTCTGCTCTGTGGGGAGCCTGCTTTCTCCTCTCTCTCTTTGCCTGCCTCTCTGCCTACTTGTGATCTCTGGCAAATAAATAAATAAAATATTTTTAATTAATTAATTAATTTAAAAAAATAAAAGATACTCAAAGAAGAGAAGGCCTCTTCTGCTCAACTCTTGTGGAGGCACTGCCTAGAACTCTGTGTGACAGTGACCTCAGGGGCATCCAAGATGGCAGAGAGAACAATGGAAGGAACCCAAACAGTGGGGATGCCAGGAGCTCCTGCGTCCAAACCTGAACAACTAGACCAGTGCCAGTTAAGGACTTCTGTCCTTTGTGATAACAAATAGTCCTTAATGTTGAAGTGAGGTGAGTTTACTCTTCTTTCATTCACAGGGACACATCCAATCTCTTGCAAATCTCTTTAGGTTAAACTGAGGCTTGAACTGGTAGCAGTTTGTGACAGCCAGGCTTCACAACACCCGTGGGTTTCAGGTCGGCTTTTTTTTTCTTTTTCTCTTCCCTTCTTTTCTCCTCCTCTCTCCTTTTTCTTAGCTAAGCTCACAGTAAGTTTGACCATTTCAAATTTTTCAGACAGTCAACACTACCTATTTGTGTATGCAACATGTCCAATGGTATGACTGCAGCCAAAAATGTCCCCAGGAAGCTGTAGACAGCCAAAGAGGCATTCAATTCCAAATTTTGTGCTTTTGAGTAGATTTTCTCTAAGTAACCATAGGGGAGACAGCAACTATGGTATAAAATTACACCAACACAAATCCAAAAAATTACTCAATTATGAAAGAAAAATAATACCATTAAACTGGCTGTTTGGTATCGTGTAGGGAAGAAAAAAATTGATTTATTTTCTAACTTTTGCTATATCCAGCCAATATTGTTGGTATAACCAAACCTATTTTCCCCCCTGAAATATGCAACTCCTGGAAAATGTATTCAGCAATGACTTACAAAAATAAGTTAAATCAAAAGAGATCTGATCAGGAAAAAAGAAATTACTACAAGTGATTTCAATGCAGGGAATTGGTTACACAAGTGCTAGAGAACCTAAGAAACCAAACTTGTGATAGTGAGGAGCATAGTTACAAAAAGGAAGTCATTGCCATGCTGGGCTGGATACACAAAGGGAAAAGACGCTAGTGGAAAAACCATTATTGTTCAGAAAAAACTGGGGTGCCTGGGTGGCTCAGTGGGTTGAGCTTCTGCCTTCGGCTCAAGTCATGATCTCAGGGTCCTGGGATGGAGCTCCACATCGGGCTTTCTGCTCAGAAGGGAGCCTGCCTCCCCTTCTCTCTCTCTGCCTGCCTCTCTGCCTACTTGTGATCTCTCTCTGTCAAATAAATAAAATCTTTTTAAAAATTTAAAAAAAGAAAGAAAGAAAGAAAGAGCAAGCTGGATCAAGTAAGTCTGGTGGAAGCCAGCGCCACAGGGGAATCATTGCTAAGATACCACCAGGGGCCCAGAGCAGGCTAAGAAATACCTACTCTTCTCTCTTTTGCCAGCCTCCAATCCCCCACCAGAGGCTCCCACTGATCAAAGCCAGCCAGAAGCCAGATATCATGGAAACCTGGGAACTACAGCCTACAAGAATCAAGATCAAAGCTGAGTACTAGAAGAGTAAGCCATGGGTCCAAGAACAATGGACCAAGGATCCTCCCAAGGGCTTCAACTCCTTGTAAAGAAACTAGTAGTTTAATTTATTATTGCGTTTTCTCTCAATTCACTTAAAAGTGTTTCAGAGGAACATGAGGGTCAAAGATATTTTTATTCTACTTTAGTGGGTCTTCCAATCAACATACATAAGAATTAGTTAAACTTAAAGATGATAAGGACTACTCTAACTCTTTAAAAAGAAACTTCAGTACTGAGACCATTTTAATTCAGACACCAACTTCCAAGTTGGTAGATGGGCTTGAAAATGAAATATGGGCAGAAAATGGGCAGACATAGGGCACAACTGAAAACATACATCTACCCACCCACTCTCAAGTTAAGCCAAAAGAAGAAGGAGGAGGAGGGAAAAGAGAAAACCGGAAGGAAAGAAGGAAGGGAGGGAGGAGGGAGGGAACTGCATTCAAATCAGAAATATTTTAACTACTATACGAGTCACAACATGGATATCAGTAATGACCATTTAGCCTTCGAGCATTTTGTCTTGGAAAAACACCTATTCATCTTCTAGAGCCTAACCGTGTTTCTATTAGCTGGGTTGAAACAACTGGCTACAAATGGTGTTTTACATCTTTGAAAGACATAACTCTTTCCTTTCCTACATGATATTTGTCTTAAAATGAAGTAACACATTTTCTGAAGATTTAGGAGTTTTATTCTACCCATTTTTCTATCCCTCAGGGTGAGTTTGCTGGCTTACGGACCTAGCCAAGATTGAAAGATTCCAGTCTGATTCTTAATTTCAGACTGTGTAAAGTCCCACTTTAATTGAAATTGAAATCCCACAATTATATTAGAAGAGTACTTTCTCAATGAAATTTTTTTGGAAGGTTATCTTTTTCTAAGTTGTATAACTAGGAAATGAAACGGATCATCAAGAAAATTCCTTAGGTCTTGTGCATGGCCCATCAAGGAAATGTTTAGGTCATATATCAGTTCACTTTTTCCTTTTTTGCCACCCCCTTTTTGTATTAAGTGATTTTTATCTACAAAACAAGATGACCCAGGGCACTACAAAATGATTATAAGTTGATATTAAAAAGTAGGAAAGAGGAAATTTTAAACAAGATGAGTGTAGGTGATTGAATACCAATTACTTGAATAAGGCATATACTTTTTACCCTACATAGAAAATCAACAAGGTGTGTTAAAAATATATATATATATCTTCTGTATTTAGTGAGTGTTTGGAAATGAAATGAAAATATTAAACTTTATAAAGTGTTTGGTTGGTTGCATTAGATGGGTACCACCACTTCATGAGATGGACTGATGAAACACCTTTATTGCTGTCAGAACTCAATACAACAGTTCTCATCAAGCAGAAAACACCACAGAAGTATTGTTTGGCAAGAATTTAAAGTCATGTTTCATATCAGTAGAAATTATGCCTAAGGGCTTGTGTGTGTATGTGTAGACTATCTATTAGCTCCAAAGACGTATTGGCTTTACCCTGAGAAGACACTCAAAACCAGGATATTGAAATACTCGACTGTTCATGAGAATATTAATATGGATGACTCCCAACAAGAATGAAAAAAGGAATAATGTCCAGGCTTCCCATTACATCCAGCACACTTTTCTAGAAAAGCACATACTTTAAGCTATTTATTTGTCTGTCCCCTCTACTAAACTTTAAATTCCTTCAAATTAGGGGTTGTATCTTTCAATCTCAACCCCTCATGCTAGCATACTCCACGACATGTTGGGAATTTTAACCACAGTTTTGAAATAATGAGATGACAAAATAAAAGTATTATGTTTACTTGCATTAAAATCTTTTATAAATGTAATTGGAAGTGAATAATACTATGGAATCTAATCCTCAAATTTGGCCTAAAACACTGGTCTCTTAAGGTAGTATTAATATTTACTCTATTTGCTTAAGGAATTGTCACAGTGTTATTGATATTGGTCATGCAAATTAGCGCCCTGGATAACTGCACAAGCTTTGAGCTTGCTTTGTTCAAACAAATAATTAAATATATGAATTTGGACAAAGTCATTACTTAAATTTCTTATCTCAGTTTATAAATCAGTAAGATTTGTGACTTGTAACAAGACATTTAGCAACACTTAGTAAATCATAGTAATTGCTCAGTGCAGATCATTGCTATTTATAATTTATAAGAAATTCAAACTTTTTTTAAAGAAATTCAAACTTTAGGGCACCTGGGTGGCGCAGTGGGTTAAGTCGCTGCCTTCGGCTCAGGTCATGATCTCAGGGTCCTGGGATCAAGTCCCGCATCGGGCTCTCTGCTCAGCAGGGAGCCTGTTTCCTCCTCTCTCTCTGCCTGCCTCTCTGCCTACTTGTGATCTCTCTTGGTCAAATAAATAAATAAAATCTTTAAAAAAAAAAAAGAAAGAAATTCAAACTTTAAATTGTGCAACATAAAGATACTAATATTACTATAAATTTTTATCAAGAAATTTGGGCTAAATGATTAAATTGTCATTTTAAATGCTATTTCTAACTTCTTTGAGTTTTAATTTTGTAAAGATTTACACATTACATTTCTTGAAGCAAAAATTTATCACATTACACATGCTGTGAAGAATTTCTTAATGGTTCTTAAAGATAAAAATAAAAAGCAAAAAAAAAAAAAATGTACTAGAGTGCCCAGTGGTTTGGGTACTTTTTTTTTTCCTTTCTTTTTTAAATTAATTTTTTATTTTTTTATAAACATGTATTTTTATCCCCAGGGGTACAGGTCTGTGAATCGCCAGGTTTACACACTTCACAGCACTCACCAAAGCACATACCCTCCTCAATGTCCATAACCCCACCCCCCCTTCTCCCAAACCCCCTCCCCCCAGCAACCCTCAGTTTGTTTTGTGAGATTAAGAGTCACTTATGGTTTGTCTTCCTCCCAATCCCATCTTGTTTCATTGATTCTTCTCCTACCCACTTAAGCCCCCATGTTGCATCACCACTTCCTCATATCAGGGAGATCATATGATAGTTGTCTTTCTCTGCTTGACTTATTTTGCTAAGCATGATACTCTCTAGTTCCATCCATGTTGTCGCAAATGGCAAGATTTCATTTCTTTTGATGGCTGCATAGTGTTCCATTGTGTATATATACCACATCTTCTTGATCCATTCATCTGTTGATGGACATCTAGGTTCTTTCCATAGTTTGGCTATTGTGGACATTGCTGCTATAAACATTCAGGTGCACGTGCCCCTTTGGATCACTACGTTTGTATCTTTAGGGTAAATACCCAGTAGTGCAATTGCTGGGTCATAGGGCAGTTCTATTTTCAACATTTTGAGGAACCTCCATGCTGTTTTCCAGAGTGGCTGCACAGCTTGCATTCCCACCAACAGTGTAGGAGGGTTCCCCTTTCTCCGCATCCTCGCCAGCATCTGTCATTTCCTGACTTGTTGATTTTAGCCATTCTGACTGGTGTGAGGGGATATCTCATTGTGGTTTTGATTTGTATTTCCCTGATGGTTTGGGTACTTTTTACCCGGACGTCAAATTTGCTAAAGTTATTCGATTATTTCAAGAAGAAAATTTTCTTAACTAGAAACACAGATTTCCCTACAAAATATAGTTCTAGATCCAGAACTATATAGTTATAGATAGATAGATAGATAGATAGATAGATAGATAGATATAGTTTTAGATCCAGAGTCTTCTTTCTGGATCTTCAAGGTTCTCCAATTACATAGTGGAATTCTGATGGACTTTTTCCCCACCACTCTTTAAACTATTAAATGCATAGGCATAGGAAGTAAGCTGGATAGTCTCTATACGAGAGCTTCGATTGCCAAGTCGATAATCCTTGCCTGCCCACCAAAATGCCCTTGTAAGGAAATGGCCTGGCTTCCATCTGCTATGTGAGTGTCTGATCTTAGTGGCCTGGGTATCATGAGATACTCTAATCAACCCAGTAAATATATTAAGAGAGCCCCTGCCCCAAGGATAACCCAAGGATAGCCAGTGATATCTGATGTGGCCTAGACTTAAGAAAAGAAAAGACAGGGACGCCTGGGTGGCTCAGTGGGTTAAGCCGCTGCTTTCGGCTCAGGTCATGATCTCAGGGTCCTGGGATCGAGCCCCGCATCCGGCTCTCTGCTCAGCAGGGAGCCTGCTTCCTCCTCCCTCTCTCTCTCTCTGCCTGCCTCTCTGCCTACTTGTAATCTTTCTTGAAAAAAAAAAAAAAAAAAACTTTAAAAAAAAAAAAAAAAAAAAAAGAAAAAAGAAAAGAAAAGACAGCTTGATCAATCAAACTCCCTTTCTCTGTGATTTTAAGTGAGAAATACCCACAGAGCCTTACTGCCAACTTTAACATAAATGCTGAAATGGCACCAGAACAGCAAGAATCATGACGAGCCAAAGCCATAAACCAGCCAAAGTAATGGCAGAGCTGAACATGTTAGCACTGAAAGAAAAAAAAGAAAGAAAGAAAGAAAGAAAAAAAAAAAAAAAAAGGAACAGCGTGGTTGCCCAGCAGGAGAATAGATCCTCCAATGAGGCTGTAAAACTCCTAGAAAGCCTAAGAAGAAAGTCCCAGAATCTGCCTTCTTTCCATTTCAGCTTTATTCAGTTCCAACCCACGTATATTCTTCCAGTAGCTTCCTAAAAGGAAAATAGCTTTGCTGCTTTCCTGGTAGTAAACATTGGACACTGTGAAACAAACAAAATCTTTAATATGATAAGCATTTTTTAAAAACCACTAATAGCCATTAGTCTTCTCTCTAGAAAATAGTATTCACATATGACTTTTCATAGCTGATTTGTAGCTTGCATTTTTTAAGTTAAATGACATGAACACATTTCCGTGATCATAAATATAGCTTTGTAGCATTACTTCTAATGGCTCACACTATGCCATTGTATCCATATACTGTAATGTCTAACAGAAATGCCTTCATGATAGACATTTATATTATCTCCAGTTTTGCTCTGTAATAAGTAATGTGGCGATAAATCTACCTCAGCATTCTAAATATCTTCTGCATGTATTTTTATTTAACTGTCCAATTATTTTCACTACTTAATATTTTTGAAGTAGAATTATTAGGACAAATAGTGTATGTTTTTATTTTTGAATCAGTAATCCTATTGGCAATTTTAATCTCATAGATACTCATTTTTCTAAACCATTGTTAAATGGTTTTCCAAGCAGGTAGGTGAAAAATACTATCTCATTCCTGTTTTAATTTGCTTTTCTCTGATTGGTATTTTTTGACACTTTGTATTTCTTTTTTTAAGATTTCGTTTATTTATTCGAGAAAGAGAGCACAAACAGGGAGGAGAGGGAGAAGCAGTTTCCCTGCCAGCAGGGGGGCTGACTGTGGAACTCAATCCCAGCACCCTGAGATCATGACCTGAGCCAAAGGCAGACCCTTAACCGACTCAGCCACCCAGGCTCCCTCTTTGTATTTCTCTTCTTGTAAGTACCTATTTATAAACTTCACCCACTTTACTATGAAATGTCGATTGTTTTCATTGACTTAAGGAGTTCTTTATACATCAAAATCATTAATATTTTGTCTAGTATATATGTTATGAATATTTCTCCAGTATGCGATTTGCCTTTTAAACTGCATAAAATACCTTTTGCTGTCAAATGTTTGAAATATTTTGTAGTCAGAGTTACCACCTTTTTACTTTATGATTCCTGGTTTTCTTGTCACACATAGAATGGCCTTCCCAAGAACAGAAAAATATTCATCCTAACTTTTTAAAGGATGTTTATGGAGTCATTTTTTATATTTATATATTTGATCCATCTAGAATTTATTTTGGTATGATTAAAGTAAATACTTAATTTCTTTTCCCTCAATTTGGAGAGTCAGACCAGCACCAATTTTTGACTAATATATTGCTTTTCCACTGGCTGATCCAAAATGCTACTTTTATCATGTACTAAACACCAGGAGAGATTAGAAAGACTATGGACATAGCAGCAAAGCAGTTTAGTGCTAGAATTAGAAAGACTTAATGTTCACACTGACTAACTGTAACTTTGGACAAGTTCCTAAATCGATCTAGGCCTCAGCTTCCTTGTCTAAAGTGTGGAGACAATAATGCCTCCTAAAACCACACAAGGATAAAGTGATACAAAGTGCGCCACACACTCAGCCAGATATCTGGCACAATGAACATTTCGGTAAAATTAGTTCCTAGCTGGACTTGGGATTATTATTAGATTTTCTTTTCAGTCCTATTAGTCCTGTGATAAGTATAATTATAGTACAATCCTGTAATGAGTGACTCTTAATTATTATGCTTCATACCTACTGAGGCAAGTGTTTTGCATTAATATTTTTCTTAGAATTATCTAAGCTTTATTAGAAGATTATTCGTTAGAAAATAGTTATCTCCCTTGAAGTAACTTGAGTGGTGTAGTTAAAACAATAATAATTATTTAATCTCTCTGAGCTACAGTTTAAGCACATATGAAAAGTATGGAATACCTACTCCTTAGAGCTTCAGGGAGGGCTGGATATGAGTGGCCCAATCCAGGGCCTGAAGCAGAGAAGAAGTTCAAGAATAAGTAGTATTATGGTGATTATCATCTTGATTATCATCTCTCATGATATTCAGGCAAATTATTACCACAATAGCTTTAGGTTTTGGAAAGTGACAAGCAGAACTCTGGATTGGTAATGATTACTGTGCAATCATCAATTCCAATTGTAAATGCAAACTGAACAAGACGAAAAGATTCCTGAAGTGCCTACAACATAGGATTAGTACTACTGGGGTGGACTTTGATACAATAATTAGAAAACCTTTGCTGGAGGAGGAGGAGGAAAGAGTGGGCAATTCAACTTTCATTACTCCACGGGGCCCAAGACAAAACAGAAACTTGGTTTGAAATTGCAAATATCTAGGTTGTATTTTGCAGAACTTGATGCAAGGGCATGTGTGTGAGGGTCTGGATGAGGGATGATGCGGAGAGCATTTGTTACTCCTTGAAATACCGTGTCTACAAGGTAAATAACTATGCACACTTTTAAGGATGTTTATGGACCCAAAATTGAAATGGCTTTGAGAAAACAGATTAATGGGTCATTTCCTAAGAGTAAGAAGACCTCTGGGAATAATGAAACTTGCTGGCCTCCTCCCCTTCCTTCCTTCTTTCTTTACTTCCTTCCTTTCCGACTTCCTCTCTCTTCCTTTCTTCTTTCCCTCACTCATCCATTCCTCTTACAATTCACTCTCTGTCATTAAAAAAAAGAAAAGAAAGAAAATGTTTATTGTTCTCCTTTACCTCTGAGAGAAGGGAAAGGAAAGAATTTCAGAACTCTAGTCAAGATAAATATCAAATGTATTATTATTTTTAATGACTCTTCCAGGGGAGGGGAGTTCCTCATCCAAACCACCCACACAAAATACCTAAAGTACAGTATCTTCTCAGCGTGAGCGTAAATCTACTAGTCATAAAGTAAAAAAGCAGAAAGAAGAAACAAGTGCCAAACTCCACTTTCTCTCTCGTTCTTTCTTTCTTCTTTTTTCTTTCTTTCCTTCTTTCTTTTCTTCTTTTTTATTTTATTTTTTAATTTTTTATTCTTGCTAATGCATTAAAACCAACGGATGTCAGATTTTAAGAGTTTAAAATACCTACCGTACACTGGGTAATAGCCATCTGGGTAAGACTGAATGTGGCCAGCAGTCACCTTACCTTTCAGTTCTGAGGTTATGTTCACGACGAGATCTGCAGTTGGTATCACATTGCACAAGCTCCCGGAGCTTGGGGGAGAATAATGACACGAATCAATAATGCTGTCTGGGAAATGACTTAGAATAAAATATTACAGAAGGGCACGAACATCACCCAGGGGGAGACTTCAGTGTTGATTAAATATGGCTGCCTCAGCTCTCTTCCACGCAGTGACAGATGGGGTAGGAGTGCTTACTTTGGCTTTTGCTGCATTTTCCTGAACTAGGGTTACTCAGGTAGCATGAAAACAGGGCGGTGTATGCCAGCTCTTTTAGCTTCGCTGCATTTGGCTGCCCCCTGCAGGCCAAAACTACACACACAGGCAAAGAATTTCCCCACCGCTCTTCCAACAGAATCCACAGCTTACAGGAAGTTTGTCTCTGATGCTCTTCAAAGTATCCTTGCGAAAAGAAAGACATTTAACCAACACTTGCACAGAGTTCTTTTCACCAATCTCCACATCCCAAAGAAAACAACAGTTCAGTTCACTGAAGTTAACAAAATAGGTTAAATAGCGGAGAAAAATTAACAAACTTCTCCAAATAAAAATGAGAATTTAAAAAGTAGCTAGATAAATATCAACTTCAAATCATACTTGAATGCACGAAAAAAGAATGAGCACAAATTTTCACTTCCAGTGTCAATAAATCACTGTTTCTTATTTCTTCCACATACAAGCTGTTTTAAAAGCATATCCTGCAATGTCATAATCAGGAAATCTAGTGTTTTCCTTCCATTTTATCAGACTCTACTCTGAACTTACCATGGTGCAAAGCTAAAACAAAAATCAACACCATTTATCCTACAATATCATATATCCTACCAATCCTTTATTTTGGCCTTTCACAGAGGCTAAATTAATTTTTTAAAACAAAACAACTTATTTTATTCATGGGAGTGAAAAATGTAGGTGGCAGAGGAATTAGCCTTCAGTAGTCTGGGCACCGAATTTCCTCTGTGTGTGAATGCTTGTGTCTCTGGGTTCCCTGTGATTGGAGACACAGGTCCAGAAATGCTCGCTGCCTACTCAGCTCTGTTATAAATTTGACTGAAACCATTAGCTAGAATGTAATGAATTCCATGTGTCAGTCTTACTTGGCATTAAAAAAAAAAAGATGGGATTTTTAGAACACACAATAGTGATATACCCACTCTGGATTATATACATTTTGTTTGTCTGTTTTTGCAACGAGGATTCCTTCCATACATAGATTTTAAACAGTCAAATGGACATTTACCTATTAACTGTTTGTTACAACTCCTGCTTTATAAATCTACACTTTCAGCCATTTTTTCCAGTATCTTACTCCATGGGAATTACTGAAGCAGGAAAACAGATTAACTTTTTCTGGCCACTGACACCTAGAAACTTCTTGTTGATAATTAGGTATACTCGAGACACTTCCCCAAATGTTGCATTCCTTGAAATTTTTATTTAAAAACAGAAAGTATTTTGTTCAATCAATCTAATTTGTAAGACCTCAAGCTTATTATGTGTTCTTGTACCACTCTTATGTCCTAGAAACAGTCTGTTTTGTTTCTTTTATCCAGTACCATAAATAAAAACTAAAGAAGAATCTCCCAGAACTCGTTTATGTGGAAGGATTTTAAATTTATATTCAATTGGCCACTCCCAAAGATTTTTAACTCAGATACTTAGGAAAAGATAGTAAGTTGTGTCTTTTAACAAAAAATCTTCTTTAAAATATAACTGTAGGGGTAACTGGGTGGCTCAGTGAGTTAAGCCTCTGCCTTCGGCTCAGGTCATGATCTCAGGGTCCTGGGATCGAGCTCTGCATCAGGCTCTCTGCTCAGCAGGGAGTCTGCTTCCCCCTCTCACTCTGCCTGCCTCTCTGCCTATTTGTGATCTCTCTCTGTCAAATAAATAAATAAAATCTTTTATAAATAAAATATAATTGTGCCCCTTTAAAATATATACATGCACATGGGCGCCTGGGTGGCTCAGTGGGTTAAGCCGCTGCCTTTGGCTCAGGTCATGATCTCAGAGTCCTGGGATCGAGTCCCACATCGGGCTCTCTGCTCAGCAGGGAGCCTGCTTCCTCCTCTCTCTCTCTCTGCCTGCCTCTCTGCCTACTTGTGATCTCTCTCTCTGTCAAATAAATAAATAAAATCTTTAAAAAAATATATATATATATATACATGCACAAATACAGGTAAGTACCGACCTCTCCTATACAACATACATTGTTTATTCTTGATTAGCAGAGATTTTGAAAGAAAACAGTATCAGAAATCCAAATTTGTATTATTTTAAGTTGAAAGAAAAATTAAAATGTGTTACATAATAACCTCAAAACACCAATCAAATTGTTAACACAATGACTCATAACTATAGGTAACAAACTAGCAAGTTGGAATATAAGACACTGAAAACCTCTATTCCTCATTCCTGAACAGTTAATTTTGCTATTGACACATGGTTGTCTTGTGAAGTAGGGTGACCTTCCTTTACACCAGCAGCCTTGATTCTGATAACTGTGTTTGGAATACAACAAGAGTATTTTCCCATACACTCATGAGTTTGGGGGAACAATATTTTTCTTTACAGACATTATCTAAATAATGACTTGAGGAGATATGCATGCTTCCTTACTGGAAGCCAGGAAGCATTATCATGGGAAAATGACAAAAGGGAAGAGCTTGGGCAGAGTGTACCCCCATCACCAGGGTGATCCAACAATCAGTGGACTGCCTGACCTTATAGAAGAGCAGCAATCCCAAGCTGGATGGCCTTGTGATTACAGTAGTACACTGGGTCATGGCCAACTGTATCCATTCCCTGGAGCTACCACACACACTGCATGGCTTAAAATGACAGAACTTTATTCTCCCACAGTTCTGGAGGTCAGAAGTCCAAAATCAAGGTGTCATTGGGGTCGTTCCTTCTGAGACTCCACAGGAGAATCTGTTCTATGCCTCCCTGCTAGCTTCTGGTGGCTACCAGTGACTCTTGGCATTCCTTGGCTTGTAGACACATTGCTCCAATCTCTGCCTCTGTCTTCACATTTCCTTCTCCCTTCTCTCTTACAGGGACACTTGTCATTGGATTTAGAACACACCCTAATCCACAATGACCTTCTCTTGAATTCTTTAACTTGATTTCTTCTGCAAAAAAACTTTTTCCAAGTAAGTTCAGATTCAAAGATTCTATGTAGACATATCTTCTTGGAAGGGTTGGGGGGATGCGGGGAGGACACCATTCAATCCACTATACTCTCCAAGGTTAAATTTATATAACATATCACAGCTACTGGAAATCATGCCCACAAGGCCAAGGCAGCCCTCTGTCAACAAGTTTTCACCCCATTGAGTCACAGCCTCCATTGTCATTGTCATTTGCTGAATCAAAGGAGGGACCAGAACTTCATTTAAATCTTCACTGGAGGCATTCTTATGTAACGAATTCAATAGGATCTCTTTATGCTTCCTAAGTGTACATATCTAAAAATGAGCTGAAAAAAGTCAGTAGCCAGAGAAGCTTCCTAAGACTGATCCTGTGGCAGGTACCATGTGGAGTCTCAATGGAAACATGTCAAAAATTCCTGTGATTTTCTGATTCATTTATTTATTTATTTATTGCCTAGAATCTGCTTCTAATGCACCTCCATTAAAGTGGTAAATAGAAATCATTCTAATTGAGAAATCACATGTAGGCAAAATAAACAAAACAAAAACAACAAGTGGTGCGCCTGGGTGGCTCAGTCGGTTGAGCCTCTGACTCTCGGTTTAGCTCAGGTCATGATCTCAGAATCCTCAGATGGGGCCCTAGTTCCAGGCTCCAAACTCAGTGGGTTGTCTGCGCACGGCTTCCTCCTCTCCCTCTGCCCCTCCCCAACAAAATAAATAAATAAATCTTTTAAAAAATTTTTACAAAACAAGGAGTGACCAAAGAAATCACATGTTTGATGGCTCATTAGATTTTTATCACTTGCACCTAAGATCAAAATTAGAGTCCTTACACACACCACGAAAATGAGCTAATAGGCTTGACCCAGTTTTTATTCCAGTGTAAAATAAAATTAATTCATGATGTTTACAGCTGTGGGTAGATGAAGAGTTTATACATGTTTGTAAGTGCACACACTCATCTATGCACCGCCCACGTATAATTCACAAATATTCATAGATTGGCTCTCGAAGAGTTTTGTTCTTATCAATTGACTTTGCAGTTCTGAGGTTCCCCCACCCCCCCTTCTTTCTTTTTCCTCTTTTTTTTATTTTTTTAAATAAAGTTTTCTTTCAAGTCCTCTACTGTTACCGGGCTTCGGCCATCAAAGTCCCCTCGTAGCCATTTTCATTTACCTTGTGACTCTGACCCTTTGTGAAGCTGAGCATTTTCAGAGGTAAGCCGATCCAGCAGGTCCCCAAGGATGTTATTCTCATTTATTCACTCAGCCCTTTGAATGCAGCAGCCCTCACTTGGCAGCCGTTCAGCAGACCAAGATTCAAAGAGCACACAATCCTTTTTCTTCCAAGGTCCTTTCAAAACCTGGTCCAAGACTTGTCCAGGAGCTTTAATGGATGTCAGTCATTTAGCATGTTACATTTCATTCATGGCTGCCAGGGAACGTGATGAGTCGGGAAGGAATCAAAGAAAACGGGCAGACAATAGGGGTCAGGGATAATTTTCAGAGCCTTTTGTGACGTGACATTATAGAGGGCATTTTTGAGTTGCCATTACTCATGATGAGGGAGTTAAAATAGAGGAGTTAATGTACTTGTATTTAAAGCCCCACCAAAGCCTCCCAAACAGCTTTAGAGCCAGGATTTCAGGAAACTAGGGATCAGTATGAAACGTGGGTGCTCTGGATCAGAGACAGCTGCTCAGTGGGGCCTTCCTTGTCCCCCCCAGGTGGGTGATGGAGGGATGGAGTCCCTTTTGTGCCATCTGCACGGACACCTCTGACAGCTGGCTCTCCTTTTCTGAACTTCAAAACGTCGGGGGACAGGCTCTGGGGACCAGCAATAAGACAGGGAAGCTCACTGACAGTCCCAGGAGGCAGAGAAGGGGGAATGGAGGCGAAAGCACAGGGCTGCGTGCCTCTGTACCTGCCAACTGGTGTGTCACAGACAAGCTAAAATTACTGACTGGTCAATTATCTGATTAAAAAGAGCCCTTCTTATGAGGTTCTTTTTTTTTTTTTTTTTTTTCAATCCAGACTGAAATCTAAACCTTCTAGAAAGTTACCAAAACTTTTTTTTTTTCTTTTTTCAACTTGGGCATAATCAGCAGTTACGGGGTGGGGGGAATGATATAAAGGTACAGAAAGAAACACTTTGTTACTGGCTATAGGCCATAAATTGTTCCGGGATTTTCTTTTTTTCTCTTCTCTCTCTCTCACTCTCTCTTTACCCCCTCTTGGGTCGGACAGCAATGTTATGAATTTACTTGAAACTACTGGCATCATATTTAATCTTTCTTATCTTCACACACACAGAGAGCTACCAGGCTGATTGTATTTTTAAATTAATAGAATCAATCGATTAAAAAAGGTACCAGTGTTCCCCAAAAGCAATTTATTTTTTATTAGTTTTACAATTGCATTGAAATCCTTTTAAATTATAGAGTTCATGAATTATACCTCTGTCAGGCAGCATCAGAACGTGTCTTTATGGCTCTTGGATTCCACAGAGGCTGTTGTGGTTTGAAAATAACAGAACAATGTGCTGCTGCTTCCCCAGCCAGTTAATGACTTACCCCATAGTTAAAGGCCCCAAACCACACAGGCAAGCGGGCTGAGCCACCCGGGCCAGGGCTGCCTGGCTGGAGCTCACAACCATAGGGAAACCATCCCACGGCCATTATTCAACACATGCTGAGTTGACTTCTTGAGATTTTATTAATAATTTCTCCATAATTTATGCCGCCTTGTTTGTTATCTAAGAAGGAAAAAAAAAAAAAAAAAGACACTGCAAAGTTGTGGAGTCAGCAAACAGCAATGCGGAGGAAAAAGTTAAAATGTCAGAGCTAAAGCCAAGAAAACATTCTTAATCCTTAGACCCAATACCGGGTGTGGGGGCTGTGGAGAGAGGTCCAAAAAATCGTGCCCCTTTGTGAGAAAAACAAAAAGGAGAAGGAGGAAGAGAAAGACAAGGAGGAAGAGAAGGGGAAAGAGGAGAAAGCAAAAAGGAAAGAGGAAAAAGAGGAGGTGGAACAGGAGGAGGAGGACGATGGGGGATGGGAAGGAGACAAGAGGGCAGGAGGAATCAAGGAAGAGAAAGTCTCATCTACACAAAGTCCATTTCTCAGTTCACAGATAAATGACCTGGTCTTCCCGAATGAAGCATTTACAATGAAGAATACAGCAGTCACTAATGCACAAAGATCTTCAGAAAACCCTATCCAGATGGATGCCAACAATAGTCGATTTTATTTAGCCTGTTCGCGTCACACGACGTTTCTACTCTATCGTCCCCAAGAAATTCCACAGGCACCTGCAACTTCGTCTTTTGTAACTTAATGCAACACCTTCGTGATTTTCATTATAGAGCAAACATCCGTGTTGACCTCTTTCTCTCCAGGGTAGCTTCTCCCGCCCAAGATGCAAGGTCACAGCCCGACCCATGCGTGTCAAGCGACACAGCAACTACGGTAGTCAGACTCACAAACCTGGAGAGAAAAGGTTCCTGCTACAGCTGCTGACGGTGACTTGGATTTCAATGGATTTTACTGTTGTCACCGACTACCTTGTCCCCTTTCCTAACAAATTAAGAGACGGTAAGAAGCAGAAAGACATAAACGCGAGTGTGGACCCGCTCGGCGCGCGCGCATGCGCACATCTGTCTGCGAGGGCGGAGGGCGCGTCCGCTTTATGCCCCGGAGGCACAGGAGTGTCCCGAGTGGGTGTTTTCATGGAAATAAAAATGCGCCTTAGCTACTAAGAGGAAAAGTGGCCCCGAGGCCGCGACTCTGCTTCTTGGAGGAAACAAGATAGAGTATTGCCATGGACTCGACCTCTGACTCAGAAGGACCTGGCAGCCTCGCCTACCTCTCCCAGGTGAGCGCGCAGACCCCGCCCAGCCCACCTCGCAGCCGGTGACTCCCTGAGACTGAGTCACCCCGTCCGTAAATAACTTTAATTATTGGAAAAGCCTTTTCTTCTAGGAACCTAAAGATGCCACCCCGTGACTGCTCCCCATACCCTAGCTCTGCAGAAAAATCTACCCGGTCTTCTGGAGAACAGCCTTTGAAATTTTTAACACAACTTGTCATTTTCTCGGGTTAAATGAACACATTCCCCCAGTTACTCCTTATATGATATGGTTTCCAGACATTTCACGGCCCCTCCTTTGAACATGTTCCAGTTTGCTGTCAACTTCTCTCTTAAAATGTGATGCCCAGGACTCAATACAGCACTTCCTGTGTGACCGGCAGAATGAGGTTAGACTAATAATTCCCTTGATGTGAATGCTATATTTCAATTAATAGAGCTTATGACTGACTTAGGTATTTAGGAACAGATGCACACTCTTGGGTTACGTGAACTCGCCTTAAAACCCCCAATTTTTTTTAACATTTCTCACCAAATCATATTTTCACCATTCTCCACGTGAGGCGTTGATTATTTAAGTCTAAATGTAAAATTTTTTCATTTATCCTGTTGCACTTCCACTTCTTTGATGCAACCGACCTTTCTAACATATGAAATACTTCTAGTGAATTCTTTTTTGTTTTCAAACTCATCAGCTAATCCTCCTAATTTTGTGTCACTCACAATTTTGATAAAACTTCCTTCTTTGTCCAAGGCATTGAACAATAGAGAAAAGAGAAGCTCCTTTACAGACCAAGAATTTAATGAAGTTACCTGACACCTAGCATTTAAGAAACATTAGCAGTTAACATCATTAAAACCCTTCAGAGTCCTTCCTATGGTGGACATCATGCCCATAACTCATAAAGACTTGTAAAAAGGCAAAATGGGGGTGGTAGGGAAACAGAAATATTATAAAGGAAAGAGAGACCAGAACTTGAAAATCAAGATACCCATGAGAAAGCCACTTTGTTGTCCCCATGGTTGAGATCCTGATGGTGGTCAGGAGTCTGGTCCAACTCATACCTTCAAAGTTACCCCTGATTCCCTTTTGCTCCTGGGTTTCTATTTCCACTACTGTGAAAAAATAAAAGTGAGAACTCGTAAATAATTTTGAGTGGAAGTCCAAAATTCTGTATTTTATTCTAATAAACAATATTCTCACCAGGTCTTTATCAGTAAAATGGAGGTCGGAAGTGACTGTTAAAAGATTTATTCATTTATGCTTTAAATAAATAACTCCGTATTTTTATGGTGCCATGATAACAAATTACAGGATGTTTCCTGCTGATTCCAATTGCATCTTAAGCATTTATGTGCAGCATATTCCCTTTGGCACAATATCATAAAGTTTAATAGTATACCTTCTGAAAAATATTTTTAAAATATTGTAGAAACAACTGAAAAAGTCCTGAAATCTAGTAACTGCTATAATTTTTTAATTATTCTGTTCCTTCAGTGTATCTACTGTATATACAGTATATACAAAATATATAAATAGTCTTTACAGTGTGTGTTTCTGATGCATATTAAATAAGTCCAAATATTTTTTCCCTTGCTTCCCTTGCCTTTTGCGTTGTTCCTAGGAAGATGTTGCTGCGGCAGAGGTCGAAGAGGTTGCTGCCCGTGTTCTCCTCAAGGATTTTGATGGATTCCTTTCGCACATTGAGGTCCTTCATCCATTTTGAGTCTATTTTTGTGTGTGGTGTAAGGAAATGGTCCAATTTCATTTTTCTGCATGTGGCTGTCCAATTTTCCCAGATCCAAAGGGGCACATGCACCCGAATGTTTATAGCAGCAATGTCCACAATAGCCAAACTATGGAAAGAACCTAGATGTCCATCAACAGATGAATGGATCAAGAAGATGTGGTATATATACACAATGGAATACTATGCAGCCATCAAAAGAAATGAAATCTTGCCATTTGCAACAACATGGATGGAACTAGAGCGTATCATGCTTAGCAAAATAAGTCAAGCAGAGAAAGACAACTATCATATGATCTCCCTGATATGAGGAAGTGGTGATGCAACATGGAGGCTTAAGTGGGTAGAAGAAGAATAAATGAAACAAGATGGGATTGGGAGGGAGACAAACCATAAGTGACTCTTAATCTCACAAAACAAACTGAGGGTTGCCGGGGGGAGGGGGTTTGGGAGAAGGGGGTGGGATTATGGACATTGGGGAGGGTATGTGATTTGGTGAGTGCTGTGAAGTGTGTAAACCTGGTGATTCACAGACCTGTACCCCTGGGGATAAAAATATATGTTTATAAAAAATAAAAAATTAAAAAAAAAAAAAATAAAAATAAAAATAAAAAATAAATAAATAAAATAAATAAATAAGTCCAAATAAATGAAGGTTTTCTAAAGTAACATGCTATCTCTTCTTTCTGTTTCCTAATTGCCTATTTACGTTGTTGAGAAAGGCAAAAATAGTATTTATTCTTAGGAAAATAGGATTTATAATATGGAAGGAATATTTATAAACTTTAGACCACTAAAAAAGTTAAGTTGTATAACAAAATTAATCAGAACCCTAGAAGCAAACAAGAAGAGGGGTAGATGATACTTACATATTCAAAAATAAATGTAAAATATACATTTCTACCAATTTCTTATATTTTTCCACTGTTTAAGGTATTGAAGAACCTGATTTCTAAAAGACTGATTTCTTACCCATATCTATATTTTCCATCTGAAAGCTAATTTTATATGAAAAAATAAAGTTCTAATTATGCAACATTTGAATTCTCCTTAGCTTATGAGAAACATAGACACACATGCATTCCTCAGTTAGAATGGAATACTGTTAAAGAGCGATTAAAAAAACAAGGATGTAAAAAAAAAAAAAACAAGGATGTGATATTTTTTAAGAGCCCCATGGCTGAAGGAGATGGTAGAAAAGACTATCATATATGGCTCGAAATCATCTATGTCATGGAGGAATCTCACCTTTTTCAAACACCTTAAGCAAAGCCATGTACCTGTTCTCTGTGCACCTTGATAATCTGAGATTGACCAGGCTCCCTACTGTGACTGGAAGCTCATTTAATCCTGGACTACTGTCCTGTTCACCTACCCCAGGGCCCCGCAGTTATGAAGACATGAATGAGTGGGACTGAAGGGGGGTCAGGACTAACCTAGTCCTTCTTCTCCAAAATGACTTCCTCTCCAAGGAAGCATAGGGAGTCCCTTTACTGCATTGGCTTCTGCCTTCACTTACTAATGTGTGTGTGTGTGTGTGTGTGTGTGTGTGTGATAATCTGGTTATTGATTCTTTTAACGTTAACTGACACTGGATGCTTTTAATCTACCCACACAATCAATAATGGCTGAGAAAACCAATAAGAAAGAAATTCTTCCAAGTTAAGACAACTGACAAACATAGAATAATTAAAAGTAGCTATCATTGTACTAGGGAACCATTCTTATTTGGTAAATCTCTTTGAGTGAACAGAGGCACCAGCCTTTGTTAGCCCCATTTCTGCTATAAATCTGTTTCAACCTCACTGATAAGTTATTTTTTCTGACTCCTGTGTAAATACATCTATATATCTAATACCACTTTCTGAATAATTAACTATTTTCATTTTTCTTTATAAAGATAGAAGGATCTGATTTGTTCATGACTTGGTCTTAGTAATTTTTGTATTCTAAATATGTTATTCTAGAATTCGAAAGTCTCTCTTATAATCTTTATAAGTGTTTCACACTTACTTTTCTTACTTTTATCCATTTGAATACTCCCTTATTTTAATTTAATAAAAAAAATCCACCAATTTACATCCAAAAAGGTGGATTGAACAGTTTACTTTTTTTGAGAGCTTACAGAGCACAGAAGTAAGTACTTTCATTTGTTACAGATAATCCTATAACATAGATCCTATTTTTATAGTCACATTACAGATTAGGATACTGTGCTTCAGAGGGTTAAATAATGTTTCAAGATCTCATAGCTAAAAGTTATGGAGCTCTGAGAGAAGGAATAGCTCTGCTCAGATTATACTGATTCCCATCTATGCTTCCTTCCCTCAAACCAGCTTCTCAAACTCCAACATGAGCTCACGTTTAACACCTGCCTTCCTTAATGCCTGTGTTCATTATTCCCTAAATGAGAAATGCCTGCATCTTCCACTGATGTGCTCAAAGGTGTGTGTGTGTGTGTGTGATTGAGAGCGAGAGAGAGAGAAAGAAAGAGAGAGAACATGGAATGGGGAGGCAGGGTTAAAGAGAGGAAGGACTTAACTTTTATATTACTCAAGGGTATTGGCATTAAAAAACAATAAAAGATGGGGAAAGAGCTCTTCTTCATTATCAGAAAAAAAAATTATCCATGTGACTTTAAATTCTTTATGAAATTATAATGTCAAACTCACCTTTACTTCTAACATGCATCCTATTAGACCATCTTAAAATTTATGCTAACTACAGCACTATACTTTTATGCATTGTTGTGTATTTGAAATTAAAGGTTTTACAGTTTTGACAATTACAGGGAGAATTTGAGCAGAAAGCTAAAGTATATTCTACAGAGGACCCAAATGACAATAGTGACCCATTGTACACTGATTTAATATAGACCTCAAGAATGGCAATAGACCTTAAAACATTAACCTTTTATTTGCTTAGTCAGTTTCTAACCAGTAAGGAAAATCAGATATCCACCACATACAATAAAATGTAAGATGCTGTTGGCATAACGTTAGCAAAATGTGGCTGTGACAGTGATAGGGTAAAGCTATTGTTTTTAAAGAAGACATTCTTTGACTGCTATTGAGTCCTGTGCAATTTGTCATCAGTACAGTATCAGTAAAAGGTAAGAAAATGCTATCTTGCCATGTAGGTTGTCATTCAAAATTCTACTCATTGCTAGATTAAGTTCTTTCGCACTGGAAGACATTTAACAGCATCTCTTTGATCTATATGTTAGAAAACAAGGCCTTGAGTAGCTTGTCCAAGTAAACAGAGATAACAAATGACTGAGCCAGACCCCAAACCAGGACCTCTGATTCCAGATCCAGTGCCCTTCCTCACTGCAGCAAGCACATGGAAACTCTAAGATACACATTTCAAACAGGATATGCAATTTGGAAATTTTACTTTGAATTATAACCTTGTGCCCTGATTATTTTCCACCAGTATTTATCTTTGTGTGTTTCTCTGTCCTGAGGGTTCTCTCTTTTGGATCGCTGTTATCTGATTTTTCTAAACATTCCTGTTTGTCTTTCATTTTATCTCCCTGGTTGCTTTCCATTTTTAGGCTTTATCTCTTCTTTTATTTTTACTTTGAGGGGCGTTTTTCTTTTTCCATTTTCTGAAAATATAAAATAACATGATTTCATTTTTGGGAACTTGGATGCTACTTATATATTCCGGATACTTACAGTTATCTTTGTAATTAATTTCCCCTTTGTAATTTTTATCAAGTTACCTAAGCGTTTTCATCCCTTTGTACATCTGTTTTGAAATTTGCTTTGTAGGCTATGAGAATTCTGTGGATGAAAAAAAAAATGGGATGAGTGTGGTTAGGATAAAAAACAAGACTCTGGCATGTAATCGATATGATTCAGTGGATAAGCAGAATTTCCGATTGTTATATCAGTTTTAAACCAAATCATGCATTGCCCAATTCAGGAAGCTTGATTCTTCCAACATGTTTGAACTGTTTTCTGGCAGAGAATTGAATGCCTTGAGAACAGAACAAAACCAACAGAGTTTATGGTGTGGGGTAGCCCTAGATCCTCAGAGATTCTGAGGAACAAACACAGGGCAATTTAAAGGCAAAGATTTGCTCCACTGGATATATTAAGGATTATAAATTAACTATTACCATGCCCAGAGAGGCAATATTTTGGATTTTGAGAATTTTGCATGTTTCAGAATTAGGGACAAGTAAGAATTTTGAAAGAGACAAACCTGACTTCAAATTCTACCAGAGCCATCACTTACTAGCCTTGAGTCCTTGGAGCTTTAACTTTCAGACCCTTACCTGTAAACACTTTAGGGTTATTACGACAATGAACATAATGGATGTATAATGGTTCCAAGTGAGTAATATGATGATAGTGTTGATGATGAGGATGGTGGTGATGATGATGGTGGTGGTGGTGGTGATGATGGTAGCGGTGGTGAAGATGGTGGTGAGGATGACGATGATGGTGGTGGTGATGATGGTAGCGGTGGTGAAGATGGTGATGAGGATGATGGGGATGATGATGATGATGGTGTGGTGATGGTGATGGTGGTAAGAATGGTAGTGATGATGGTGGGGATGATGATGATGATTGGTGGTGGTGATGATGGTGAGGATGGTGGGGATGATGATGGTGGTGGTGGTGATAGTGGTGATGAGGAGGAGGAGGATGTAGGGATGATAATGATGGTCATGATGATGGGGGAGTGATGATTATGGTTGGTGGTGGTGATGATGATGGTGATGAGGATACTGGGGATGATGATGGTTGGGGTGGTGGTGATGATGATGGTGGTGGTGGTAAAGATGGGGATGGTGATGAGGAAGAAGATATAACGGTGAGGATATTATCCAGATCTCTCATTGATGAAAGGAGGAGAAGAAGCCTTAATAGCAGATAAAACTGACACAAAACCACCAATAACTGAAAATTTTAAAGAGTGACAACAATTTAAAAATCATATTGGTGATTCAATAAATAAGTCTTCGGGGGGGATCCTCTCTTCTTGAACAAAGACCCACAGAAACTAATCTGACAAATCTATAAATATTTACGTTTGGCCTTGATTTTTAAGAGCAATGTTACAGACTTTTACAGAAAGTCATTAGTATCTCAAAACTGGTTTTTCCAGTGTCTTTCACTTTCTAGTACATGATTAAAAGATCATAAAACCTTTTTAAAAATTTACCATTTAAAATTACTTACGCGGGGCACCTGGGTGCCTCAGTTGTTTAGGACACTGCCTTCAGCTCGTTCGTGATCTCAGGGTCCTGGGATCGAGCCCCACATCTGGGCTCTCTGCTCAACAGAGAGCCTGCTTCCCCCTCTCTCTCTGTCTGCCTCTCTGCCTACTTGTGTGCTCCCTGTCAAATAAATAAATAGTATCTTTTTTAAAAAATTAATTAATTAAAATAAAATAACTTATGAGAATGAAGCAGACAGTCCAAAAAGAAGAAATCTGCTTCCATTTGTACTTTCTAGAAAGTGATTTGTAGATTTTCACTCTACAATATTGTATTTATTTGAGATATTAAACAGCAGATACTCCAGGGAGAATCTGAACCCTGATAAGGCAAGGACATGCAGATATTCTGTGCATTGTGGTCCCTATGTGGAAATAGATATACTCACGGACAGTTTTAGAATAAACAAAAATCAGACTCAGCCAAGCAGGCTAGCAAACTTTTGTGGGAGAACGAACTGGAAAATCTATGCTGCAAAAATTTTCCAGGTTCTCGATTATCAAAGCAAAGTTCTCAAATGTTGCAATGGGTCCCTTGTTTTGTTTATTTTGTTTAGCTGCAAGCCAGAGGTAACCTGCCAGCGGCTGGCCATCTTTCTGCATATTGAGTGCTTTACTCAACTCCCTTGGGGAAGAACCCACAAAAAGAGAGTCCCCGGGGGGAGGGGGAGACCCTATTGTGCCCCTCACTGATTCAGCTCTCGCCAGGCCTCTCTCAGTGGCTGGCAGTAGCAGGAACAGCAAAGGATCTTTTCTGTTTGCTAAAGCTAATGCTGTTATTTTGAAATTTTAAAATAATCATTTGACTCAAGCAACATATTCCTGAAAACAGGAGAAAAGGATATTTTACCCCCAACAGCAGCAAAAGAGACTCAGTACCAGGGCTCCCTCCCATGGGAGGTGTTAAGAGCCTCCAATAATTATTTCCTCTACCCCACACTCTTCTTTTTGGTGCACTGCCCAGGTAGGCAGCCAGTACTAAGTATCTGATAACATGTCTTGTTGGGCCATGTAGAATAATATTTTGTTCCAAGCCATGTAATCTTGCTCCTCCACAATCTAAGGCTCCACGCCCAGCACATCTTGTCTCTTGGGAAAGCCACAGAGTCTCGGGGCCAAGAGTTATGCTATTTCTACTTCTTCCAAACCCAGATGAAGATTTGAAACTTTTGTTTGCATATGGCCCACTTGAACGTATTCACACATTCCAAAAACTCTGACAGAAATGCAAAGATGAAGTAGTCTCTGAATTAGAAGCCAAGTGTCTCCTCAAATCTAATTTGGCTGGTTGATTATATGTGTTTTAAAGATTATATTATGGGAATTCATTTATGTTTACCTCTCTATCAACTTCAGTAGGTGCTGTATTTCTTATGCGGAAGGATGCAGAACTGTAAACTGGTTTGCCTATTCTCTGCTAGGTAACGTGATTATATATATGCTGAATTATCTTCTTTATATTTAGCCAAGTACTGTGAGCCCTACTTTCGACATAAAAAAACCGAGGTCCAAAAAACTACGTTAGTCACCCTAAAAATACAGCTTTGCTTGGAAGTGAAGAGTAACACTATAAATGTGATCTTTGAAGATGTCGCACCTGGAACTGTCATTTTGTTTCTTTCTCTCTCTTTTTTTTAAAGATTTTATTTTATTTATTTAACAGAGAGAGAGAGACAGCGAGAGAGAGAACACAAGCAACAAGAGGGGGAGAGGGAGAAGCAGACTCCCCATGGAGCAGGGAGCCCGAGGTGGGGCTTAATCCCAGGACTCTGGGATCATGACCTGAGCCAAAGGACTGAGCCACCCAGGTGCCCCTTGTTTCTGTTTCTTAAATGGCCAATGTCTATAAGTGATGCATAGGTAAATGTTAGGTGGTTTGAATTATTGAGAGTAAGATGGGAGATGGAAAAACACTACACATTACTCTCTTCTTTGCAGGCCAGCTGCAGAGTGAAAATGAAGTGGAAATTACCATTATCTTGACATGCAAATCATCATTTGACAATTTTATAGTTACATTGCACAGAATGGGGGGGTACTTCGCGTCTCACATACTGTTCCTTCCAACTCAACACCTTCCCACTTTTGCCCCAGTGCTCTCTTTACCCCTTCGAACACTTTGTCCAAAGGACACCTCTCCGTGAGACTTCAAGTACTCCAAACCAGACCTCTCTGCAAATCACATTTGCATCAACTGCATCCCATTCCTTATCCTGTGGCAAATAACAGTCTAAAAGGACAGATCCCTCACTGCTGTAATTAATCATTCCCTAACTTATAAACCTAATAAATCAAGATGTTGTACAGCGGATTGTCTTCAGGTACAGGACAGAGGTGTTCTTTGCTTCCTGTGTTTGCTGCCGTGTTGCTCCCTTGCTTGAGAGAATGAAACCATGAGTCACAGAGAAGGCTCCATGAGGATCTCTGTTCAACGGAGAGAAGATGCTAAGGGAAAGAGAATGGATGAGCTTAAGGGGGGCTTGAATCCTGGAAGGTCGGGAGGAGAAGGGGAAGGCGTCCAGCGCTAGGACTAGTTGCAGGGAGTCCTGCAACTATTCAGAAACGGTCTCTAACACAATCAATTTTATCTCATAGTTTTCTGATTCTGAGTCTCACAGCTGAGATGATGAAGACCGAAATTTATGAAGACATAAATAACTTTAAAAAATGTATAACTCGGGCACCTGCCTGCCTTGGTCTGTTGGGCGTTTGCCTTTTGGCTCGGGTCATGGTCCCAGGTCCTGGGATCAAGGCCCGCATCCGGCTCTCTGCCCCTCCCCCCTTGCTTGTGCTCTCAATCTCTCTCTCCCTTTGTCAAGTAAATAAATGAAATCTTTAAAATATATACATATAACTAAAAATATAACCAAACTATCACTTTAAAAAACACCTTTTAAAGCTTCTCTCACATATTACAAATTTTATATGTCCACAACTTT
The DNA here is from genome assembly GCF_022355385.1 of Mustela nigripes. Taxonomy (NCBI): domain Eukaryota; kingdom Metazoa; phylum Chordata; class Mammalia; order Carnivora; family Mustelidae; genus Mustela; species Mustela nigripes. The sequence goes on along the minus strand of NC_081561.1, from coordinate 82,064,360 downwards.
TTCTGCCCCCATTTAATCCAACAAACATAGAGGCCATATCTCCCAGACGACAGGTTGTAGATCATATCCATTGTACCCTCAGACACTTACATACATAACAGGCCTCCCGGCTGATGGCCAGGAGTGAAGTCGACGGTGAGAGTGGTTTTGTGTCTCTCCTCCTGATGGAAGCCTTATTACTGTGCAAAGCGAGGGGACTCCGTAGCTTACCTGTCTTCAGCTCATGGGAATGCTCATGGGTAGCGCAGAGATGACCTAGCACATTGAGTGTTGGACCTCAGCTACAGGGGCTTGAGGGCCTCTGGAGGACACCGAGAGGTGAGTGGATAGTTCTGTCCTGCGTGCTGCGCTCTAACGTGTAGAGTAAGGCCTCTGCTGTCAGTCCCCCAGGGTACTGTTTCATTTTTCTTCCAGTTTAAATGGTTCTTGGGTCAGCAACTGACCTTCTCTGCGCAAGACAGGATTGCAGAATCCCCTCCTGAGAGGCAGGTTGGCCAAGGCTCCACATTCCATGGACCTTTCCTGGAGCTGCGGGACACAGGAAGAGGGACAGAAAACACAAGTCTCTGCTCCCAGGCCACAGACCACCTTGACTTCCGCATATCTGGAGATTCAGAAAGCTGGCATGCAGTTTTCTATTTGTGGGAGGAGCTACCTAAGTTTCCAATAAAATAAACACAGTTTTCCTAACTCCCACCGGTCTCTGGCAAAGTATGAACTTTCAAGTTCCTGGATCAAAATACGTAGAATTGCATTTGGATGTGCAACTTATTTATCATCTTTAAACTTTTAATTCAGAAGCCCAACTTGTTTAAAATGATTTCAAGGCCAAAACGATACCATGGTTAGAGCTCTCTGACCTACTGTTTGTAACCAGAAAAATCAGTAAAGTCAGAAGCTTTCTGCAGTGAGCACTTTTGTTTCTCCTCTTTTGTTTTATTAACCTCTCCACAGCTGGTGCAGTTGAAAACACTCTTTCATCACATGCTTAGCAGAAGTTCAAGTGCTGCTGAGAATGCAGCCAAGAATCTGTCTGCCGGATTCACTGTCAGAATGTTGTGTTTCACTTTTAGCCTAACTCCTATCAGATACAGCTGACGGAAACAGACAAAGAAAATCTCCAACAGGAAAGGCTCTCCCTGGACCCTCTAAAACTGATTATTCCTGAGGAATCGAGGACAAGTCATGTCCAGCGGTCATAATATTTCCACATTCATATATGAATTCGGCATTCACTGGGGGCCTGTCTGCCCTTTTTTTAATGTCGTAAGTAGTCTGCAGATCACAAAGCTGCTGGATTATTCCATGATACTATACTAAACTCTTATCGGATACTACTTAGAATTTACAAAACTAAAATTAAAAGAGAATAAGAAATGTAGCAGATTTCTTCTTTCCTGCCTTATTTCAATAGAGCACTTTATATTCCCAATCTTTGTATCTCAGTCTCTCTCTCTCTCTCTCTCTTTTTTTTTTAAATCTATGGACTATTCCTGCTGATTAGTTAATATTTAGGTAAATACACTTGTTTATTATAGCTGCAACATGGTAATATTGGCTGCCAGGATGTTTTCTGTAAAATGAGATGAGGACTCAAGTTACTTTTCTTGGATGAGTACATTTCCAGTAACATTTCCCAAACTACATAGTTCAGATTTAAAAAAAATTTTTTTTTTTGCCTAGCCTATTATAAGAGAAGCATTTTGTCTTCTTCTCTAATACATTCATATTTTAAAATACTTCCATTTTAGCAAATTATTGACAGGATCATCTTCAAAAAGTAGCTACATACACTTTTACTGTTGTGATATTCAGTTGATAAGCACGTTAACAAAAATTAAATATTTCCTAGGGTGCCTGAGTGGTGCATCAGTTAATCTCTCAACTCTTGATTTCGGCTCAGGTCACAGTCTCTGGGTGATGAGATGAAGCCCTCCATCGGGCCCCACACTGAGCACAGAGTCTGCTTGAGATTCTCTCTCCCTCTCCTGCCCCTCCCACTTGTGCTTTCTCTCTCACTCTCGCTCTCTAAAATAAATAATTTTTTTAAAAATTAAGTATCTTCTGAAACTTAAGAAATGCTACAGTTGGGCATCTGGGAGGCTCAGTGGGTTAGGAGTCTGCCTTCAGCTCAGGTCATGATCCCTGGGATCAAGTCCTACTTCTGGCTCCCTGCTCAGGGGGAGTCTACTTCTCTGTCCTTCCCCTGGCTCATGGGTCCTCTCTCTCTCTCTCAAATAAATAAATAAAATCTTTTAAAAAAAGAAAAAGAAATGGTGCTATCAGGACTCATCAGCACTCTAGCCCAGGAGCGTATCTGGCTCGTTCATTTGATCGAAAGACAAATATTTATTAAGAGCCTATTACATGCCTGGCACTGCCCTAGGTGGTCCTGTGGATACTGCAGTGAACAAGAGAGAGAACATTCCAGTGCTCTGATTAATTTATGTGGGGAGAATGAGACAGAAAAGACAAATACAGGGGCACCTGGGTGGCTCAGTGGGTTAAGCCTCTGCCTTCGGCTCAGGTCATGATCTCAGGGTCCTGGGATCAAGTCCCACATCAAGCTCTCTGCTCAGCAGGGAGCCTGCTTTGCCCTCTCTCTCTGCCTGCATCTCTCCCTACTTGTGATCTCTCTCTGTCAAATAAATAAATAAAATCTTAAAAAAAAAAAAAAAAAAAGGAAAGGAAAGAAAAGACAAATACAAACACAACATCTAGCAAGGAGTTCCATGTAGGGAATTGCAATTCAGGGATGAGATACAGAATGATGGGCAAAACTCTGTAATCGTGGGTAGTCAGAAGGTCCCTCTGAAGGAGTGTGCTTATATCTCAGTTCTCCCCTGTGATGAAGAAAAGACAGTCATGGGAGGATTTGGGGAGAAATAGCTAGTTGAAGGACCATGAACTGCGGAATCCAAAAAAGATTTGTAAGGCTAAAAAAATTTGAGTTTTACTACAAGGGTATTGAGAAGTCCTTTGGAGGATTCCAAATGGGAATAACTTGCTGCAACTACTGTGTTAAAAGCATCACTATAAAAATTAGGTGGTTAGTGGAAACTAAGAAACCCTGGGAGCAATGATGTCAGCTTAGACAAAGTGGTAGCTGATATTTGCTGTTACACACAGATAAAGTCAAAATATAATGTTCAGTTGTTAAAATACTGAAATGCTGCCCTTGTCCTGCATCCTCTAATATGCCACCTTCCTATCCTAGCCATCCTATACCCGCTGCAGGACCTCCAAATTTTTCAGTAACTAAAGGGTTAAGATGTGGCATAGCAGAGAACTTACAGCACTTCAGTATTCCTACTGACACTCCAAGCTCCTGCCATATATATTGTTAAATATTTTGAATATCACTGCTTGTGTAGGAAAAGAAATATGTATTTTAAAAATAATTTGTTGAGTACCAATGACATAGCAGATACTATACTAAGTCCTGGGAATGCTAGCCCTAAATTTAGTGACAATATCTGTACTATAAAGAAGTTGACAGATTGGGTTATAATTCATTTTTTTAAGATTGGTTATTTATTTTAGAAGGGGTAGGAGAGCACAAGCAGAAGGAGGGGCAGAAGGAGAGGGAGAAAGAGAATCTCAAGCAGACTCCCCACTGAGCACGGCTCAGTGCTCCCCATTTATACAAGACTCCACGGGAGGCTCACAACGGACATGATCTCTCACTGATAATGACTTGAGCCAAAAGCAAGAGTCGGACACTTAACCAACTGAGCCACCCAGATGTCCCAGGTTTGGGTTATAATTTAGAAAAAGAGACATCAGGACTTGCCAATGGATTTGGTGTCAAGAGAAGGCAGAGAAATATCAAGAATTTCTTAAGTTTGTTACTCAAGCACTGAGTGATGGTGCTGCTCGTTTGATGGAAAAAAATGAGAAATGATAGGTTTGAGAAGAGAAATGTTTTCTCGTGCTTCATAGCAAAACTAAATTCACAAAAACATATCTGAAGAGGCCAAGGAGAAACTTCTAAAAGGAAAATAGAGTCACATTATTCTAACCAATTATTCATGTGTAAATCTGGATGGAACATTAATATCTACTATACATACTTAGAGTTGTAGGAATGATCCAACATGAAAGAAAATATGTGAAATATTTTGCTTCCTCTGGGGAACTATGGGTGACTATCACTAAAGTATCATTAAGACCTGCATGCAGATTTCTAGGAACCACCATTCCTGGTTTTTCCAGGCTCTCCCCAGAGAGGAATGTAGGAGGCAGGAGCTGCCAAAAATGCGTCCAGAACAGCTGGAATGCTGGTAGGTAAGACAAGCAATTAAAAGGTCCTACAAGTTAAGAGATTTTATGCATATGGCCTGTATATGTCCATTTTTATCTCTTCTGGGATATCACTTCTGGAATCATTTTTTTAGCATTAATGAAGAACTGTCCCAGTTTTACTATCACTTTATATTAAATAAATAGCATCATTTGCAATTAAGCTTGTTTATCTGATAATAATTTTTTGAGATTTTTTTATCATTTATCTGATAATAATTTTAAAAAGCAGGATAAGGAGAAGATATATGAGATGTAATTCACATGTCTCATTCATGCTTTTTACATTTCAAGTCGTTGCCTCTGTAAGACATGAATCATATATGAACTATTTACCTTCCAGAGTTGTGGAAAGAATCAAATGAAATAGGGCGTGTGAACATGTTCTTCAAATGTTTGTTGTTATTATACCAACAGGACATATAGTGTATAGTGAGAAAACTATTTGCAGGCTACCAAGAGTTGCTTATTTGTTTTAAATCTTCTTACTGCACCCCATGGAAACCACAGCATTTTGTATTTATTCCAAAGCACTTACCATCCTTCACTGGATTAAATGAATTATTATTGAAGACAGCAGATGACGAGAATATCATGTGTCTAATTTACTGTACCTAGAGGCTTAAGTTCAAAGCTTTGGCACAATTCCTAAGGTACTTTGCACCCTCCACACCATTCCAAACAACCCTTAAAAATTTCAGTCGTTCAAATTCTCTGCCAATATTTCTCAGCTGCTTCTTTTTCTTTCTCTTAAGGAATGAGTAATTTAAATTTCTGAGGCTTAATAAAAATTAGACAACATGGTATAGTGGTGAAAAACACAAGAACGAGAGTTGGGCTACCTGTGTTTGAAATCTACTTGTATGACAGATCTTGGACAAGTTATTTAAGCATTTTGTGGCCATGCAAGATGGGGAAATTGATAAAACCCATCTCCAGGGCTGTCATGAGGAATGAATAAGTTGTTACATGTAAAATGTTTAGAACAGTGCTTGGCTCATAGTATGAGTTCAATGGATGTTATATATTATTATGTCCTTAGAATATGACATGGCATCCCTAATAACAAAAAGTTTAAAAAAAAAAAAAAAGAAAGAAATTGGGGTGGATATATTCATGTTACTATATCTTTATACTAGTGTGTAGAAAATACTATAAGGGATTTTTTTTTAAGATTTTTTAAAATTTATTCATTTGATAGAGATCACAAGTAGGCAGAAAGGCAGGCAGAGAGAGAGAGGATGGGAAGCAGCTCCCTGCGAAGCAGAGACCCCGATGCGGGGCAGGATCCCAGGACCCTGAGATCATGACCTGAGCCGAAGGCAGAGGCCTTAACCCACTGAGCCACCCAGGCGCCCCACTATAAGGGATTTTTGCGGCTAAGTCAATCAATATCGAGAACTTGATTGGAATGTTGATTTATAAAATGTACTGATGAGAAAATATTTATGAAATGCATCCCATGTGCCAGGGACTATGATCATGCACAGAGTGTAAATGCAAACATACGCAAATCTTATCCTCAAATAATGCACAATGCAGTGAAAACCAATTCAAAATGAGGATATTACTTATTTATACCCACGTAGCTCCAAACTTCCATATATAACGGTGTGAAGGGTGTTAAAACAGAGAAGCATGGAGTATAGTGTTGTGGAATTATAAGTAGGCTGCACTGGGGTGAGCCATTTACAGGAAAAGAGGAAGCGCTTGAAACTGACCTGATAGCAGAAAAATGGATCCAAGAGCACTTCTAAGAAGATATGATACTAGATCTGAGTCTTAAAGGGTAAGAAGAAGTTTACTAGGTAAACAGAACCGGGAAGGAAGGAGTAGGTGCATAAAAAAGTAGAGGCCTAGACGCATGAGACAGCATGCCGTAATCTGGTATTTTGTGTAACTAAATATGGCCAAAATGAAGAGTGTTCATGAAGGCACTGAAGCAGTTGAGAATGGAGAGTTCATCAAGGGTCAAACCATGCAGGGTGGAGAATATCTGTCTTAGAAGTGTGATCTTGGTGCTGAAGGTAATGGGGTGGCTTTGAAAGGCTCGAGCAAGGGAACATTGCTATCAGATGTGTGCTTTCAATGTCTGACAGACAACATCCCCATCCCACTCCCAGCATCCCTCATTCCTTCTTCCCTGTTCTATTTTCCTCCATGACACTTATCACCACCTGGCATATGATTTGATTTGTTGGTTGTCAGTCTCCCCCTGCCAGAATGTAAGCTCCATAAGGACAGATAGATAAGCACCTGTCTTGCATTAAACATTCATTAAATAAATGGCATATGGAGCAAACTTCATACAGCTTCTCATCTTCAAACTCTCCCATTGATTTGATTGCCCTTTCTTGTGAAGGCAATTTATTTCAGTGGGGTAGCCAACATTCTATAAACATGAGAATTAAAATTTTAATCAAGATCCTTTTGTTAACTCCTTTAAGGAAAAACACTTTATTACCGATGATCTATTCTAACTTGTTTCTCAAGAAAAGAGAAACAAGAAAAAAGAAAAGAAGTACTCATCTAGTATTATCCAAAAAAAGATCTCAAAGGTCACATGCTTCTAATAAAAAGGTAGAAATAGTACAACAGCATAGCTTTATTTGATATTTTATCACCCCTCAAAAAAGTAATACTTGTGAAAGCTTATCATTTTTATGAATTTTTTTTACTTGAATGCATTTAAGAAGAAATCCAATACAATGATTCATGAATTAGTTTACGTCACAACAAGAGTACAAGAATATGTCACAAACAAGAGTAGTTTAACAGTGGGTAAACTACTATAGGCACAGTGGGTAGAACACGTGACTCTTGATCTCAAGTCATGAGTTTAAACCCCACAGTGAGCATAGAGTTTACTTTGAAAAATAGATAAATAAATAAAAATTTTAAAATAAATGGAATTCATTCCTAACACCTTTATTTAGAAGTGGGCTTAATAAAAAAGAGTGTTTTAATGGTCTATAATTTTAACTCCTTAGATTTACATTAAGTTCCTTAAAATGAATAAATGCATATTTAAATGGTTAATAATTATATTTAATGAAGTTTTAACCTGGACAATTCAGGAGACCTAACTAAGACCCACCACATTTTCCAGAATTAGGCATCTTTTCATTTATTTCATGATGTTTCCTTACCAGTTGGGAAACAATTCAGTTGGGTTTCACTGTGTGGTATGCATCATGGGTCCCAGCTGCATTGGGACCTTTATTTACTTCCTGCCTTTGATCACCAGTCTTATCCCCTGACTCATTTTTGAGTAGAAAAGTTCCATGTTTGATTCTGTCAACCCACATCCTGCCGTCCTAAAAGCACAGGATGCAATTTTCCCTTGCCATCTCCAGAGTATTTAATGTTGCTCCTGTCTCTCCCTCTTTGATGACTTTCAAGACCCTCTCTTTGGTTGTAGTCTTTGAAAGAAGCCAGCTGGGCTGTCCTTGGCCTGCCCCATTGACTGACCCTGGTGTCTCCTCTGCCTGTACCTACTAGGTTTCATTTTACCAAGTCTAAATTTGGTAAACCACAGTGAGCTGCTCTCCATCGTCAGTTCAAAGCAGTCCCCTACCAATTATTGCTGTCATTTGCTTGATATTTAGGGAAGTACTTGGGCTTTCTGTTCCTTGGGAAATTGTTTAGCTGGAATGTGATCTTCAGAGCTCAAAATTCAATCTTTTGCTTGCTGTGACTCAGAAACAATTACTATTTCCACCCAGAAGAAAACTCTTCTTAGAATAACTGTTCTTTTTTAAAAAATGGAGGAAAAGTTATAATTTTTAAAAGTCAAACATTGAATCATTATTAATGAAGGACTTTAAGACACATTGTGTGTCTTACACATTGGTTGAGATAACTATGTGTATAAATTCAATCCTAAAATTTAAAAATAATAAAATGGAAAGAAAAGATTAGGGTCAAAAGTAACTCTAAAGAAAAAGAAAAAACACTTTGCATTTTTAAATGCTGCTAAATGACGGGGCCAACATCAGCCTTTGAAATGTCAGGAACTATGAAAAGACTGTAATGTTTATTTATAAGTTAACAAGTTAGCTGGCCACAGTCATAAATGCTCTTCAAAGACATGAAATTCCTGGGTCAGAGACGAATTACTTTACTACTCACAACACAGCAGGCAACATGAGATTCATTCATATTGGTTCCCCTTGTTCCCTAAGTCCCATGGGAGGAGTAAAGCAAGTGGGTCTAAGTGGGTACTGCATCCTACTGAGTATATATCACAGCTGGGGAATTCTGAGCTTAGGGAAACCCCAATCTTATAAGGAGTTGCTAAACATATCTGCCCAAACTTTTCCAGAGAGAGCTATTATTTTTATCAGTTTAGTCAGGAAGCAGATTCTCCCTCTATTCCAGAAAGATCTCTTTCTTTAAAGTCTTATGCCATGTGCACAGAAAATGCCCTTGAAAACAGAGTATGGATTGAAAGCTGTCACAAGACCTGGAGAAACACCATGGAGAATTGGCCCGCACAATATCCATTCCTAATGTAGCCTTTAGAAATATAAAAATGTTGCTGAAAATTTATAAGAACTATCACTCAACTTTATAAGACATTATCGCAGCATTCAATAACAAACAACCACCATTAATTCAGCAAATATTTTGAACCTTAAAACTAGTAAACCATCATTATGAGCAATAAAAAGCTGAACATAGTAAGCACTGTTTTGCCTGTGGCACAATGTAAATTTGTCCCATAAGGCGGAATGTTCAAGTAGTCTATGTGATCTCACATTAAAGTAAAACTTTCTATGGATGGCTGTAGAGTAAATAAATAATAACGACAACAGTGAAGACTTTTACAATTATGTAAATTTCTAGGGGGTGACTGTTTTCTATCATTATAGAGGAAGTTGAAGGGGAGAAAGTTATTACATTAAAAATATAAAATGGAATATATAATGACCTTTCCTTGCCTTTCCTTTTTCCTACACCTCAGACAATATCTACTTGCTCCTTAGCTAACTGTTCTCTTATCTCACTGGGAAAATGTCAGTTAGAAGAAAATCATCTCATTTCCAATCACCAAATCTGCCATCCTCCTCACCATGGCCATACTTTTTGTTCCCACCTGCTAAACTGAATTAACCCTTTCTCTTCTCTTCTAAGGCTATTTTTTATCCCAGATCTCATCCTCTTCAAACTTCTTCAGAGAATTCTTTTCTAGCAATTATTCCCTGCCTCTCTCTCTTTCCAGCATCATCAATATTCTCCTTATCACTGACTCATTCTTATCAGTGTATGACCGTACTTCAGAAAACTTTTAAGAGGGGTGCCTGGCTGGCTCAGTTGGTATGTCATGTGACTCTTGATCTCAGGATTGTGAATTGAGCCCCACGTTGGGTGTACTTAAAAATAAAATCTTAAAAAAAAAAAAAAAAAAAAAAAACTCTTAACAACCTTCCTTGACCTCATGTCTGCCTTCAGTTGTCACCCTATTCCCTACTTCCTCAAAAGAAGTTTCTAAGTAATCCTTGTCTCTACTTCCTCATCTCCCCATCTCCTCAATCAAACATGCTTCCCTCCGCACCATCCCACTGTGACCACAATTCTTTAGATCAACACTGACAGGTAGCAAATAGACACAATTTCAGTTCCTCATTCTAGTATAGTATAGATACAATTCTCAAAAACACAATAATTAAGGGGGCATCTGGGTGGCTTAGTCAGCTAAGCATCTGCCTTCAGCTCCAGTAGTGGTCTCACGGTCATGGGATCAAGCCTCACATCGGGATCCATGGTCAGGGGAGAGCCTGTTTTCTCCCTCTCCTGCTGCACCCCTGTTGAGCTCTCTCTCTCTCTGTCAAATAAACAAATTAAATAAACCACACACATACAATAATCAGCTATCTAATTTACAAATTGCAAGCAATATCTGTCTTCTCTACCTCACAGAGCTGTTGTAAATCATATGACATAATGCGAATGAATATATCTGTATGCCGCAATGCATCACACATGTACGTATTGTGATTTCCTAGACTGCAATAAGAGACATGGATTTTGGGATTTCTTATGTAGCCCCAGTGTAACACAAGAACTAGAATGTAGTAGATTATCCACAGACATTGGTTGAACGAACCAATAAATAAATGAATGAATGGAAATGTTTGGTTTGGTGGAGACTGGCTGGAAGCAGGTGGAAGCCCCTATCTGGAGTGGCATCAAGGAAGAGAGCGGGGTCTAGAGAATACAGTAGGAAAGTCATTCCTCCCTGAAGAGTGTACAGAAACCCCACCCCCAAATTATCTAATGTCTCAAATAACTATTAAACCTTTATCTTGTTCAAGAACTTGTCTGAGCCTTCAAGGGATCCTTCTAAATGTCTTTTTTTTTTCTTTTTCTTTTTTAAGATTTTTATTTATTTATTTGACAGACAGATCACAAGTAGGCAGAGAGGCAGGCAGAGAGAGAGGAGGAAGCAGGATCCCCACTGAGCAGAGAGCCTGATGCAGGGCTCGATTCCAGGACCCTGGGTTCATGACCTGAGCCGAAGGCAGAGGCTTTAACCCACTGAGCCACCCAGGTGCCCCTCTGTCTATTTAACAGCCACATAGCAAATAAAGATAACAAATATATACATGGAAGACTTGCCTTGACTCAGTCAGACTTGACTTAACTCAGTCAGTTAAGCATCTGCTTTCAGCTAAGGTCATGATCCTGGGGTCCTGGGATCAAGCCCTGCATTGGACTCCCTGCTCCCTGCTCAGCAAGGAGTCTGCTTCTCCCTCTCTCACTGCCACTCCCCACTTGTTCTCTAGCTTGCTTTCTCTTTCAAATAAATAGATAAAATCTTTAAAAAAAAAAAAAAAAAGACATGCCTCTCTGCTTAACCAAGAGTCAAACATCAAGATTAATCAACACCATCAACTAAAATATAAAATGTGTCAAACTCAGTTAAAATATATTTTTTGTCATCTGGTGAACCATTGGTTTAGGCTACACTTAAAATAAGCTAATGAAGATTTTGAGACCCTGAATTAGGAAAACAATAGCTTACTCTTTGCAAAGTTGCACTTTAATTATGATGGTCTCTTCTCCATAAAATACTTAATTTTAAATTTTGGTGATCCACAATATAATGTCCTCCCAGACATTAAAAGCTTTTACCACACATTATCTAATGAGGAGCTTGGAGGCTGGACTGGTCAGCATTAGATCAAAAAATAAATATGCGGGACGCCTGGGTGGCTCAGTTGGTTAAGTGGCTGACTTCAGCTCAGGTCATGATCCCAGCGTCCGGGATCGAGTCCCACATCGGGCTCCTTGCTCGGCAGGGAGCCTGCTTCTCCCTCTGCCTCTGCCTGCCATTCTGTCTGCCTGTGCTCGCTCTCTCCCCCTCTCTCTCTCTGATAAATAAATAAAATCTTAAAAATAAATAAATAAATAAATAAATAAATAAATAAATAAATAAATATGCTATTTTCAGATAGGTTCTTCAAGGTTGGCAGATGTCAGTCTACCATGTAACAGTTTGTAGGGAAGAGCAAGAAAGCTTGACGTAAGCATAGCATTGCCCCCAGAATAAACAGTGCTGCAAACCAAGGAAATTTAAAGCACATGCCTTATTGTCAGATTTAACTTGCTTTTCATACCCAAACAGCAATCCAGCTTTTAAAAACCCATTTCCGCTTCAATAACTAACATTTAATCATGAAGATAAAATGAATATATTGCGCACATAAACACATGTTAATTATAATTTTTGCCCCAAAACTTGACTTTTCAATGTACTATAGGGAAATCATGAGAGGAGCTAATAATAAAAACAGAAATGTTAACCAAGCAGTATCACTGAAGAGCTAAGACACATTCCTTTCTAGACTAGAGATGTACATCTACAAACCTGAAATATAAGGTGATATGTTTTGTCAATATATTCTCTTTCTACATGTCTTATGTACTACCCTCCTAAATTATACTATACACATCTTTGGCTGAGCAGAGTTGGAGCATCAGGAAGACTTGGATTTGAATCTTCTATCTGCTACTTGCTAAATAACATGTTCCCTTACAGGAACGTTTTGAAGGGGCCTCTGACATGGTTGGATATTTCTGTCATGTGATTACTGGCTCTGACCTTATCCTGTTGGGACACCATCAAATCAATGGATTTGCTGGTGTAATTATTCGGCCATTAGGCTGCAAGCTCAGTGTAGACAGGAAGCCTATCTAGTTTATATGACCCTGTATCCTCAAAATCAACACAATGCCTGGCTCTTCTAGTTACTTATTTGTTGAGTGAATGCACAGATGGGTGAGGCATAGAACACTGTTCTCTGCCTTTTCATTCCCTTCAACGGTCACTTGAAATCATGTTTACATGAATTTTTTCCATGCTGACATTTCTACTGCATTTTATTGTTAGAGTGTATTATTGGATTATTGATTTCGAACCTTGGTCCTACCCATGTTATTCTTCCAACTTGAGTAGGAAAATCGGGTTTCATAAACCTGTTTCCTGTTTACTTTGAAAATAGGGAGCAACACACTTAAAATAATATGCAAAAAATAATGTCACTAACAAGCCAGGAAAAGAAACTGGAAAAAAACAAAAGTATTTTGTTCCATGACATTTTTGGTTTTTTTAGAGATTTTCTTTATTTATTTTTGAGAGAAAGAAAGAGAGAGTGAGCACAAATACACACATGCTCCAGTGAGTTGGGGGGAAAGGCAGTGGGGAAGGGAGAGGGACAAGCAGTCTCCACACTGAGCATGGAGCCTAACGCAGGGCTCAATCCCAGGACCCTGAAATCATGACCTGAGCTAAAGCCAAAAGTCAGTTGTTTAACCAATGGGGCCACCTAGGCACCCTTCTATGACATTTTTCAAAGGTTTGAAGGGTATGAATAAGTAACACCTGGGTCTACCCTGGAGGGAGACTACCAGTGTGATAATTATGGTGAGCAAATTTGCAATTTCTAAGAAAAGCTTTACAAGTGATTACCTTCTTTGCCCAGTTTTCTACTTCCTTGACTTATCCTATGAAAATAATCAGAGATGCACATAAAGATTAAAGATTTCTGTGTAGGGATGCTATGGATAAGGGTATTAATTGAAAATACAGTAAAATGTAATTAACAGGGGCGCCTGGGTGGCTCAGTGGGTTGAAGCCTCTGCCTTCGGCTCAGGTCATGATCCTAGGGTTCTGGGATGGAGCCCTACATTGGGCTTTCTGCTCAGCATGGAGCCTGCTTCCTCCTCTCTCTGCCTGCCTCTCTGCCTACTTGTGAACTCTGTATGTCAAATAAATAAAATCTTTAAAAAATTGTAATAACATAGGGAGTTGGCTTAATACAATAGAATACCAGACAGTTATTCAAATTAATGTAAGAGAGGAATAATTATATTTCAAAATGATTAAAGAGAAAAAAGTAAATCACAAAGAAACATTTATTTAAAATATAAATATAAAACTAGAAATGTGTAGACTTAAATACTATATTTATACTTTATTCATGATATATGTATCGTGTTTATAGACGAGAATAAAATATATGGTAGATTTTATGAGGTTATGCTGCAGTAACAAATAATCCATAAACTTAGTGACAAAATAAAGATCAAATTCTTGCTTTTGTTTCCTGTCAGCTGGAGTCAGCTGTAGTTCTGCTCCATGCAACCTCTTTGTTCTACTACTTAGTCTGAAGATACAGTCTTTCTTGGTCCTTGGTCCTTCACGTCAGAGAAAGGAGAGTCAAGTGGAAACAGTGTGATGACAATTTCGACAATAATCATTATCTAATTTTTGTTTTTTCTTCTTCTTACATCTATATGTTACCCTTTTCCTGTAATGAACACATTCGTTACCTTTAAAAGCAGGAAAAAATCACACACAAAGAGAAATCCATTGTATCATACCACATGATGCACCTCCCACTTCACTTCCTCCTGATTAACTTGTATACTGTAGTCTGTGGTCAAGTGTGTTCTGGATGTATCATCGGTTACAAGTGTTGCTGATCTGGTTGGTCTGACATTCTTTCTCAGTGAGTCATGTGTAAGCTTCTTTTCAACCCCTCATAGTTCCATAAAATAGATCTATAAACAGTATCAATTACATAACTTAAGAGTGGATATTGGTGTGGCATATAGCCCAGTGGTTCTCAGCTGGGGATGATTCTGCCCCCCAGAGGTCATTTGGCAATGTCTGGAGACATTTTTGGTCATCACCGTTTGGTGGGGCAAGAGTATGCTTCTGGTATCTACTAAGTAGAGGCAGGAATCCTGCTAATGGAAACTCCCTCCTCCACCTCCATAAAATTATCTGGATGAAAAGGTTAAAAAGTGCCAAGACTGAGAAACCATGTGGCTCCACGATAGTGCAATTCATACTTTGACAGGGGACTGGGAATGGTACAAGCGATTTGACACCTAAATCTTACAAGTTCAGTCTTCAGACACGGATGGTGTAAGCACATCAGTGTAACCTGTGATTGAAGACCGTGCTGTTAACCAGCTTTATTGACTGATTAGGATATATATGCATTTTACCATCAGGGCTTATGGTCTAAGTTAATTTTTAAAATAATTTGGAAATAATGTCTAAGTGATAATTGTGAGACTCAGTCCTGAGAGCAGGCTTTTGCACAGGAAATTGTTGCCCACATGAAGAGGAGTATTTGGAAAAAAACAAGGAATGTTGTGATGTTTTGTCGGTCATGAGTAACTTCCAATCCTGTAACCATTACCATCAATTGTGTCCACATCTGTCTTAGCCTTCATCTGTTATATATTTGGGAGATGAAGGGGAATAGAAGTGACATCACCACATATTCAGAAGCATCTTGTAACATTTGTCTAACACATTCTGTTGTCAAGGTTATTAATTGACTACAGTTTTATTCTAAATGTCAAACAAATGTTACATGAATGACTCAATTTAAGAGATCATTTTATAAAAGATTATTTTTAAATCATTAAAATGTGACCTGTGCTGTCTTTACTTCTTGCCATATATTTCCCTACTCCTTATCTTAGAAATACCAACCCACCCAAAACTCAGAGGTTTTGCCACTTGCCCTATGCTGAAGTTCCACATCCTCACAAAATACTCCCTCCATCACCCCGAGTGTGTGGATTAGCGTCGCCACCCACATAACATGCCCCACCACATCACTGTAGTTAAGCTGGTCTCTGAGCAAAATTATGGACTTCTGAAAAAAAGAGACTGCTTATAATATGTCTTTGTAACCCAGAGATTTATATAATATCCAGTCATGGCAGGTGTCAATAAATGATTATGGATTAATGAATTTTCTCAGTGACCACGTTTAATTATAGGGAAGGAAGAATGAATTAGAGCTGCTTTTTATATTAAGAAGTAAATGACTTAAGTTTTCAAAAGAGTATGTATCACTGATTCATAGGAATGAATAGGTGGTAGTGAGATTTCACTAGGAAGATGGTAGAATAGGAAACATATTTTGAGGCAAGAGAGACTTTCTAGGTTCTCAGTTCATTACTCAAAGGCAAATGGCCTATGCCAACATGATCATGTCATGCCCTGTTCTAAAGAAAGAAGGCAGGGCACCTGGGTGGCTCTGTCATCAAGCGTCTGCCTTCGTCTCAGATCATGATCCCAGGGTCCTGGGACTGAGCCCCACATTGAGATCCACATGGGGCTCCCTGCTTGGTGGGAAGCCTGCTTCTCCCTCTCCCACTCCCTCTGCTTGTGTTCCCTTTCTTGCTGTGTGTCTCTGTCAAATAAATAAATAAAATCTTGAAATAAAGAGAGAGAGAGAGAAGTGTACATCTAGGACACTGTCCTTCCCTATGTGGATTCTTCAAACTGAAAAATATTTTTCCTAAAATCATAGCTGATGAAATTCTAACATGCATTGCAAAGATGTGGCTAAAAAATTTTGACTACATATGAATACCTGTTCGATGTAAGAAATTATTTGGGGTATTTTTTAAAGGTTTTATTTATTTAAGAGACCAAGTAATAGCATGAGCGGGACAGGGGTTGGCCAGAGGAAGAAGGAGAAACAGACTCCCCACTGAGCAGGGAATCTGATGCAGGGCTTGATCCCAGGACCCAGAGATCATGACCTGAGCCAAAAACAGATACTTAACTGACTGAGACACAAAGGCACCACTATTTTTGGTGTTTTGGGTTTTTTTTTTTTAAGATTTTATTTATTTACTGGACAGACAGAGATCATAAGTAGGCAGAGAGTCAGGCAGAGAGAGAGAGAGGAGGAAGCAGGCTTCCTGCTGAGCAGAAAGCCCACGTGGGGCTTGATCCCAGGACCCTGGGATCATGACCTGAGCCTAAGGCAGAGGCTTTAACCCACTGAGGCACCCAGGTGCCCCAATGGTATTTTTTTTAACATATACCTGTAGTTATAGAATTTAAATACCTAACACTATGGTGAAAATTCTTCTAAATTTTATAGTTTATTAAGTTATATTTTTTAAATACTGTGATACATTCATTTTTCCTTTTTATAATTTCAGGCTTGATTTTGATTTAACTCTTTTAAAACACATTCTCTGGCAACAATTGCTTTTTTCCCCCTCTCTGGTTGTCCTTAGATCTTAATGGCTACACTTTATATTTGGAATTCTTGGTGATACTCAATTTAGTATTTTATTACATACCTTCCTCTGTTGATCACTAACACTTTCTTAGAGGTGTCATATCTCCCACTGAAAGTTCGCTGAAAAAGAAGTTGAGTTGAAGGCAGGTATTCTGAACTTACAAATGCATTGTATTTTCCATGTCATGCATGTTTTCAATATATATTTACTGATCATTTATCCTATATCAGACTCTGCTAAATGTTGGAAGTAAATACAGCCTACTTAATTGGAAGTTGATTTTATTTTTAACTTAGAATGCATTTTTCCATAGACACAGAGCTTCAAAATAAGGTTGGGTTCCCAGATGACACCCATAAATTACTTGTATACAGCACATGGCTCTACTGCGTTCATCCTTTGTTCTTAGTTCTGGATCCTAATAGCAACGTTACTCTAACCGTATTCCCTTTAAGAGGAATAAAATTTAATTGTGGGGGAAGGGGGGAGATCTTTTCCAGAAATGGCAGCAAAGAGTATTTCAATACCGCAATGAACAAAACAGGAACGAGTCTATGCCCGGCTCCTAAGGTGGATCTTGATACTTGGAGTCAATTAGCAGATGGTGTTCTTCTGACCACTCCCATGAGTTCAAAGGTATAACCAGATTGATAGGAAAAGTCTCTTACCATGCTTGAAGGCAAGAATTTCTTTCCCTTTCTCCTACTGGGTGTGATCCAGAAAGGGAGACTCCTCACTACCTTTGTCTGATCTCTCATATCCAGGAGAGGCTGCGGTGGTCCCAAGGTGACTGTGAGGGAGGCAAAAACTCTGGCCTTTGTTGATGCCTCCAAGTTATTAAACTAATCACACCTGAAGTCTTGTTTCTGGGATTTCTAAGTTGTGTTATAATAATTTTCCTTTGTGTTAATCCAGTTTACATGAGGTTTTTAGTACTACAGCTAAATCTATTCTAAACTATCTAATACTGGACATTTTGGAATAGAGAACATTGTAATCTTCTATTCCTTCTATTCCAGTCCCAGCAATAAGAGTTCGTCTGTAATTTCCTAGACCTACTTTTACTGAGATATGTGGGGCAAATATTCCTTCCTTGTAGAGGAACCATTTTGGGGTACCACTGGGGTCCTTGGTGCTTCACTTTCTCCCCCAACCAGAAAAAAAATTCTTCTTCAGACACCAACGGAAGAAAATGGCATGAAGCCCAAAGACAAGCTATTTTTCTTTTTCCACTTGGAATGATGTTCAAATCTCAGTCAGTTTCTTTTCAACAGTTCACCACCACATCTAAAAATCTAAGTGCGCGCTACATTGGTAGTTGCCTTGAATTCCAAATTACTCTGAACACCCGTTCCTAATCATAGAGATCTTGATTAGAACTAAATTTGTTCTCTGTGCAGAAATGACTCATGTTCCAAGAGCAGTTTCTCCTCTGGTCAAATTAGCTGTGTAAATATTACAAATAAAAATATATGTAGGGGCAAGAGGATTACAAAAAGGCATTTCCTTATAAATGATCCATATGACCCCAAATTAGGATGTGTCTTGAAAATAGGGAAAGCCTGGGAAAGATTAGTAGACCAAAATAACTGGTGCCCATAACTGCCCCAGACTCATACACCGAGTTCTCACCAGTATAGAGCTTAAGAAAAAAAAAAAAAAAAAAAGTGGGAAGAAACATGGGAAAGAGAGAGAGAAGAACACTTTAGGTATAATATTTTAAAATCCTAAACTACAAGCTGGATTTTGAGAAACAAAGGGGAGAAAGGATGGGAAGAATGCCCGGATTAAGGCTTTTTTTGGCTTTTTCCAAATTTCTGCTTTTAATGTGTTTCCATCCTATTGGAAATGATTTATTCATTCTTTCAGATTTTCTTAAAACAAATTGTGTATTTAAATTTGTGTAGTACTTAGAAAGAAAATAAACAAAACACACTAGACATATTTTATTATTACATAAAGCCTAGGGAGATTCTTTAGTGGAGTGATCTTCTCTTGTGAAGATAATCAGCCACATTATAAAAGACTTAAAGGCATAAAAATACACATTTGTAACACCATAACATTCAGCTGCTTTCCTTGGGAAAATCCTATTTATCCTATGCATGAGTCAGGACCATGAGACAAAGTGTGAAATCTCTGGACGTCACATCTCAATATGGGCCAAAAGTCAGCGATGAAATATAGTTTGTTCATGTCCCCTTCTCTCTTTCTATGATAGCATTCTCTTGGAGTTTGTTCATTCGATCTTAGTCTAAGGAGAAAAAGTCAACAAATCTTGATAAGTGTTCAGCCTGTATCAGCAACAACTAGCCCTGTGCTTTTCTAATGCTGGACTCTCCGGCTATGATGGTGACACTTTCATAACATTCAGAGAGTTCTCTGAGCCAAAGAAAGGATTATATATATTTTGCCAGAGAAAGTTTCCTGTTGAAAAAGTACCAGATGCTTGCCTTCTGTCACTTACATATTTTTAAAATGGAACAATTATCAGGAATGGTGTTTGTTATGGGTGACACGTAAGGCTGAACCCTCCGGAGGAACCTTCTTATTAGAAATTTAAATGGAGGGGTGCCTGGGTGGCTCAGTGGGTTAAAGCCTCTGCCTTTGGCTCAGGTCATGATCCCAGGGTCCTGGGATCCAGCCCAGCATTGGCTTTCTGCTCAGCAGGGAGCCTGCTTCCCTTCCGCTCTCTGCCTGCCTCTCTCCTACTTGTGATCTCTCTCTCTGTCAAATAAATAAATAAAATCTTTAAAAAAAGAAAGAAAGAAAGAAAGAAATTTAAATAGAGATACAAATTATACTTCAACACTTACCAAAAGAGTTTTTTAAAGCCACACTATTCCCCTGGGTTTAACCGTTATGCAAATTCATGTGTTAGTCTTTAGATCATCACATAATGAATTATGCAAGTTCAAATTTAGATACTGATTATTAAAACAGCCACCTTATAAAACTAAATACTGCTTAATCTCACAAAACAAACTGAGGGTTGCTGGGGGGAGGGGGGTTGGGAGAAGGGGGGTGGGGTTATGGACATTGGGGATGGTATGTGCTTTGGTGAGTGCTGTGAAGTGTGTAAACCTGGCGATTCACAGACCTGTACCCCTGGGGATAAAAATATATGTTTATAAAAAATTAAAAAATTAAAAAAAAAACCTAAATACTGCTAAAAATTTACTTTTTATGAAACTGCTTGAAAAAGAAGGACTGTGTGTGTTTGTGTTTGCTTTTCAAAAAAAAAAAAGTATCTGTTAGATAAATGTGAAGAAGAAAAGATGTTCCTTCTTGTCCATGTCACAGAATGTTTTCATTTTTACTTTTCTCCAAGTATTTTATGATATTATGTCTAAATTTCCTTGCCTTCACGTCAAATGTACTCCCACTCCCCCACTAATCCGATGGATTTCCCACTAATCCCAAACATTCCCCTTCACTCCAGACCAGTCTTTTAATTTATCCTTCCAGATGCCATGCTCAGTTCTGCTATTGTTATTATTATGACTTTGTTCCTGCTTTAGAAAAGCTGAAAAGCTCCACATCACCCCCCACCACTTCTTTTTTACTGCCCTGATCCTTGTATTTTACCAGTCTCCTCTTTCATGAACAACTTTGTGGCCCGTGAGCCTTACTGATGCCTCTCACATGTCTTCCTTACAGAACCACACATAAAGTAGTCCCAGGCAACTCCGCTCGTAATCGCTCTGATTCACTAGTATTAATGTCCTCTCCCTAACCACACAGTTGACCTACTGAGGTAAACACTTGGTCCTCCTCAACAGAACAGTGTGAGCTACTCAAGCTTGCACGTTGATTTTTCAAAATTTTATTTTCTGTAAATCCTAGCTACAAAAATTTGACCCACAATATCCTTTTGTGGAAAAAAACAAGTAGTAGAATAGTATGTAGGGTATCATTTAATTCGTGTTAAAGAATGGAATATTTTTAGATGCTTCTATAGGCTGGAAAGATGCTCACCAAATTGTTGATAGTAATTACCTCAGAGAAATAAATTACTATGCGGGGTTTTGGCAGAATGGGGAGAAAGGGTGTGTCTTACAAGAGACTTTAATGTTCCTTTGAAAGAAACATTGTGATGTTTGTTTTCACTTTTATATAATGAGCATTACTGTTTTTAAAATTTCAAAGAAAACATTTACAAGGATGGAATTCATAGACATTATGTGATTCACTTCAGTTTTTATGAACACTCCATGTTTCTAGAAGTGTTACTCAGCCAACTGTAAAGCACAGGTTCAGACCTTGCTACCCTGAGGCCTCCCAGATTGCTACGAGTTCAGCCACCACATACATCTGCGGTGGAAGGCTCACCAGATCACAAGAAACTGTTCCATATTGGAAGAAAAGGTACCATACGAAAAGAAATGTTTTGAGGATTCAAAAAATTCAAATAACTTCTTTGTTAATTTGTTTGAATCATTACCTTGTAATGCAGGGGAAAAATATAAAATTGATCAGTGAGTGAGACAGACTATCCTCATCAGGTAACTTTCTTTTCTCGCTTTTTATCTTTTAAGCTTTATTTATTTATTTGAGAGAGAAAGAGAGAGCGAGTGGGGGAGGGGTAGAGGCACAGAATTTTGAAGCAGACTCCCCGATGAACACGCAGCCCCCGGGGTTCAATCTCCTAACTCATGAGATCAGACCTGAGCCAAACCAAGAATCAGACACTTCACCAATGGAGCCACCCAGGAGCCCCATCAGGTCATTTTCTATACCGTGGACTGGAGCTGTTGCTTCTGATATACTTGGCCTATGGACAACCAGTCTGGGTAAGAAAAGGTTTGAGTCAGGACCATCACCACAGAGTATTTTGATGTTTCTTCTCTGGCAGTGGTTCTCCAGCCTTTTAGAATCACCATCAGAAGAATCTGCATTTCTTACAAGTCCAGGGATGATGGTGAGGCTGAGGCTGCTGGTCTGCAACTACTTCCGGGGGTCCTGAGCTAATTTTTGTCCTTTATTTCTTAAATAGCAATGAATTTTTCCCAACTTGATGCCTGCAGCTTTTGATTCAAATAAAAATTGACATAAAGTCAATCAGCCAAGGAATATTTCAATACCTACAGTAAAATCTCTGGAGTCTTATAGTTCTAGAGATTTATTTTCCTTCTTTACCTGACAAATGTCTTTGCCTTGCCACAATCAGAATTTCTAAATTACCATTTACCTTGACATCACTCTTTCTTATTAATTAGCCAAAGCCAAAAGTCCTTGAAATTTTAGGAGAAGATTAAAAAAGGAAAAAATAAGAAGGAAAAACTCCAAAAAACAAACCATCATCATCTCCGGCCTCATCTACTTGGCAGTGTCGGTAACTCTTGTGAATGGAAACACTTAAATCCAGACCATTTTCTCCACAGCATTTAAATAGCCTGGCAGTTTTCATGATCAGCGATAGGACAATTTTATTTCAAATGAACTGTAGCCCATGTGTTTGATGAAATAATTGGGCAGTAACATGAAAATTGTATATTCTGGCTGTGCTCTTAAGATTTTATTTACTCGAATTTTGTTGAGTTGGCTGCTGGGAGACGGCTGTTAGTAAGTTCTGTAAGTTCGACACATACCATTTACTCGGGAGGACAGCTTTGCCTGGGCTAGGCTCAATACAAATGTTTCTTGCAGGGCTCATAAAGAAGATGCTGATAAACAACATACTTAAGAACATCCTTTTGGGAAAAACTACAGTCACGTCCTAGGCCTCCTTCTCCTCACTTGCCCTGGGCTTCCCGGGGGGGGGGGGGGGGGGGGGGGGGGGGTGGGGCAGAATGCCAAAAGAAGATCAACCAAAGCGATCCTACAAGGGGCCAGAGCAATTTGGTCAAAGTATGTAACTGTCTGGCAGACTGGCAAGGATCAAAAAAACTAGAGAAGCTGTTGGAATGTATATCCTTTTGGCATCACTCTCCAAATATTATTTCTTGAGATGAAAATCTATGATAAGAGTGGGACAGTTGAAAAGGAGGAGGGAAGGAAGTGAAACCCGTGGTGTGTAAGCATAAGGAGGGTACGGCTGTCCCCTGCCACGCGCTGCTGTACTGCTTGTGGGAGTGACTTCCGTTTGTCACTGGAGGGGTTCAGTAAACAGTGGCATGGAGTGAGAGAAGAAATTACTTCTTTCTCCACTTGTCATCATTTTGCAAATATGCAGATACCCCCTGGTTTGTCTGGAATCACCCTTCGTCTTTTGGAACAGCTGCGTATCTTCTCCGCTAAAGAACTTTTCCATTTCCAGCCTGCTCCATGGGACCCCCACTGATTAAATGATTGTTTTCTTGTGGAACGCATGCTAAGCCCAAGTCCTGCCCCTCAGGAAGAGTTTTTGCTGTATAAACCCAACGCACAGCAAGGTACCTGAAAAGGTGTCTTGTGATCACCTTGCACAGCGCTTCCAAATCCTCTGTATTGACCTTGTGCTGAGAGAGAAGCCTACTACTGTGCTCCACACACATTTGGATGTGGTCCTGTATACTCGGAAACATGGAACGGGAAGAAAGAAATGCTATACTGCACCACTGTTTACATACAGAAAAAATCCCTTCTTAAATGTTCTGTGTGTTGTGGAGTAGAGAGGAGGGAGAATGTCCAAGAAGGACTACGAGTCTTCATAAATAGAATACAAATGGATCCAGAAATGTCTGTAAAGGCGGCTCAAGAACAGAGTACTACCAAATTGGGTATCCTAAAAATGGAACGACCTTTGCCATTCTCTCAATCCCTTCCCTCTCATCTATATGGCAACAAACAGAAAAATGAAGTTTTTCATAAGTAGGGACCTGCAGTTGTCAAGAATGCCAACCTAATCTTTTCACTGGCACATAAAAACAGAGGAATGAAATGCCCAAAGTGATTGCAGATGTCTTAAATATGCCTTTTCTTTGGAAACTGGAGAGTCTCTTTAGGGTCCAATTCTCTTTCCAATTCCTACTTTCTTAATAGCTATCCTTTCTTTCCAAGATAAGAAACATATAGAAATATCCTAATTTTTACTTGGGGAATTTAAAAAACCTAGTTTGAAATTTGAAAGCAGCAACTTTGGATTGGATTAACAGTGTAGTCCAGAAAGAAGAAATAAGGAAAGCAAGGAAGAGAAAGTAAGAGAGAGAGAAAGAGATTAAGAGAGAGAAAAAGAAAAGAAAGGAAGGAAGGAAGGAAAAGGAAGAAAATAAAGAAATGAAGGGAGAGAAACTTACTGCTCTGGAAAGACCAAAGTGCGAATAAATTTTTGTCCTTTTAAACTATAGTCCTGAGTACCTATTTCATTTAAGATGAAATACACACATTTATCATACACACCATTTGGACATGAAAAGTAAACACCAACTTGAACTTTTAGGGGTGCTTGGGTGGCTCAGTTGGTTAAGCTCTGACTATTTTGGCTAAGCGTGGAGCCTGCTTGAGAGTCTCTCCCTCTCCCTCTTCTTCTCTCCCCTCGCTCTCAATCTATCTCTCTAAAGAAAAAAAAAAGAGAGAGAGAATTTTTAAATATCAAAAAACTCTACCTAGAGAAAGTCAAACAGAAGTCAACTTTTGAGTTGATTTATCATGTAAGTCCCACTATATAATTTGTTGTAAAAACACCAAGCGAAATAACAGAACATTTAGTATTAAGTTTTACTTTCTATGGAGCCTATTCCTCTTAAATTTTTCAAATAAGATCGTGTTAACTAGAAATTTTGTTTTAGCAGCATACATTTTTGGACGTTAGGAAACGTAACCCATTCTTATTTGCACCTTACACAAACCTGGTACAAAACACAAGCTTTAGTGCCAAACTGTCTGTTATTTATTCCTGGCTGTGCCTTTCTCTCACTGCTGGGGAAGATGAGGTACTTGTTTCATGTCTTAATTTTTCACTCAATGAATGAAGATAGTAACAGTGACTACCTCGTAGATCAGTCAGCGGGAGAATTAATTGTGTTAATCATGGAAAGATAGCTGAATAATGCCTAGCACATGTTCAAAAAAATTTTAAAGTAGTCCTTTATGAAATATATATTCCTTAGACACTGCATCTGCTCGCATTGTACTTTGTATGAATATTTTGTTTAACCCCACAATTTTCTTATTTGGACACAAATTTTTATTATGCCTAAAACTGTAACACTTAGATGGAAAAATAATTTATGAAAAAACGGAAAGAATAGGATTCTCATTTTAAAGGTACAAAATCTGCGTTCCCCAGCAACCCTGACCTTAGATCTTGGACCCTGAAGGTGAGAAAAATAAAGCTTTGATCCTTAACATGGAAAGAGTTTTATCCATTGGTATAAATAGAGAAGATAGACAAATGGACAGGCTATTCGATAATCTTGTTCACAATCACGAAATGCTCTTAAATTGGCTTCAGATGCCTTAAAATAGTGTCTGGTTGGACAGGAAAGAAATGCAAAAATAAGAAGAAGTCCAACGGAAAAGAGAAGGGAAAAGAGCGAGGAGTCCCCTGATCACTTGCACTGCCTCGTTGTCAGGCACTCGTGCCGATATTACTGCTATCCTCCTCGCGCTCCCCCTTTTGAAAGGGGGAAGGAAAAATTACAGGTGGAAAATTGCTTCTGGCACTAATCTTTCTAGCTCAGATCAAGAATATGGACATCAGAAATCACCTCTGAAATAGCCATCGTTACTCATTTCAGTACCATGATGAAAATTCAAGGGGGAAGAAAAGGCTTTTTGGCCACTTTCAAAGAAACTCACAGAAGAAGTAAAATGAATGAGCACCTATGCATACTAAACTCCCAATTTCATCCAACTAGATTAAAAAGCAGAAGCAAGGGCCCTTTTTCTTAGAGTATTTATTCCCTTGGGGCCGGGGCTGGGAGGGGGGTGGTTGCCAGAAGGCAAACTCCTGAGTTATCAAACTCAGAATTTTCCTCAATTCCTTCTTTTTCTAGTTGGCTTCTTGCGGTTCACTCCATTACTAACTTACAGCGATAAACACCTGGAGTCTATCAAAAACAAAGAGAGGCTTATTCGGTGGATACAGCCCTGCCTGGTGAACACCCCAAGCAGAAACAAACTACATAATATAAGACTTGAGCAGGAATATGTTTTTTATGATGTGCCCGCATACGGGGGATCAAAGGCTAAAGCCAAATAAATAGCAACTGGGCACCAGCAGAGGAAACATATTTAGACTTTAAAATAATCAAAAACAAACCCAAAGAACACTAACACCCTCCACATTCGGCAGTCATATTTTCCCTCTTTTTATACATGGCTTAAACCTGTCAAGAGTTTTTGAAGCTAATCACTGAAACTAAAGAAGAATCCTGCCTTTCACCGAGGTTGTGACAATAACCAAAAAGACTGGGTGTGAATAGATAGACCCACCCCCACCCCGCACCCCAGCCCCTTCCTGCCAACCCCCCACTCTTTCTCTATTGGCCTTTTATTGAATTTATCTTGGCCACGTTCTGGAATTTGCCGGCTGACATTAACGCATTTATTGAGCTTGACTCCTCCTTATCTAAAACATCTCTAGGCAAACTGAAACAATCTGTCTGCTATCTATTGATTGGCAGGGCAAATTTTTCCAGGTGGTACAGCTAGCTCCCCTCCAATGCCTTGCCAACCTTATTTCAGCCTGGCAGAACGAGCAAAAGAAGACCAGGCAACGGGCAACCGTTGTTCGCTGCCCTGTTCGGTCCCTGCGATGTATTTACATCATAAACAACTTTGAAAGATTAGTGGGACTGAAAAAAAAAAAAAAAAGTAGTGGATGGGAGGCCCCAGCACCAAGAGGAGGAGGTAGATATGAGAGCAGAGAATTGACAGGCTCAACCCTGAGGGCAAAAAGCTACATCTGTATTTGATTTGTCAGGGATTTACATTAGTGAAACTTTAACTCCGCAGATGATACATAAGATTACACTTACAGAACAAGCTTATGCAAATCTAGTTTAAACGCCACGGTATGTGGCCCAGACAGTGAATTTGGCAGATTTCATTGAGTCTGGTGGCTGGATCTAATAAATTCATTTACATGAAGGATTAGAACATCTGGAAAAGTAGCATGGTGGTTTATTGAAACATAAATAACATTAATTGAAAGGTTACAGGTATGCAAAACACTTTATGCCTGCGACGCAAAATGGTATAAAGCTGCTTCCCTACTCTAACAGAGGCAGAAGAGAAAAATATCTTGCTAAGGTAAACAGAAAAGGTCATTTCCAGGATCTGATTTAAATGTCATTTTAGATACTAAGAGGGAGAGAGGACTCCCATTTCTTCATCCCGCCTTTGTAGCGAGCCCTCTTTTCCAAAGCTGCTGGGGCTGCCCTCCTGACACACAGCTTATGCACTAATTAGTGGCAGCAAGGTAGTGACATAATTAAATTTCTTTTCAGTTACAAATCCCCAAACCAAACCGTCATGCCATTTTGCAGACAGAAAAGCGCAGTTGAGGTCTCCACCTATTTCTCCAGTGAGTTTATTTTTATTTTAGTGCTGTAACGTATACTTGCTGGTAATGTGGATTGCCGGTTAATGTCTCGTGGAGTTGGTTACCATAAGCATAAGAACAAATTACCCAGAGGAAAATGAGCAAAGATTGATATCATATGATTTAAAAGCTGAGAGGAAAGCTCAGGTGGTTTACAATCATTTGAGTACCTCAAGATTAATTTATAACTTGGTAACCCATTCAAATTCCCCTTCATCATTTATCCTCCAATAAAGAGATGACTTAAGCTGCTCGGTCACCCCAAATGCCTCCAGCCCATAGCAATAGAAAGCCATTCCTTTTTAAAAAGATCGTTTTCATTATAAGTCATTATCAAAATGCTGACTTTGAGAAGTCATGTAAATCAGGAAGCAGGAAATCTGGTATTCTCTCAGGTACGGAGACTGCGTGGAGCCCATTTCAGAAACTCAATGTGGATTTGACATCAAGTAATCGAGTAAAGAGTTGTTTGACCAAAATTGAAAGAGGACCCCTGGCAATTATTTTATGAAAAACAAGATTTAATGGAATGATTGATATGCTTTGGAGAATAACAAGGTAAGAAAGAAAAGACAAATATCCTAGATGATCGTTTTCCCCACAATAATAAGCAAGTAGACAACATGATTTTCTTTCCTTTTAAAAGCAGCTAATAAAATCAGAAAATAGAAGAAATCTTTAGTGACCTTACACATTTCCACCCTCGCCATCATAAATATAATTCACAGACTGTATAAAATTGTAATATTGCTCTTGATAGGGTTCCTGTTAGAAATTAAGCAAAGCCAGTAACTGAAATTGGTCAAGTCAACCTATTGCCACAGTGTTATTTTTCTATGCAGATGTTTAAAAAAAAATTTAAAAACAAATATTTTTAATAGCTAAATATAATAGACACACTGCAAAAAGAATTAAGTCATGTTTATTAATTACCATGGCTCTCCAAAAAAATAGAATTTGAGACTTCCACATTTTTGCACAGAAATGTCATTTCACTGCATAGTGATAGAATGCGAAATATTCATCCAGGAATACATTTTAGATTGTCCTTATCGTGGTGGTTCATTCAGTAAGATGTCTCACTGCTGAGTCTCACAGGGAACAGCTGGCCGGCGGTACTGCTGAAATGGCAAGAAACACATCTTTATATATACTGATATTGACTGGCCTGCACATTTAGGGGGCAAAGTATTGCCTGTAAATGGATCCTATGCTGAAAAGACAAGTCATGGTCTCCTGACAAAAAGAAATGTAATCTTCATAATACTAACCAAGCTTCAGTGGTCATGATAACTTCCCTTATATTGAGAATGAGCAGTAAGTAGCTTACCCATCCAATTAAATGCTCAATATTACTCAGAAAGGTACTTTCCTTTGATTCTTTTAGAAAAGCTAAAAATTAGATCTTGGCCACCAATCATCCTCTGATGCTCATCAGTGGTTTTGTATATTTTTGACACTGAGAAGGCAGGGTTCCAAAGGAAGTTCTCATTGACTTCCATTAAATCATTGGCTGAAGTTCAGAGAAGAGTTCCTCAGCCACAGGGGGTTTCCGGAGGAAAAGCCACCAGTGATGAGAGGTAATAGACCTCACAGAGCTCAAACCCAAACTTATTTCCTATGATATGTCAGCTACAGTATCTGTGAGTTTGACCTTAGTAAATAACACTATCCTCTCATCTACGTGCTTGGGACACTATCTAGATTTTAGAAAAGATGCCAAGCACCCTACATGCCGAAAACCAGTGCTGCCTATTAGTAAGACACTTTGATTGAACAAGAACATTTGGACACCATAAGGATGGAGTGAATGGCTACACTCAGTGCACAGACAGGAATCTGGTTGATGACTTGACCATTCACTAGTTTGGCGACCTTGGGTACATTACTCCATGTGTCTTACTTTCCTCAGCTCTAAAGTGAGGATAATAGTAATAACTCCCCAATGGCACTGCAGTAGGGATTGAACGGTTTACGATACACACAATACACTTAGGATCGTGTGTGGCCCATATTCAAGTCTTGGCCACAGCTGCCTTTGCTGCAGTAACTGAAGCGGCCATTGGGACACAACTCATACTAGCTACCACTTACTGGGATCTTCTACTACCATTTCTAGGAGGAGCTGCAACACAGCAATAGGTTGCAGAGAATAATTCGTCAATGTAAACTCAGTCACAAAACAAATAAAAACGAGAGGCCTATGGGTAGCACAGCAATATAGAAAAAGGAAAGAAGTGTTTCTTACTGAGAAATTTTGAGGTGATAAAAAGTAACTGACTGATGATGTAGAACAGACTGAGAAAAACCTTAGACTAAAGATAAAATTGAGGGGAAAAAATGTGTCAAGAGGAAGAGGTAAGAATGCAGAAAGAAACATTAAATCCGGGATTGAAAGGAGAGCATATAACCATTAGGGGAAAAAAGGTAACTTCCCCAAAGCAGTCTGAAATAGAGTTGCTGAAAGAGTGGGTCTGAGAAATACTGATGTGCTGTCAAATTTACTGAACTATACAGAATCCATTTAAAGCTTGGTTGTGAGTCCGGAGAGATACAGAAAGTACACAAGGATCATCTTAAATAGGATGAAACAGGAGCGAAGTTCAAGATATTTTTGAAGGAAAGGAATGTTAACGGATATCTATTTCCATGATGTCCGTGGCTACTTCCCTATATGCTCAAAGAACCTCATCTTGACCTTGTCTGAGCTTCAGACTCATCTCAACACCCAGATGTACTTCAGACTCCTCAGGTATCAATAGCCCAAGGATGAACTCATCTCTTCCACTGCCCCCTCCTCCAAAAGAGCTCCCCCTGGTTTGTCAGCAAATGATATCACCACATTGACCGGTGCCCAAATTCAATGCCTCCTCCCTTCATCTGTGCCATTCATCTCCTCAGCCAATAAAACAGTAGATCCTGTTAACTCTGCCTCAACTATTTCTCTTAAATTCATCCAGCCCATCCCCTAAAACCTGGGATTGTCTCATCCCACTGCTTAAAGTCTATCACTGGCTCTCCTTTGCCTGTAAGTGAAAGTTCAAAGTTCCTAAGACAAACATGGAGATACTTACAAGGCCAGTGTTTTGCTTTCACTCTCTGGGACTTTTTTCTTCCCAGTTTCGCTCAGAAACAAAACAAAACAAGAGAACAAGCGCCTCACCAATCATATTGCTCCCCATTGAATCAGTTCATTAAACTTCTCTCTACCACACAAAATACCACGAGTTTTTCACAACTCTGGACATTTGAACATGCTATTTCCTCTCTCTCCAACCAGCAGGCTCCCACTCATTCATCAAGGTTCAGCTCAAATGTCACCTGCTCAATGCAACTTTTCCCAACTTTTCAAGGCAAAGTACATTATTGCTCACCACTGTGCTCCCATAGCATTTTTGTACTTCTCTCATGAAATATATATTTCATTTAAAGTCTCAAGAGCCAGGATCTCAAGGGCTAAGCACAATTCACAGGAGGCACCTAATAAATGTCTGGTGAACAACTATATCTAGAGGTGTCTAAAATGACAATTCCATCAGAAGCAGGTAACAAAGCAAATGGGTATCAATTAAAATAATTTCTTAAAGACAGATGGATGGAAATCATTTAAGCAGAAAAGAATTCTCAGGAGATATGGTTGGCAACAAAACACAGTTAAAAATGAGCTGGGAAAATCTCAGAATAAAAATAATTTATATTGCTAACCATTATTTATTTGTGGTTCTAACCTGGAAGACATGTTAGCTGATCAAACATATTCAGACTAAGAGGAAATCTAAATTTTTCATTGTCTGGTACAAGCAAAGCCATACACCAACTATGCCTTTCCCCAATCATTCTTTTAGCCTTCAGTCTTGTCTACAAAATGTGTCCATTGTCAACATTTCCATACTCTCCACCTCCTTACCTCCAAATGTCAATTACAGACAGGCTTTTCTTATAAGAAAACCAAATGAACTTGTAAGCCATTTGGTTGTATCTCCATGATTTGGTTTAACAAGTTCTTCCGTCCCTCATATTAGGGTGCTTTGTATCTAGAAGCTTGGTATACTCCAAATAGATTTTTTTAATTTCTTATTTTGTTAGAACAGATGCTTTGATGGTTTTCTCAACACTTATATTTGGGGCATGAAATGTACATTATGTGTTTGTTCCACTGTTATTACCGAGAGAGCAATGACCCAGCTCAGACTTGGGTATAGTTCCAGTTACTGACAGAACAACCCCTGGGGTCTTTTGATAGCAATACAAGCTCATTAGACACAGATCAGATCTTCTCCTAAATAGCTCTGACTTCTGCTCTGCCTCCCACAAAACAAATAGCATGAACTGTTCATTTTGCCAATAATAAACAGATATGAATAAAGTAAAACAACTGTCTTCAAGAAGATCATACTGTAATGGGACACAGAAATAGACATAAAACTTATGGAATAACACAGTAACTACAACTGCAGAGATAAACAGTGTTATGGAGATACCCGCCTTTGGTTACTTCTCCTTTGACAGTGAATGAAGCTTTCCCTAAGTCACTTGCAGAGGGACATATGGCATTTGGGGGGTGGGGGTGGGGGTTGCTGCACACTGGGACTCTGATTCAAGCTACTGTCTGCTTTCAGATCCCAGCAACTCCAGTTCAAATCACCCAACCTCTGTCTGCTTCAGTCTCTTTATCTATAAAACAGGAATAATAAGATACTAGCAATAGATTATTGTAAGGATTAGCAAAACTAATGCATGTCAAACACTTAAATCAGGGTCCAGGACACACTAGATCTTTGCTTTTATGGATGTTACTGTGAAAGCATATGGATCTAATAAAATGTATTAAATCTCCGTGAAGATGATACAAAATCAGATCTGTACCAGAGTTCTGCTAGTTGAAAAAGGCTGTCTTGGCTGCAAAAAGCATGCGAATACTGTAGATTTTTCTAGACTATAACATAATATATAGACACAGGGCCAGAGTAAGAAGTTTACTACTCAGAATTATTTTAGGGACTTGCCCCCACTACAACCGAACTATCTTCCCACTGGGCCATTGAAAATGCCTCAGGGTCAAGAATTTCAGAAAAGTCAGACTCATGTGGCTGTGGAGGGTTTAGGCACCTAGATCATTACCCTGGAAGAGATTAAATTTTCAGATTAGTTAAATCAAGGCCCTCCTTGAGTAATCAGATGTTGAAGTCTGTTTGATGTTAGGAGGATGTCATAAGTGTTCTACAGTTTGAAATGTGCCATCAGAACAGATCCATGTGCAGTAATGAAATAAAAGGCTATAGCCACCAATAAGGAGCTCGTTGTTGGGTATCAAAGACAGGTGTGAACAGGAGAACTGAAAATGGCCTTCACGGTGTGGTTTACAACAGGCTCTGGCTTCCTTCCTCACCATCCCATTCACAAGAGCCCCACTGTGTAGTTAATGGCCTTTTGTACAACTAATAACTTTTTCCTTAGCAAAAGATATACTCAGGAAAACATCTGAAAGGATGCTACTACTTACACCTTAGTTTCTAAGCCTTTTTAAAAAATTTTAGAGTGCCAAATTTTACTTCTCACTAAGGAAGTTCCAAGCATTTTGGAAGGAGTTGGGCTTGTTTCTACCAAGAAATATTTCTCATACCCTTGAGCCATCAAGGCTGTGTTACCTGGGTTACGTTGGACACAGGACGTGTTACTTGGGTATTTAAATACTGAAGAAAAGGGTACCTGGGTGGCTCAATGGGTTAAGCCTCTGCCTTCAGCTCAGGTCATGATCTCAGGGTCCTGGGATCTAGCCCTGCATCAGGCTCTCTGCTCAGCAGGGAGCCTGCTTCCCCCCCACCCCGCACTCCCCCACCCCCACCCCACACCTCTCTCTGTCTGCCTCTCTGCCTCCTTGTGATCTCTCTCTCTGTGTGTCAAATACATACATACAAACATATATACATACTGAAGAAAAATCTCCAAACTTCAAAACAAACACTGAAGACAGCTCTGTCTACAGTGGGAACTCTATCTCACCTCTACAAAAGCTTGCTACTAACTCTCCCAGATTCCTGATCCTTTCGGTTTAGAGAGATCACGAAAAAAAAATTAGGGACACCTAGGTGGCTCAGTTGGTTGAACATCCAACTCTTGATTTTGATTTAGGTCATGATCTCAGAGTCCTGGGATGGAGCCCTGTGTTAGGTTCCCCACTTAGCAGGGAGTCTGTCTGAGATTTTCTCACCCTTCCCCTCTGCCCCTCTCCCCTGCCTCTAATAAATAAATGAATCTTTAAAAAAGAAAAAAGAGAGAGAGAGACAGAAAGAAAAGGAAAAGGAAAGGAAAGGAAATACAAAGAAAGAAAGAAAAAGAAACTAATCTAGCTTTGTCGATTCCCCCTGACTGGGGGAGGGATGCAGTGCTGTGAGGGCAGTTAGAGAACAGGGAATTGAAAGCAAGGAAGTAAACCAAGTAAATTGAGAGCAAGGAAGGAAAGAAATTTTTCTTATCTGTTTTGTTTTTTCGATCATAAAATCTACTAAAGGGAAAGAGATGTTGCTGTGTCAGCCTTAGACTTTTTAACCTGGGTTAAACCCTAACTTTTAAACAAGACTTTTAAATATTCTATTAAAATTCCTGTAGCCAGTCATTTCCATTGTATATCCTATATATGGGGAAAAACTATTACACCAGTTATGATACCTAACAATTCCTGAAATTATTTTGATGACAATCAGACCTTCAAATGTTCGTAGTTACCTACATGGAACTCTGTTTAATATTTTCTTGCCTCACCGCAACAAAGTCACAATGTCTAACCTCTGAGTATTTTGTTTAAACTCTTTTCAAAATAGGCAAAGCTTCTTCTTCAATTCCCTAGCACCCTTTGCAGTTATGTTGAAATAGAGTATTTATTTTTCTTGTTTGTTTTTAGGCATCTAAAATGCTGATGATGAAACAGTGACATGCTTGGAGAAAATAATTTTTAACACCCACTCAACAAAATTACCTCCAGTAGCAATCATGCAAGGAAAAAAATAATGTAGCCGGAGAAGAAATTTAAGCAGTGGGCTTTTTTTCCCTTTATTGAAATTTGTGTATATTTTCGTGTTAGGTGAAATATAAAAAATAAAATAAATGTTATATTACAGAATAGAAGAAAAGGTAATGAATCAGTATTTGATACATGGAAGGTATATTTATACATTACCGTACCTTTGAAGAAAAGAAGAAAGCTTATACCTGCATATTGGTCTATCACCGTTCTGAACAAGAAACATTACATTTTCTGTTTTAGAGGCTTAACTTCTGCAAATTTGTAATGACTTGGTCAAAACTGACCTTAGTCTACTCATAGTCATTGTAGTCAGATTTTTACAATTCTACCTTTGGGGGCACCTGGGTGGCTCAGTTGTTAAGCGTCTGCCTTCCATTCAGGTCATCATACCAGGGTCCCGGGATGAGCCCTGCTTTAGGCCTTCTGCTAAGCAGGAAGCCTGCTTCTCCCTCTCCCACTTCTCCTCCCTCTCTTGCTGTGTCTCTCTGTCAGATAAATAAATAAAAGCTTTAAAAGTAAAATAAAAATCTATCTTTCCTTGTAACTAATATATTATAAAACCTGACGATAGCATATATATTAGTGATAAAGTGTATAATATTTTTAAAAAGATTTTATTTATTTATTTGACAGAGAGCGAGAATTCACAAGTAGATACAGAGGCAGGCAGAGAGAGCCGGGGAAGCAGGCTTCCCGCTGAGCAGAGAGCCCGATGTGGGGCTCGATCCCAGGACCCTGAGATCATGACCTGAGCTGAAGGCAGAGGTTTAACCCACTAAGCTACCCAGGTGCCCCGATAAAGTGTATAATAT
The DNA here is from genome assembly GCF_022355385.1 of Mustela nigripes. Taxonomy (NCBI): domain Eukaryota; kingdom Metazoa; phylum Chordata; class Mammalia; order Carnivora; family Mustelidae; genus Mustela; species Mustela nigripes. The sequence goes on along the minus strand of NC_081561.1, from coordinate 82,029,181 downwards.
GGATAATACTGATACACTGTAAGCCATTTTGTTTCTTTAGCTCTCAGTACTTCATTTCAGTTCCATGTATTACTCCCTGACTTATTGCTCAGCATTGGCGGATGCATTGTTAGCTTTCTTTTTTTTTTTAAGTTTAAAATGCAGGGAGAAAGACTTAATTTAAAAAAAGCAATTCAGGGGCGCCTGGGTGGCTCAGTGGGTTAAAGCCTCTGCCTTCGGCTCAGGTCATGATCCCAGGGTCCTGGGATCGAGCCCCACATCGGGCTCTCTGCTCCGCAGGGAGCCTGCTTCCTCCTCTCTCTCTGCCTGCCTCTCTGCCTACCTGTGATCTCTGTCTGTCAAATAAATAAATAAAATCTAAAAAAAAAAAGCAATTCAAGGAAATCCCACAGCTTAACCTATACAGCAAAGACAATTACATAAGTAGAGTTTTCACATAGACTGGAGTTATCTGGAAAATAAAGAGGAGGTAGCAATTAAAATCTGTGTTTAGAGGAAGGCTGGTGTGGAATGATAGAGTGGTAATAAGAAGACAGAGGGCATTCTACGTGGAGAGAGGCAGATGATGTGTGAACAAAGTAAGAATGTGGGTCCAAGGGAATTCTGGGAGTGGTAAGAAGAGAGCACTTTGCTTAAGTGGAGAAGATAATGTAGATGAGCAAAACAAGCCATATTTGGGACATTTTGAACATCAGACTCAGAAGCTTGAGGGGTCACATATCCTTAAAGAAATCCAGGCTGTAAGAAATCAGGCTAAGATTGTGGCAGTGAGAAAAGAGAGAGAAATACATTTGAATGTCACATAGATTAGGGACAAAAAGGATATTAAAAACAGAAGGGAGAAAATAAAAATGACTGAATTTTTAAACCTGATAACCATGAAAATGGTGAAAATCCAAATAAAAGAAATCTTAGTCCTAAACATTCTAAAGATATCATGCAAAGAGTCGATCATGCAAAGAGTAGATCTACAGTAGGTCTGTATGACCAAATTATAAGAATTTGGTCATTAAACATGGAACTTGTCTTGGACTGCTGGAATTAAATTTTAATAATTTCATTTTTTTCATGGCTAAATACTCAAACAAATGCAGGAGATGCCTTTGAAATTACAATGAGCTCTAGTAATCTAGAGGATATTTGTTAGGCAGAAATTATTCTTATTTTAATGATAAACAGGGGCAGAATGCCGTGAATACAGAAAGAGAGTGATACTTCACTAAACCAAAGCTGGATGGGAATGAGTATATCAAAAAGCATCAAATATCCTGCCAAATTTTTCAGCAAACTTATGGAACGTAACTATTTGGGGGTGAAACGCTGAAGCAAATGGTTGGTCTTATCTCATCATGACTAAATTGGCAATAAGTGGAAAGTTAGTTAGGCGCCCATAAGTGGACAATAATTAATAAAACTTCATACAGGATATTATCATTTATGATCATTTTGGATTAACACATTGTATCTGAGTGCAATCTGAATCCATGTTTATGAAAATACATGTTTTAATCAGGATTTTACTCTAAAGATCAATTTCTATGTACAATGATTTTCTGCAAAATTTATTGTTAGTTCAATCCCTATTTGTTTTCAAAGTGGTACCGTTAACCATTTCTATTTTTTGTTGTTTCTTTTTTTCAAGTTTACTGAACTTATTTTCAACATCATTTTACAATACAAATCACCAATGAAGATTTAGCTACTTTGTAGGATTCATAACTATATCAATTTTTACCTAAGCCATTGTGGGTTTTTTGTTTTCTGATAGTGTGTGTGGCTGTTACTTGTTCAAGAACAATGTCTTTGATCCCATTTCGCACATCTAAATTTCAGTTAGAAAAAGAATTGTGTGCAGATGTGATATTCATTCATTTTATTTTTTGTTCATTCCTTACCAAAGGACTACATTTCCTTTGAGTCAAAATGGCAGAGTGAAAGCATCCTAAAATGTTGAGCTCAAAACTTTCTGCTTCACATAATGACACATCCAGAGAAGGGCCACCAGCAATGAGAAACATATTGGGAGTTATCTTGGACACTTGTAGTGTAACAGCTTGCTTCCCTTGAAGTAACAATGAGTCATAGTTTCTTCAGCAGCAAAAGTCACCTCATTAGTCTGAGTTTTAACTTTCAAATATTTTCACATTGTTTAAGAGCACCCAAATCCTGTTGATCTGGCAATAATATGAGAGCAGTAAACTCTCTTACAAAACTGGCTTCATGCTATAACTGCTATCAGAAACTTCATCCTAATCATCTGTGATTATTTTACATGCTTTCCATAAAGGCTCATTTTCCCTGCCTAAATGCATGGTGACTTCTGGGACAACTCTACGCTAATTATTGTGTGAGCTCTGAATTCCACAGGACCAGAAAATGTGTGGAGGCAAATTTGTAGATTTCACCACTTAAGGATAGACTGGGCACAGTAAAATGTTTTGGAAATCTCTTTGCCCTACTTTCTAAACACCTCCTAGCAGGCATAATGCTGTCTATGACTTTCACTGTCTCAATTATTCACTTGTCACTGGCAAAACTTCTTGAATGTATTTCTTGTCTTTGAGACATAACAAGAGAATATAATGTTTCCCCAGTATGGAGAAATTGGTAGCATGATGGATGAAACTTCAGGAACATTACACTAGCTGGTTGTTTAAGCTTTAATAAAAAACACACTTGGGTCTTCCTTGCTAGATTTGAAATTTACCATGAATTGGCCTGCACGGAAATCTAAATACCATTTTTGGTACAGTTGGATTTTTACCTGTATCATTTACTCAGAAAATTGGATATTTGCTAATGCTCACTGTTGTAGAGTCTTTAAAAATCCTAGAACAAAAATCATAACTTGAAGGGCACCTGGCTGGCCCAGTTGGTGCAGTACATAACTCTTGATCTGGATTATGAGTTTGAGCCTTTCTTTCACTGGAAGTAGAGATTACTTAAAAATAAAATCTTTAGGGGCGCCTGGGTGGCTCAGTGGGTTAAGCCGCTGCCTTCGGCTCAGGTCATGATTTCAGGGTCCTGGGATCAAGTCCCACATCGGGCTCTCTGCTCAGCAGGGAGCCTGCTTCCCTTCCTCTCTCTCTGCCTGCCTCTCCATCTACTTGTGATTTCTCTCTGTCAAATAAATAAATAAAATCTTAAAAAAATAAAATAAAATAAAATCTTTAAAAAAACAAACAAACAAACAGGGGCACCTTGGTGGCTCAGTGGGTTAAAGCCTCTGCCTTCAACTCAGGTCATGATCCCGGGGTCCTGGGATCGAGCCCCACATCGGGCTTTCTTCTCATCGGGGAACCTGCTTCCCCCTCTCTCTCTGCCTGCCTCTCTGCCTATTTGTGATACCTGTCAAATAAATAAATAAAATCTTTAAAAAAAACAAAAAACAAAAAACAAAAAAAACCAAAGCTTGTTTCTGAGGCTTTATCTAGGATTTTCAAAAATATAATCTATATTAAAATCATTTCTCATCTTTTTAAGAAGTTGTTGGTTATGACATCAAATGCTATTTTTCTCCTGTTATTTCACACATACAGCAGGTGTTACATGTTTTTTTAAAGATTTTATTTATTTATTTGACAGACAGAGATCACAAGTAGTCAGAGTGGCAGGCAGAGAGAGAGAGGGAAGCAGGCTCCCTGTGGAGCAGAGAGACCAATGTGGGGGGGGGGGGGCTGAATCCCAGGACCCTGGTATCATGACCTGAGCCAAAGGCAGAGGCTTAACCCACTGAGCCACGCCCAAGTGTTACATTTTAAGCCAGCTGAAACAGTCCCTCTGCAACTCGATTTGGAATAAGTTCTTGAGGGGCTCAAAGGTCGGGATCTGAGACAACCAAAATGAAATGTATTAAATTAAAAGACATACTAAGTCCAAAGATGAGCAACTAAAAGAATTTTTTCAATAAAACCAACCTGATGGGGAAAAAAGCCTTTAAAAAATATTTTTAAATTTTTTTTTAAAAAGACCTTTTACTTCTATCTCCAAGTCAAGGCTTTTGACCTGTGATGCAATTCTTAGCAGCTCATTGACATGACTTGTGATTTAGCCAATATTTGAGGTATTATTATGGGAATCCCGAAGTGTTCTATAAAATATGATTTCAGTCGGCAGGGGGGATGATCATTTAGGTGCCAAATCAGGGATGAGAACCAAACTTGGGCATTAAGAATTCATTGCTTTCCATGTTTACTCCCAAGAAACATTTGAACAATGACGTTTCTTTGTTTGGCAACCATTTACATTAATTAAACCTTATTTGAGTTTTCCTTGTCCCACCTATTATTTTAGTTAATGCCTTTCACAGAGAGATCAGAAGCAATTTTGATAAGTAAAAGATCAAAGAGAAGTATTCATATAAAATTATTTACATTGGGTTCAAAATTATTAAAGATAATTAGATGATCATTTATTTTATCCAGATGAATATACTTGTTCCTTAAAAATACTTCATTTTAATGTGTAAAGATAAAAGAGATTACATTCATCTCATTAGATGATAGTGAATGTATTGTTCACTAACCTCAGTCAGCTCCTATCTGAGACCCTGTGGTTTCTTTCCCAATCAGCTCATTCCAAAGAGGGATTATCGTGGCAGCAATTTGTTTCAGATTTACTCTGTCAGGTCAGCTATTGATGGCTTGAGACCACCCTTATCTGAGGTAGAAAATGGAGCTTTTTGTTGAGAGGGGAAAAAATGTTTTTTTGTTTTTTTTTAAGTCATCTCATCTCTTTGTTTGACACAAATAAGAGTGGAGGTGACAATTCCACTGAACTTGAGTGCATTTTCAAGTACTGTTCGTGTGCACCTGTTTTATGTATTTGGGGTTCTGAAGAGTTTTGATTCCGCCGACTAGTCTGAAAAGAAAAGGCCATGTAAAATTTCAAAAACCTTAGTTCTCCCCACTCAACATGTAAGAGAGAAACTCAGGCTGAGAACCAGGAAAAAGTAATGAAGGAGTGAAGTTTGGGATGAAACTTTTTCAAATTATGTTTCTAGATCTGCTGCTCCAGCATTTTGGAAATTTCCCTAGTCTCAATTTAAATGTCATTTTATTTCCAAAAGTTTGGTACGAGAGCAGTATTTTAAGTGTTTACCGTGTAACATGTTCTTCAATTACATTTTCACCTTCTTTTATGCAGTCGATAATCACTCTCAAAATTTTAATCAAAGATAGCCCAAGTTATCACATATTAACATTTCTTAACGAGAGGACATGGTTCAACTTTGACTTTCTCTTCCCCCCACCCATGGACAATGGTTTAAATGTCTGAATGCAGTTTTCAAATACGCTAATTCTACATACTTGGTATCTATGTTTAGCCCAAAAGTCAATGCATGGTGACTAAGTGATCAGGCTCTGAGGCCGTGTATGAACTGCATGATCTTGGCCACAAAAGTTAACTCCTCTAAGCCCCTCAGCCAGGACGGGTAACAAATGAAAGTGCCTTCCCCATAGGGCTGCACGAGGATTATATATTATAATACGATGATGTTCTTACAGAGTTTCGCCTAGTGCCAGGGATGTGATAAACTCGCAGTAAATGCAAGTTGCAATTGTTATTTTTGTTTCATGTTGGTTTTATCTCCATGCTTCTGAAATTTCTCTAAAGCTCCTTTGGCACAGAGTTGGGAGTCTTAAGTGATAATTAGTTGATTGTTTCTAAAAAAAGATGCTTGTTTTCACTAGAATTCCTTTGTTTGCCAACAACAGAGAACCATTTAACTTAATTAGGAGAGATAAAGCAAGAAAAGACAAGAGAGAAATGAGGGAGAAGCTTATTAAAAGAAAATGCAGGAATGTCTCACTGAATCAATTGCAGAAACACAGCTATGCCTTCCAGAAAGACTCACTGGGAGGCTCTAGGGAGCCAGGCAACTGCTCTCTTCCCATTTCTCCTCACGTTTTCTCTCAGTACTTCTACTTTCTTCTCTCTTCTGCTCTCTGTGTTGTTTGTGTTGCAGTTCTATCTACCTAACAAAAATGACCACACGACACCAGGATTTTACACCACCTGTATTCAGAAAACTAATCCAGAAGGACACCTACCTCTTTTTCATCCTAATTGATATTTCCCCAGAGAAACAATATAGTGATCCCAGGTTCACATATCCATCTCTGAATGAATTAGCTGCATAGGGGTTGGAAACTACCTAGCAAATTCAAGCCTGCCTTGAGAGCACCCTGTGAGTACATACCAGAGAAGAGGGGCTGGCAGGATGACCAGAGAGCATCCACTCCATCATTAACTCTAAAAACAGAAACCCCGTCTCAGAGACTCTTGTCTCTCTTAGAATGCACAGCCCTCTTCAGGGCTGGAAAAAAATGTTCAGAAACGGTCAGTCGATTTTAATTTTCATCATCTTTTCCATCCAGTCTTTCCTTTCTGTTCCTGGCGGAGTTGGGGGCTTATTTTATACTTGAGGACTGAGACTGAATCACTCCCTCAACTTGTACTTCCCCAAGGTGAGCAATTGTTGTTTTCTCAGTGTTTTCCTGGTGTCCAAGAATATATTTTTTTTAATTTTTGGTAAAGACGTCACTTTTCTTTTCTTTTTTTTTTTTTTAATGATCTTATTTATTTATTTGAGAGAGAAACAGAGAGAGCACGAGCAGGGAAAATTGTTGGAGCAGAGAGGCAGAGCGAGAGAGACCCAAGCGGACTCGCCACTGAGCAGGGAAACCTGACAAGGACTCAATCCCAGGATCCTGAGATCATGACCTGAGCCAAAGTCAGACACTTGACTGACCAAGCCACCCAAGTGCCACTCACTTGTCTTTTCACAAAAGAACTAGGGAAGATGCTCTGACCTTAAGTTGCCAATGCAGAATATAAAGAAATTACTGTCATTACCTTCTCTGTTCCTCACACCTGGGCTTATCTTCATATCTATCTACTCTTCTGATGCTCTCCAGAAGATTTTCTCCTATATTTGAACTGTCACTAATTTTAATTGTGTGGTCAGTTTACCATCATCTTTGAGTAACTGAAGAGGAATTAGAGTTTATACCCCAAGGATAAAAAGAATCACATCCACACAGAAACACAGAAATGCACACACAAATCAAAAAGTTCTCAGCAATGATATTGCTGGGGATTCCTATTCTGGGGCTGTTATGTGGGTAATGTGTAAAAACAAATTAGTCATTGGCAAATTAGAGGATACTCTTTCGAGAACAATTTTGAGAATTCGAGAATCAGGATTGTCAGCATGAGGGAAAAGATACATGTAAACTAGAGAGACTAAAATATTGTAGTCCTATGGAAACATCAGTATAAACTTAAATTTTTTCATGCGTATGTGTGTTTTGTGAAATGTCTAGAGTTTACTTCAAAGTAATGGTAAAAAGAAAGTAAGTGGCATATGGGTGAAAAAAAAATTGGCCATGAGTTGATAATTATTAATCTGGATGTTGAATATAGGAGAGTTTCCATACTGTGCTCTAATTTTGGATATATTTGGAATTTGTAAATTCCATAATAAAACTTTTTAAAGTGAAAGATCACTAGTCGAAAAATTAAACTGCAGTGAATTGCAATGAGGGAAACTACACAAGACATTGAGAAATGTACCTGCATTCCAGTCTCCCATTTATAATATACAAACAAGATGAAAGGCCCAGAACAAGTCACTTAACCTTTCAAAGTTTTGTTGAGTCACTTACAGATGTAAGACATAATTTATCAGCCTCAGAGTAGAGACTAACCCAAATTTTCCATGGAGCTCACTTGAAGCTCTCAGGACTATTATTTTATAAACATCTCCAAATTCAAAATGACTTCTATGATTGACATTAGATATTAATAGTACAAACTGAGGTCTACTAAGCCACTATCCATTGAAGGATCAGTCCAAATTATTCAAACCAAAAATTGGAAAAACTTACACTCTTAACTAAAAAATATGATTTTTTCCTTTTCTGTTTTGATTTGTTTTTTATTTTAAAATCAGTTAATTAACATACAATATATTATTGTTTCAGTTTCAGAGGTAGAGGTCACTGATTCATCAGTCTTATATAATAGCCAGTACTCACTATATCACGAGCCCTCCTTAATATCCAACACCCAGTTACCCCATCCTTCCATTCCCCTCCCCTCCAACAACCCTCACTTTGCTTCCTATGAGTAATTGAGGGTTTCTCGAGTGGAAGGGGATGGGAGGGATGGGGTGGCTGATGGTAGACATGGTGAGCACTGCGAATTTTGAAAGACTGAAGAATCACAGACCTGTACCCTAATACATGTAATACCTTATGTGTTAATGAAGAGAGAAAGAAAAAGAAAGAAAGAGAAAGAGAGTTTGACATCTTCTTTGCTAATCAGAATGCATTTTATTTCTTTTTGTTGTCTGATTGCCGAGGCTAGGACTTCTAGTACTATATTGAATAGCAGTGATGATAATGGACATCTCTGCTATGTTTCTGACCTTAGGGGAAAAGTTCTCAGTTTTTCCCCACTGAGAATGATATTTGCTGTGGGCTTTTCATATGTGGCTTTTATAATATTAAAGTATATTCCCTCTATCCCTACACTGTGAAGAGTTTTAATCAAGAAAGGATGCTGTACTTTGTCAAATGCTTTTTCTGTATCTATTGAGAGGATCATATGGTTCTTGTCCTTTCTTTTATTTATGTAGTGTATTATGTTGATTGATTTGTGGATATTGAACCACCCTTGCAGCCCAGGAATAAATTCCACTTGGTTGTGATGAATAGTCTTTTTAATGTAATTTTGGATCCTATTAGTTAGTATCTTGGTGAGAATTTTTGCATCCACCTTCATCAGGGATATTGGTCTATAAATCTCCTTTCTGGTGGGGTCTTTGTCTGGTTTTGGGATCAAGGTAATGTTGGCTTCATAGAAAGTGTTTGAAAGTTTTCCTTCCAGTTCTATTTTCTGAAATAGCTTCAGAAGAATAGCTATTAATTCTTCTTTAAATGTTCAGTAGAATTCCCCTGGGAAGCCATCCAGCCCTGGATGCTTGTTTCTTGGGAAACTTTTGATTACTATTTCAATTTCCTTGCTTGTTATAGGTCTGTTCAGGTTTTCTATTTCTGCCTGTTGCAGTTTTGGTAGTTTATATGTCTCTAGGAATGCTTCCATTTCTTCCAAATTGCCTAATATGTTGGCATATAGTTATTCGAAGTATGTTTCTATAATTGTTTGTATTTCTTCAGTGTTGGTTGTGACCTCTCCTCTTTCATTCAGTATTTTATTTATTTGGGTCCTTTCTCTTTTCCTTTTGATAAGTCTGACTAGGGGGTTATCAATCTTATTAATTCTTTCAAAGAACCAGCTCCTAGTTTCATTGATCTGTTCTACTGTTGCTTTGGTTTCTATTTCATTGATTTCTGTTCTAATCTTTTTTTCTCTTCCTCTGAGTTTAGGCTTTATTTGCTGTTCTTTCTCTAGCTCCTTTAGGTGTAAGGTTAGGTTGTGTATTTCAGACCTTTCTTGTTTCTTGGGAAAGGCTTGTATTGCTATATACTTTCCTCTTAGGACCATATTTACCTTACCCTAAAGCTTTAGAACAGTTGTGTTTTCATTTTCATTTGTTTCCATGAATTGTTTTTTTTTTTAATTTTTTGATATCCTGGTTGGCCCATTCATTCTTCTTTTTTTTTTTTTTTAAAGATTTTATTTATTTATTTGACAGAGAGAGATCACAAGTAAGCAGAGAGGCAGGCAGAGAGAGAGAGAGGAGGAAGCAGGCTCCCTGCCGAGCAGAGAGCCCAATGTGGGACTCGATCCCAGGACCCTGAGATCATAACCTGAGCTGAAGGCAGCGGCTTAACCCACTGAGCCACCCAGGCGCCCCCATTCATTCTTTAGTAGGATTTTCTTTAGCCTCCATGTATTTGATTCTTTCCAAATTTTCTCTTGTGATTAAGTTCAAGTTTCAAAGCATTGTGATGTGAAAATATGCAGGGAATGATCCCAATCTAAAAAAAAATCTGATTAATAAATAGCAAACCATTGTAACTTAATCATGAAATTGGGTTTCTCTTGATATGTTCAACTACAACCAATTTTACCTCAATGTCTAAACTTAAATCACTAATGTAGAAAAAATTTCAACAATATCCAAGCAATCTTCATTCTAATCTTAGGGTAATTTAACAATTTTAACCAAATGCAAATGTAATAGAAAATATAAGAAATACTGTGGCATTTTCAGGATCAACTTTACAAACAGCTTTTTAAAAATCTCCATTCCATAAGATAATTATTAAAGATATTCTCTTAAAGCAGGCCTGAACCCACATATTGAATGTGGTAAATACTTCACTTTTTAAATATCTCAGTTATATATTTCTGCATCTTCTTGGATGGGTCTATAGAATAGGACTTAAATTATAGGATTTTCTCTTGCTTGGTACATAAAATTTACAAAATAAGTAGGAAAATTTGTACTTTTCCAGCCATATAAATAGAACAAAACAGAACCCCCCCCCCAAAAAAAATTCATTTTGGCATTTGCCTTCATTCACATACACAGTCATTCAGCAAGCACACACACATGTGCGAACACACACATTTTAGTTGTACTAAACTTAATGTGAAATTTTAGATTAAAGTCTCATTTATTGGCAATTCTGGGAAAGGGTTTTAGCTTAATCCCCAGTTAATGAAACCCTTGCTAGTGAATTTCCTTTGTCAACACTGCATTTAATGTACAGTGCTTCATACCTGCTAGATCATCAAAACCCACAAAACGATTAGGCTCAATTGGAATGCAAAAGTTGGAAGGAAGGAAATTTTTGTAAAATTTTATAAAACAATTAGGCTCAGAAATTACATGGGCTGGCTCTATTTAAGAAACTATTTTCCAGCTTCTGTGTTTTGCTAATAAAAATAATAAATTGCTATGCTTCAAACAAAGCAAAACATTCCTTAAAAATCAAGCCTGATTGACATATGGTTCCTTGAGGAAAAGCAATCAGGTCATATACTAGCTCAGAAAAATCTGGCACAGCCACTGTTCTTGCTTTTGCTTTTTCAACCTAGACCCATACATATGAGTAACTCCAAAGATATTATAACAAATGCCTACCCAGAAGATTTGGGGAAAGTACATACGATAATCAAACATTAAGTTTAAAGAAACCTATTAATGACTCATACATGGTTTTTACATTACCCATTTTCGAAAAGATGGGCTAAAATAGCATTCAGTAAGTACAGGATGCACATCGCAACTTCTCTTTGGAGGTACAGGAGGTACTTCCAGATTTAGCATTTCTCCAATATGGTAGCCCCAGGTTACTAAAGAGAATTCCCATTGACAATGGTAACAATCATAAGGCAGAAATGGGTATTACAGAGATATCAAAAGCAGCAACACTTGTCTGTTAATGTCAAAAATCTATGATGAAGTTGAATTTTAATTTTATTGAATAGTATATAACCCGGCTTTTTAATCATAAAGTATGAGAATTCCACCCTGAACCCTTCATATTTGGTGTTTCTTCAAGGAAATAAATCCATAATTTCTATACAGTATCATTTCAAAATAGTAAGTCTTGATTCCTATTCAGAATAAAACAAGAACCCGGCTATGGGACCTAAACTTTATAGGAAAACAGTAAAATACTGTCTATATTTAAAGTTGGTCTGCTAAAAAGATCTCTCTTCTTGTGTTTCTATGAGTGGTTTCCTTATTTGAAAGTTGAATCATATTAAAATGCAAATATTAGGTAGTTCAGCCAAGTACTTTTTCTATATTGAGTCTCATCTGTTTGATTATTAGCATTTTTACCAGAAGAAAAACTAAGCAACTGCAAAATTATGACCTTAATCCAAAACACTGTATAATTTTAGAGACATGATTACCTTAAGTGAACTTCTTCAAAGCTTGGCTACATAGGCACAAAATCCAAAACACCCAAAGTACAAAAAATCTAGGTGGAAACCTAACTCCCAGATGTAAAAGAAAAAAGTCTGTCAGCTCTTCACAGGAGTTGGCTTAACCTCTGAGACAATGGTATTATGTTTGATAACCGTATTGTTCCCTTTTAGAAATGAAACCAAATGTTGGTCTCTAAGACCTCTGTTCCTGAACTTACCAGTCTACTACTTCAGCTTGTGAAGAGGGAGTCTCTTTTATTTCCTCTAACTGTACTACACACTAGTAAAAAAACTTTCTAGATTCATAAAAGGATGTCATGATAAATACGACTTTTGACCTATGATAATTTATTAATAGAAAGAAGAGGTCCATGTACATATGTTCACATACATATATTTATAGCACCTTATATTCCAATAAGAATATTAACTTTTAAAGAACACTATTCATCAAAAGAGAAAACAGATGGAAAGCGAAGGCAGATACCCTTTCTCCTGAAATACGTGTGTAAATAGTCTGTCATCACCTTACTCTGTCTGAAGGTAGAATAGTCTGTGACATGTCAGGAGACTTTCCGATGTGATTAGAATACCCTTTCCTTTCATGCAGCTGTTTAAGAATGGAATCAGAACTTTTTCCCTCCTTGAATTGGAGGAGAGGGAATGTGGTGCACTCCTTCTTTACAAGAATATTTTGGAATATGTAACAATGCACTGATTTAAATCTTTGCAATAGGTGTTATACTATTAAGAGCCCCTGAAGAGCCCTGAGCTTTTGTGGAAGTAAAATCTCTATAAACTGTAATGAGGTCAATTCTCTCATATTCTGAAGGGCATGAGTGAAGGTTTATAGAATGAGATGGAGCAAAGGGAGTCTAGGCCAGGAGGTTGTGATTTTCAAGTGTTTACAACACTTCTGCTCCAGCGACAGAGCAAAACTAAACTTACAGTCTCCTTAAAATATGAGACTCTAGCTCATTATTACCATAGTGGGTATTCTCTCCATTCTTTTACTGCTCCCTGAAACCATTCTTTCAGTTTATAGGTAAATTTGCAATATTTTAAAGAGAAAGGGAAAATGTCACAAATAGACCAATTAAAGCAGCAATTTAAACAGATAGGACAAACACCATTCGGATGCAAGTATGTACTCAGAGAAGAAAGTAAAGAAATTGGGATTTTTGTAAAAGTATTGATTGAAGACCTGGAGAAGTGAAAGAATGAGGTTCACAAAGTTGACTCCATGATTGCAAATGACAAAATGCATAAATTCAAACATAGGAAATTATAAGATTCATTATCCATAAAGCTAAAACATAACTATTTGGGGAAAGCACTCATTAGAGAAAGGCTAAAAGAGAAAAGTTTCCAATACATTCTCATAAGCAAGACCCTATATACTGTAAGAAACAGAATCTTTAATATAGACATAGGAGCAAAGTTAATAAGGCCATCTTTTTAATAATCAGAGCTGAGGGTCTCATGCCAAAGTACAATTCCACACAGTCAGGATGGAACTGGCCAGAAGAGAGAGGTAGTAATAAGTGTTGAGCAGGACTTTCTGTGGCTTTGTCTTAGGATGGTACTTAGAATATCTATTACTGGGTAGACAACATATATATCAAGCAATATCCATTCACATTTATGTAAACTCTGAAACTATCAAGTGACATTAATATAGAGATAAAAATTTCTACTGAGTGGCAAGAGTTATCAAGCAAGAAAAACATGTAACTTTAATAAAGATAAGTTCAGAAGATTACTAAAATCTCAGTGAAAATATCAATGTGATATTCTTTATACAATGGAAGGAGACATAAAAAAAGTATCCTAACATTTGTATGAAAAACAAAACTTGTGCAATGATTCAAAACTTAGACAAGAAAAACAAAGGTAAGGATGAATAGACTCACCATCTATTAAAATCCACTATAAATCTATAATCATGACATTTCTGTGGAACTCTTACAAGATCAATGGAATAGAGACCTTATCTTGGAACAGATCCTAATCAGTATGTATAAGAACTTAATAAATGTTGAATAAAATCTTAGGAATAAAACTTTTAAAATAAGCAAGAAACTCGGGAAATGTTTATAAATACTGATGGAAGAAAATAAGTTATTTAGAAGGAAAAATGAGCTGAGATGGTTAGCAGTCACCATAATACAAATTCCTACTAGATACATACTTAAAGAAATAAAAAGAATTTAAGAAGTAGAAAATATAAGGGAAACCCATTTAACCTCTTCATAGGAAAAGTCTTTAAAAAATTAATCTTTAATAATCTAAAGAGACACATAATAGAGGCAATGTATGAAATTTAATTGGATTTTGGATTGAAAAAATTAAGGGATGTAACAGTCATTTTGGGGGGGACAGTAGGGGATGTGCAAGTAACTGGATATTAGATATCATGGAAGTATTAATTGTCTTAGATGAATTAATAGCATTGTAACTATGTAGGCAAGTGTCTATTCTAAGAGACCACACAATAAAGAATTTAGCAGTGAATTATCTGAATTGTACTGTCAAATAATTCAACAAAATGGATAAATATCTCTCTCTTATACATACACACATACATACATGCCCACATACATGCTCACATTCACACACATACATATTTTGTATGCATCTTATATAGAAAGAAGAAAGAAAAGGAGAAAAAAATGTGACAAGATACCATAAGCCAGAGGACCTAAGTGAAGAGTATACAGAGCCCATCGGATTATACTTTAATTGTTCTATAAGCTTGAAAAATTTTAAATAGGAAGATGGAAGGCAAGTTTTCTAGCAAGAACAATGGATTTTACACTAAAAATATATAGCATCTATATGTAAAACAAGGTGATGCTTCTAAATCATTTGACAAATGGTTATACACTTAATAAATAAAAGATTCATAAAAGTTCATGAGGTAAATATTAGGACCCCAAAATGAGCCAAGGATGCAAACAGACTCTCCTCAGAAAAAATCCAAGTGACTAATATGTGAGAAAAAAAGTCAACCTCACTAGTTATGCATTGAAAACAGAATACTATTTTCCCCACAAAAATAATGGATGTTTTTGGCTTATTTTGCTTTTAATGATTATACTCAATACACTGAATGTGCAAAGAGAGACATCTTTTTATGGTTGATAGACTTGTAAAATGACACATGTATTCTGGAAAGAAATTTAGAAGTGGCTTCAAGAACATGAAAAACGTGTCCAACCTTTGACCAAGTAATTATTTTTGTAGTAACTTATCCCATGGGAGTAACAAAAATTAGGGCAAATACCATAGGATAAAAATATGCATCATCGCATATTACAATGATAATAAAGTAAAGTAAGAAACAACTTCAGTGCCCACAATTATGGTGAAGGTAAACAGAACTGTTCACTACATAGCACGTCCATTTAGTAGGACATTCTGACACTATTAGAGATGTTTATGAAGAGTTTAATGACACAAGAAATTTCATATTATAACACATTAAGTTGAAAACATAGGGGCCAAGCCACATATTCAGTATGATTTCTATTGGAAAAAAATAATTTAAAAACATTGAAAAAAGTGCTGAAACAAACCAAATATGAACAACTGGTGCCTGTAGGTAGTGTGATTAACTCTGTGGCTTTTTTCTATTTTTTTTTATACTAACCTCTATTCCCCAAACTTTTCTCCGTGAGCCATGTATGCTGCTAGAGCAGTACAGATAAAGTTCATTTAGAAATGCTGGAAAAGACACTAAGAAAAACAATGAAGAGACTCCCCAGAGCTCAGGTAACCCAAACCACACTGGAGTCCATTCCGTGCTAATTTGGTAATATAAATGTATATTACGTTGAAAGAAATGAAAACAAACCATTTGGGATGGACCATGGTACTTCAGGGAACAAACAAAACTTTTTGAAAACTTTCCAAGCAAGCTCTCTTCTGTGTTTTTGTAAGAATCTGGATATTTCCTGGAGTTTTTTGTTTGCCTGTTTACTATGTTTCATCTTCTTTGTAATTTCAGATAAAAGGAGGTGGAAGTTGAGTGGGTGTCACTGAGGCAGGAGGGGGGTTATAGTGCTGTTACCTCAAGTGAAGCCCTCTGAACACATAATCTAACTACGTATTTGCAAATTAGACATTTCTCTGAGCTACGCTAATCCTCCCAAATCATAATCAAGTCAATTATCTTAACAATATAATTTTTTACGTCAAAAATCAACATACCGGGAAAAACACAAAGATAATTGACTTAAAATTTTTATATATTTATTTTTTTAACCTCCAAATAAAGGTAAAGACTTGAAGTGAAAAAGCCAACCATTTTGTTTGAACATTATTTTCCTGTGCTTTCTTACAACTCTGTTAAAGAATCTGACCATTGTCTGTCTCAAAAAGAATGTTCCCACAGGATCCACTAAATGGGCAGCAGCACATGTGACCCAAACCCAGGCCGTAGCTGGCTGAACCAGAAGGACACCTAACCCAAGTCTCTGAGACTCTCTTTTTTGGGAATTTGCAGTTAAAACACAGGAGGCTTTCTGAGGTTACTCTACCTGTCAAGTGACCAGGCTACTGGCTAAGACTACCAACTCAAGATGTTGTGGGTTAAAGAACCAGCCAACAGAGCCAACAGAGCTGTCTATGGGGGAGACGAAGAAGATGAAATAGAAACACAAAACAACATTAAGAACATAAATGACACAAAGAAAATGTTGATTAAGGAGCTACAGTTTCTAAGGGTTTTCTAGTTCTTTATTCCAGCCTTCATTCGGGTCTAGCTACACATCTTGTCTTTGGTTTCATAAGATATACCTCTCTTATTAAAACTCTGTCTTTATTTAAGACAGAAAAACAAAACGAAAAGCAAACAAACCAAAAAACCTCTCTTTATTTCAACTTCAGATGTCATTTTGTTGCTTGTACCCAAACAACAAATACGTACATTTCCTTTCTAAATTCCATTTAAAGGGTGGATATGGTATGTATTTTTTAACCACCTTTAATAGTTTGGGAACTCTCAAATAATTTAACATTATATGACTGGTTCCTGAAGCCCTGTCTCCAGAGCTTAGATCTTCTGATTCCAGTTCCTCTACCATTAACTCTTCTCTGTTCGGAGGTAAATACAGCCAGAGCTGTCCTGGCAACCAGTGAACACAGAAGAGGTCTATCTATAAGGGGATGTAGCTGACTAGTTGCTACATTTGGGTTCTGCTATGGGAATACCATGTGAGGAGACCATAAGTGAACAGTTTAGGCAAAAGCATCAGGACCACTTATTGTAGTTCTACCATCACCTTTGTACAAAAACCACAGGAAACAGACTTCTGACACTAACTGTTAACCAAAATGTATTGCTTCTTCTACTTTAATTACAGCTCTAGTTTCAGCATTGAATGGTATTTTTCATCAAGAGAAATGCCAAAGAAAATGCTTTCTAATTCCAGTATTAAAAATATCCTATAAGTTCTATCAAGCATCTTCAGTTCTATCCAATAAGGAAAAAACAATTAAAGTCGGTTAGAACCTATTCTATGTCCTTAAGTCTCTAAGCATTTTGTGTAATTAAAGAAATAGTTAATTTATTAATGATTATTATAATAGTGACAACTTATTAAGTGCTTACATTGTACCAGGCACTAGTCTAGATGCTTTGCAAACATTATTCTTTCATTTATTCATCTGACAAGAATTTATTTTATTGAGTATACTGTCTGACACTCACTTCTCACCTGTAATACTCCCTGAGAAAGTCCCTGCTCTCAAAAAAGTTCTTAGACTTAATCATCACAATCACCTCACTGTTGTTACCATTTTGTTAAAAAGAAAATACCTCAGGTTAAATAATTTACCTGGGTCACACAACTGATGAGAGGTAGCCTAGGCTTCTAAAAATCTCAGACTCTTGGGACGCCTGGGTGGCTCAGTTGGTTGGACGACTGCCTTCGGCTCAGGTCATGATCCTGGAGTCCCGGGATCGAGTCCCACATCGGACTCCCAGCTCCATGGGGAGTCTGCTTCTCTCTCTGACCTTCTCCTCATTCATGCTCTCTCTCACTGTCTCTCTCTCAAGTAAATAAATAAAATCTTTAAAAAAAAAAATCTCAGACTCTTTCCATTTGATTACACTGCCTCTCATTAAATCATTGACTATGGAAATAGAGACATATTTATAGCCAGGAGAACACTGTTGAGAAGCTGATAATCACTGATAATCCATGCCAGGACCTTCTCACATATATTAGTTCCTTGATGCAATTCCTATGAATGTAGATTACTTCCCAAAAAGTAATGCTCCCATTGAAACCAATATTTCCTAAAATACTTTAACAATCTTTAAAATTTATCATTGGATTATCACTGAATTGGAAACCAAAAACTCTACAGTCAAGACAAACAATTTTCTGGATGTTTACTAGGAGAAGAAAGCAAATAATTTTATTAAATCAGTCTGGTTTGGTTTTTAATTTAATTCATTTAAATATTTTGAGTGCCTATTATATGGCAGACAAGTTTCAAATGCCAGGATATAGCAATGAAAAAAAAATTGCTACTCTAATGGCATTCACATTTAATATATATTTTGTCACATGGCAGCAAGTACAATAAAAAAAAATAATAATAAAACTCTGAAGAGGGCGCCTGGGTGGCTCAGTGGGTTAAGCCACTGCCTTCGGCTCAGATCATGATCTCAGGTCCTAGGATCGAGTCCTGCATCAGGCTCTCTGCTCAGCAGGGAGCCTGCTTCCCTCTCTCTCTCTCTGCCTGCCTCTCCGTCTACTTGTGATTTCTCTCTGTCAAATAAATAAATAAAATCTTTAAAAAAAAAATAAAAATAAAAAAATAAAAATAAAACTCTGAAGAAAGCTAGGGTGTAAAGAGCTAGAACTCATAATTTTAAATAAGCAGGTCAGGAAGACTTCATTGAAAAGGTGAAATTTGAGCAGATTCCTAAAAGAATTGAGAGAGTAAGCTGCAGGGAGATATAAGCAAAGAACACACCAAGTTCAATGTCCCTGAAATGAGCATATAAAAGCTATGAAGGTATCAGGATCAGAGAAGTAGCAGGCACCAGATGATACAGGGCCCCTAGAGGCCATCATGAGAAGTTTGCCTTTTACTCTGAGTGACATGAGAAGTCATTTGAACAAGGAAATGATATTATATGTATTAATTTCTTGACACTATCCCTGTTATATGGAGAATGGACCATAGGAAAAGATAGGATGGAAACATAGAGGGATAAGTTGGAAAATGTAATAACTAAAGTAAGAGACAATGGTGTCTTCCATCAGCAGTAGAAGTAACCATATCTCTGGTTATATTGATTGTTAAGGCAATAGGATTTGCCATTATAATGGATGTGGAATTGAGAGAAAAAAAGAAGCCAAGGATGACAACAAGTTCTTTGGTCCAAGCAATGGGCAAGATGGAGTTGCAATTTACTATGGGAGAAGCTGAGGTCAAGAGTCCACCTTGAGACATATTAAGTTCATTTTAGGGCATGGAGAAAGCATTCCAAGGAAGGGAGCAAGTGCATCAAATACTCCTGAAAGGCAGGTGATATAAAGACCAGGAACTGACTACTGAATTCAACAAAATGGAGGTCATAAGTCATCGGTGACCTTGTCAGAGCTGTTCTGATGAAGTGAAAGGATGGGGGGTAGGGGAGGCTGATAAGTGTGGATCAACAAGGCAGTGAGGAAGGATTGGAGGCCACGAGTAAAGTCAACTCTTGTGAGAAATTATTTATAAGCAGAGACAATGAGCAAAACCTGAAGGAAAAGTGGGGTTGAGGAAGATTTTCCTCATAACAGGTTAAGACTAAAGAAAAAACATGTTTCTGTATGGATGGGAATGACTCATTAGAAAGCAAAGAACAAAGGGAGTTTGCTCTTGTGAAAGGTAAGAGGATGAGCTGGAGTGAAGAAGTGGGTCTTAGAAGAGTGAAGAGCTCCTCCGCATCTGTCTACACGTTCTGGTTACAGTCACTCAATATAGTACATGATTTTCATAATTATTCCTATGCTATTGTAATTGCAATTAAAAATTTTTTCAATTTGCTAAAATGACTGTGCCTATTTCCTCACACAATATAAACGTAATTTGTCAAGAATGAGTAATCTCACCCAATTTTCATTACCATTTTTTCTAAATGTATTCAATAATAAACAATTCCATGTTTGCACTAATGTTTGATGAAGTAGTAATGGATGCATGAATGCTGAGAGGCTCATTGTAAATGAGAAAGGACATAGACTCCCCATAGAATCTACTCCCACACTTCTCTACTTGTCCCGTGGAACAGGATTAATGAACCAGCTTTCAGGAAACCCTCAGATTTTACCTTCTGCCTGATCCACCTCCTACCCGACTGACGTGTCCTCTGTTTTCAACTAATTCTTTACCTTTCTATTCTGCATTGGCATGATTCCATTCTTAGCTGTCTATGTGTTCTCTTTTTCAACTGACCTCATTAAAGACTTTATATGGTGATATACGCATCAATTACTGCTTCTGCAATGTTTCCTTTCAATTGTATTTCTTGCCTCTCTGAATACTCAGTTGACCACAAAGCATCTACATTTAAAGTTCTGGAATTACCTCAAAGAAACATACCTAAAAGCAAACAAATCACCTCTTGGTTTTGCCTTTTGTGACCTTATTCTGCCAGCTCCCAAGACTTGCAACTCTAGGGCAGGGTGAATTTCTCCCTTTTTTATTACCTCCTCAAATGCAGACAGACAATGGAATGCTCTGGGGGTTTTTAATGCAATTGTTTTTCCTCTCTAATCCTGCCTTCCACTACCATGGCCACCTGTCTAGGACACCACTTCTCACCTTTCACCTGCATTGATGCAATCACAACTTCTAAATGGGTTTCTGCTCTCCGTCTCTTTTGAATCCAAGCCATTCTGCATACTAAATGCCTGGATAATATCATAAAAATGTAGCTTTCATCTCAAGTCATGATCCCAGGGTCCTGGGATCAAGCCCCGCATCCCGCTCTCTGCTCAGTGAGAGGCCTACTTCTCCCTCCCCCACTCCCCTTGCTTTGTTCCCTCTCTCGCTATGTATCTGTATATCAAATAAATAAAATCTTG
>NC_081561.1:81892320-82008223 GCF_022355385.1 Mustela nigripes | reverse complement strand
AAGAAAGAAAGAAAGAAAGAAAGAAAGAAAGAAAGAAAGAAAGAAAGAAAGAAACAAGTAAGAAGTTGGGAAACAAACCTTACAGTTTTAGAAAGCAAAGACTGCAGGATCATATATTACAGGTTTTAAAGTTTTAATATTTGTCAAATAATCATTAATCTGTTATCTTAGTATTTTATCCCCATGCACAATTCTATGAATTTCATGCTACATTGACAATCACTGTGTTATATTTTGATAGTAACAGTCATATACCAATTATTCTCTGTAAAACAGAAAATCCTGCTCTAATATTTATAATCTTAAGAAAGAAGCATCATCATTTATTCCAAATATATAGAAGAGGTTAGAGAGAAGACCCAGATCATACAGATAGAAATTCTGAGATTCAGATCAGGTCTCTGTGATTCCAGAAGCCATCTGGAAACCATTACCTCACATGGCTACCTTTAACATGGTACTCCTTACTCCTTCTACCAAACCAAAATATAATTTTGATACACTTCTCTATCTAGGAAAAATTTATCCACAAGAGAACTACAGTTAAAAATCTATTTTTGGGGGGGCGCCTGGGTGGCTCAGTGGGTTAAAGCCTCTGCCTTCAGCTCAGGTCATGACCCCAGGATCCTGAGATAGAGCTCCGCATGGGGCTCTCTGCTTAGCGGGGAGCCTGCTTCCTCCTCTCTCTCTCTGCCTGCCTCTCTGCCTACTCGTGATCTCTGTCTGTTGAATGAATAAATAAAATCTTTTTTTAAAAAATCTATTTTTTTCCATATAGCAAGTGTTGTTCTATACAAACATAAAGCTTCTGTAGAATCCACTATAGACTACCCAAAGTTAATAATTATAATATCTATACATGTTCACTAACTGAGGCCCTGAGTTCTAAATTGAGATGGTTTAATTCAATTGAAGGAAATTCCTCATAAAAATGCATTTTGAGTTTCAAAAAATTAGATGGATCTAAAATAGTAATGGGACAAGATGAGCTACTTAAACACAGAAGACAGAACAGATGTGAAGAATGAGAAGTCAAAGAGAGGACTTACACATAGCATAGAACAGGGGTGTCCCTGGCCAAAGCAATGACGAATTTGGCTGAGAGAACATGAGCAGTAAGCTACGTGACCATAGAGACATATTTAGCACCGTGACGAGTCTTACAGTTACTCAAGTGAGACCTTTGTAAGATTTTTGAGAAACAAACTACCCACACATTTTCAATGAATCCTTATTTATGTGAAGCAATGTGTTCTAGGACCTTGCTACTCGAAGTATGGTCTAGCAGGAGCCAGCACTATCAGAATCACCTGGAAGAGCATTAGGAGCGCAAAATCTCTGGCCACCCCTATGCTCTAACACTGATTTGATTTGGTTATTTTCTTAGCATGTGACTCTATGCAAATCCTTTCACCTCTAAAGTGGGAAGGATCCCTGCCGTACTTATTCAGGGGACTGAGAGGAGCATCAAAAGCAATGAACTGTGTGAAAGCACTTCAGAATCTGGAGAGTACCGTTAGAAGTCTCCCTCCCATCAGATAAGCAACTGTGTCCAAGGCAAGTCCAGGGCTCCCGGGCTGGTGCCTGGTGTGTCCTGGCCACTTTTTTCACAGCTGCCTCTGCTATTTCTGGGTCCATGGCCTCGGGGAAATGTTTCATTTGATAAAACAGATGCTTGGTTTAATAAAAGTGTCATGGACCTGAGTTGCCTCAGGAGATTCATGGGGTGGTGCCTGACCCAGCCACTCCAAATCAAGCCCGGGATTTGCCATTGTGCCTGGGCACCTGCCCCAACTTTGTGACTTTCCTGGTTACTGCCTGCAGACACCTCCCATCCCTATGGATGGTGGACTGTGGGAAGGCTGAGGGAACCAGGCAAGGCAGGAGCTGGGATTTTCTGAGCGTGTGCGTGTCAGGTCAAAGGCTTACAGGCTCTAAGCATTCCGACAGCAGATCTTTCAGTCCTGTTGAAAACTATCACCTTGGAACTTTCTAGCATGGCAAGTCTCCTTTAAATAAAGTTTTAAAGTATTAAAAGTTAAGATATTTGTTAAAAAATGTTAGAGAAACGGGATTCTGAGCTCAAGTAAGTTTAGGGTGCTGCACACCGCCCCTCCTGAAGTATCAAAAAACGAAGCTTGTTTAACCTTGCCTAAGCAAGTATTTTCCAAACTTATTTGACGGCAAAACACTTACTTGTGGTATTACTTGTTGGTACTCTGCACTTTAAACAGTAGTTACATTAAGAATGTACTTTGAGGGGTGCCTGGTGTCTCAGCCAGTTAAGCATCTGCCTTCGACTGGGATGTAACCCTAGGGTCCTGGGATCGAGCCCTGAGTTGTATGGGAGCGCCTGCTTCTCCCTCTTCTTCTGCCCCTCATTCCTTCTGTCTCTCCCACTGCCCAGCTCATTATCTTCTGTCTCTCTCTCTCAAATAAACAAATTAAATTTTTAAAAAATGTACTTTGAAACTTGCTCCTTTTTGGTTATAATATTTAATGTAGTCTCAAAAAACACAGTAAACCATAGCCTTGTGCACTTTTGTGGAAGCTATTCTAGACCAGAAGCTTCTTGACTATAAAAATGATGTGTTTTACTGGCATTTAGCCATCTCTCAGTGAATGTTTGTTAGATTTTTAAAAAATCAAAATAAAGCCCTTTTTTTTTCTTTTTTGCATGAGAAAATACATCCTCACTCTTCACCAAAAAGACTCAAAGAGTTCTTAAATGGGTTTTGTGCAATGGATATGTACACTCAAATGGCTTTCTAGGGCTGATTATTTGCTACTAGAAGTAATAAGTAAGGAAAGGACATCCAAAGAAGGAATTTATACATAAGACTACTGTCAACTTAGTGTTCTCCAACTTATTTCTCAACATTTGGAAAATATCACATTTCAATATTTCTAAAGAACCAGAAAATACTTTTTTAAAAAGGCAGGAGCCAATGTTGTACTCTATAAAATAATGTAGAAGGTGAGCTGTGAACAGGGCAGCCTCCAGGGACCTGGAATCACCACTCAAAGTTTATAGTCCTTAGTTATCAAACTGCTGGTAAAGCAGAAAATATATCCAGGGGGCCTCAATTGTTCTAAATCGCAGCTGGTTTTTCGGCATCACATCCCAGGCCTCTCTCCACTGCGTTCCTGAGAGAGGCATTTTGAATCTGCAAAGCTACCAGAAAAAGAGAAATGGGGGGGGGGGGCGGTGAGTGGGGAGGAGAAATGTGCGTTCTAAACTAAAAACAGAAACATGGATGCTGATGCCGACAAAGTTTCCTCAAGGAGAGAGCCCTCGGTGAGCACACGTAACTTTGAAGTGACCCACAAGCATCTCCCTTTAAAGAACATTCTCCATCTCGCCCAGATTGTATTTCCCATAACGGGAAATAAAAGCCCTTCAGGCTCTGCTCAACTGAATGATTTGCCACAGTCACAAGACCAAGTAGCTAAATATTCCTAGCAAGCTCATGTATTTATTGAATCCCGCTTTTAAAGCTTTTTTCAAACCTTGGCCGTGGGAGGATGAGAGAAATACAACCTGGAAGCAAAGTCCGGTTTTCCTGGGCTCAGAAGGAGATTTAACTAAAATTGCTCTATTAACAAAATGCTCTTTGTTACAGCCCCAAGGAAAAAAGAAGTTGCTGTGAGCAAGCGCATTTTCTAAAGACTGCCCCAAGGACCCTACTGGCTTCTCCCAACATCTCAGGGACTGCCATTCCATAACCCTCTCTCGTTTCCTTAACCTTCTAGAACATTAGCTCCAAATATTTCTCTGATGCTACCAATAACTGAATACTGTATCTTAATTCTCAAACTCAGATTTGGCATTTCTTTGTTATCTTTATAGATTACATCTTTATTTGCTTTATAGATCACATTTATATATTATCTTTATATATTACATTATATTTTTATATATTACATTATCAAACAGTGGTGTTTTGAACTGACTTTGGGTTTACAGATAGATATACCTATTCTCAACGTAATATTCATGGAAGACCAACTACCAAATGGTAAAGAGAAAAAGTCCAAAGGAAACTCTATAAAATATGAACTAAGAACATGGCAGATCCAGAAAAGATACTTTACCTCTTGAAACTTCAGTTTTTTCTGAGGGTTGCTGGAGGGGAGAAGGACGGGAAAGATGGGGTGGCTGGGTGATGGACATTGGGGAGGGTATGTGCTATGATGAGAAGAAAGAAAGAAAGAAAGAAAGACCTACCAAAAAAGAAAGAAACTTCAGTTTTTTGAGCTATAAAATGGAGAATAATAGAACCTACAGTATAGAATATGTTAAGGATTAAAAAGGGTGTATTTGAAATATTTGTCCTCAGGGCACCAGGTGCCCAGTTGGTTAAGCATCTGACTCTTGATCTCAGATCAGGTACATAATCTTAGGGTCATAGGATTGAGCCTGCACTGGGCTTTGAGATTCTCTATTCCTCCCTCTGCTCATGCACTCTTACTCTAAGTAAACAGATAAAATCTTTAAAAAAAAAAAAAAAAAAAGTTCTTGATTAGTGGTAAAAAAAATATTTTAAAAAATAAAATAAAATACTTGATTTCGGGGTGCCTGGGTGGCTCGGTGGGTTAAAGTCTCTGCCTTCAGCTCAGGTCATGATCCCAGGGTCCTAGAATCTAGCCCCCTGTCAGGCTCTCTGCTCAGCAGGGAGCCTGCTTCCTCCTCACTCTCTGCCTGTCTCTCCGCCTATTTGTGATCTCTGCCTGTCAAATAAAGAAAGAAAAGAAAAAAAAATACTTGGTCCCATGAATGTTAGCTACCATTATAAATGTTATTATTGTTTTTATTATCATTATTATTATTACAGTCTTTAAAATTAAAATGATTTTTAGTGGATCCCTGAAGATTATTACTCAGTAGAAATGTACCTGTGTTAAATATGGAGAAGCAAAGGTACGCATCTCATGTCACAGCCTAAGTTAGAATAAGGGACACATTTTTCTGAGTTCTGAGCCAATCCTGACTGCCATTCTGATATCTTTTGTGAACTTCACTAATTCTGACAAATCAGCATCTCTGAAAAGAAACTATAAAGGAATCCATCAATAAGCAGGTCACACAAGTTTCCAGACGACCAAAATTATGTGAGCTGCTGTTCATAGAAGAATTGGATTCAGCCAAACCATTCAGCTTGAATTTGAGCATTTACATTAAAATGTATAAAATTAAAAATTATTAAATATACTATAAATCTATGTTCAATATATATTCCTAAGACTCTAAGCAGGAAAAAGAACAAAAAAATTAAGGTAAAAGGGGAAAATGAATATATTTCCCCCATACATGATCTTTGCTTTATTCTACATTGTGTTAAGACAATCGAATAAAAATAACAACATTCTTTTTTTTTTTTTTAAATAACAACATTCTTATATTAAAAGATTCTCATTTTATTTTGTTGTTGCTCAGTATCTATAGACTCTGGAATACGGGAAACGTCTCCACCTTTATTTTGGTAAAATAAATAAGATGAACTTTCTGAGAGCCTTTATCTTCATATTTTATATTCACTGGGATATTCCCTAGGATTTGATCCAGATATCCAGCCTTCCATATAGTACACAAACCTGGCACATAATAAGGTCTCAACATATATACTTGTTAAAATAAAGAATAAACAATTTATTGTGAAAGTGCCTATAGGAGTACTTATATATGTAAGTCCTTGACAATAAATGATTATTGAATCTGAATGTTCCCACCTCTTTACCAAATGACAGCACAGAAGTGCAATTAAAAGATTATAAAACACTTGACCATCACTCAAGTGAAGACCCTCCCAGGCTGCATTTACTTCTATATGCTGTGATAGGAAGGTTCATATACACTCTAGGTGCCCTTGAAGGACAAATCAGATGAAGCACATTTAAGAGTATTTCTTCAGGGCAGGATGGAGACTAAAGACTTTCCTGAAAACCCCACTTAGAAACCCACTGCCCCACCATCCTCCCAACAATGTTGCATTTATTAGGCTTTGAGGTTACAATACAAAGTGTCATGTTTCTTACCCTATTTTACAGATGATGTAATGTCTTTGAGTTGGAGACAGGAGTTATCTCAGGCATACTTAAAGCAAATGTATGTAAATGAGAGTGATAACGTATAATCATCGATAAATATCATGTCCAACATTTGTATTAGATATCCTTACAAATCTTTTGAAAGTACTAATATCAGAATGAGCAGAAAATTGACTGAAGCCTGAATAGTAGGGTGAAAATTGAGCAGTGCTGGATGGAACCAGAGGGCAGGGGTTTTGAAAGACTAGAGAAGAAAGGGTGGCCCAAAACACAAGAACACGATGGATTTTTCTCAGAACAAAGTAACTAGATAAAATATAATCAAACCCAAAAAAGAAGGTGGTAAAGTCAGAAGGGTGTCTAATGAGTCAGAGTTTTCAGAAGGCTTCAGGTATCATCCTAAACATGAGAATAAAGTTTGCTCCCTTCAAGCTATGCCCCTCTGAATTTGGCAAAATCACCTGGCTGAAACTATCCTAAATTATCTGGCAAGATGGACCTTGATTATAGAAAAACTCTTAGTAAAGTCTACCAGGATAATTTGAAATAAAGATCACAGACTGTTTTATCTATTTCTAAGAACTACCATATTGCCTGACATAGAGCAGACACTTAATAAATTAAAAGAATGAGGAACGTCACCCAGGGAATACCACATTACGTCCATTAATAGCTGGCTGAAATGTATTTCTCCATCAATGCACTACTATAGTCTCTATTGAGACTATCTGAAGGCAAAGACCATGTAATATTCTTTATCTTTGCATCCCAAGACCGAACAAAAGATACACAATAAATATTTTCATATCAACAGAACTTGGAGGAAAATGTCTAGTGGCTTACCACAGACCTCAGACGTTAACATTTTTTTTTTCTAAAGATTTTATTTATTTATTTGACAGACAGATATCACAAGCAGGCAGAGAAGCAGGCAGAGGGGGGGGGATGCAGGCTCCCTGCTGAGCAGAGAGCCCGATGTGGGGCTCGATCCCAGGACCCTGAGACCATGACCTGAGCAAAAGGCAGAGGCTTTAACCCACTGAGCCACCCAGGCACCCCAGACGTTAACATTTTTAACTGTGATTTGAATGAATACCTTAGAGGTTTAAGCTAGTCAAATGTATGGATGATACAAAGCTTGAAGGATAATTATTTCATAAGATTCTATAAAAATTAATCATGAAAGCGCCACCATGCTTCTTAAATTCAGTGGTTAATGGAAACTATAGGAGCCATAGTAATTGAGCAAAGTCAGAACCATTAGAAACAACTGGATACAAAAGTAATTTGAATGGAGACTGCGCTGCCGGCTCTCAAACAAGATTATTTTATTTTTCCCCTCCAAATGCTATTTAAACAAGCAATGAAAATTTGAAAAAGAGTCTAAGTAAATGTGTAAGGTATGTAATTTTGTCTGATTTAAAATTGTAGGTCATTTTGAAGAATGCTGAAAAAGTTTTGAAAATGTAATCTAAGAGCGCATAAAGAAGCAGTTTTGTGATTGCGTCTAAAAAACAACATTTGTTAAATGGTCACTGAATAAAATGTGCTGAAGGACCATCTAGTTCAAAAAAAAAAAAATTGATTGTCCTCCAGTGTTGTTAAAATTATAACATAAATAGGTTCTGAAAAGGCCTTGGCTGAGAATGTACTTAAAGGACAGGGTCCATCTTGTACACTCAGAAACCGGGACAGGGACTCAAAACTAACAGACTCCCCCTTGCATTTGGCAGCCATCCTACTTTCCAAGAGGATCTCAGGAGACTTCTGAGCCTGTCCAGTGGTGGGTTCCTCTGCCATGTTTCAGCAGGAGATGCCCATTTTCATATCACCTGGAGATCACGATGATAAAGATGATGGCTTCGGCTTCCACTTGGTTTTGGTTCCAACAATTTATTTCCTGCCATTTCCCACAAAATATAAAGATGTATCCAGTGGTAAATTTCTCCATTAGAAATAGAAATTTCTGACAGAGGCAGAAATGTGCAGAGTTAGATTTCTGTGTAACTGTATCCTCTGTGTTCAGCAAGAAATTTAGAATTTTCTCCAAACTCATAATTTTTCTAGTACATTGTCTTCTCAATGTGACAGCAACATGAAGGAATACAAAATTTGAAGGAAGGAAAATTAAAACATTATTTTAAAAGAATGAGGATTGCCATGGAATAGTTCTGAGGAGTTTAGAAATGTAGTCCAAAGACCAGCGTTTTGCCAGATCGTTTGCCAAAATGTTGACATGAGAGTTCCCTGAAAACTTTGTCTAAGGTTTCAAAAATGTCACTGAGGAAATTGCTAGAAGAATAAACAATTAGTTCTATTGCATACTGTGAAGAATAAGGTCTACATCCACTGTACATATTCTCTGTTTATAGCTGGGAAGAATTTAAATTACTTTCCTAGCATTCCTTCTTTCTTTTCAAGTATAAACTAACTCAAAAAATTAGGTAAAAATTGATGATCTAGCAATGTTTCTCTGGCTGCCATACAGTATGGGCAATGAGTTCTAGACTCCAATTTATTGGTTTGTCAGAAAGTTTGGTTATTTTCATCAATTTAGCTTTACATTTAACATTCCTCTGCTTAATTGAAACCATGCGGACACATTTGGTTAGTATCCACATTCCTCCAACAGTAAAAAGGGTACTTTGTTTAAAATTCTGCACAGTGTACCAGTAAGTTATATTTTTCTTACAGTAACAATTAAATACACAGTTGGCACTTAATAGCAAATGCTTATAATCCCCATTATCAATAAGTACAACTCGGTTTTAACAAACATCCAGTCAGCTAGTGGGGGAAAGAGCATAGTCCATAACTTTGTCTGAATAATTGAATAAATGGTTTTCTAGGGCCTAATCCCAGGTTCTTAAAACATGGCCTTTGGAAAATTATGATCATTTTAGAAGCTTATGCAACCTCTTTCTCTACTTCTTGCCCTACAGGGTTCTTGCCCCCAAATAGTTGGCAAAAGAGTAAGATCTGAGGGGTGAGCTGACCAGTTCTACAGTCGATTATAACCTGTTCTTTCTTTTTCAACCTCATTGTGGAAAACTACTCTGGATGGGTTTATGAAGCGAGTTTAGAGAGCATCACAGGTTTCTAGGATTGGTACTTTCTCTGCTTTGGCAAAAGGGATTCCAAATAAGCCAAAGATGCAATAGCAGAATAGCTTGTATAGCTGAAATACAACATTTTGAGGTTAGCCAATTGAAAAAATGATGTTCAATCCCCTTACCCTCCTAGGAAACATGCAAAGAATAAGGAAGGGAAAAAAAGAACAACGTAAGATCAAAAGGATGAATTAAAATGACTTCTAACTGACAGTGACAGAATGGGTCATTACAGATCAGATCAGTCCATACCACCTGTGGAACTTAGGATTGCCCTCCGGTATTCATGGATAGGTCCACTGCTGGAGACAGAGACCTCATGGTTTGGCGAGTCCTTGCTGAGCCTTACTGTATACCGCTTCCCTAGACACTATAGCTACACTCCTTGCCACTTCTGTAGCCACAGAGATCTGGACAAGATAGAGCCTTGCCTCCCCATATGTTACATTCCAGGTGCCCCCACACCCTCTTCCTCCTCTTCCTCAGATGCCTGTGTGGCCAAGCACTGGGCCAGAGCATGGCACCTATTCCTGAATTGCCAGAGCCTTTGGCAGGGAGGCCATACCTGATGTGGAGAAAGATAAGAAGGCCCAGGTGGCTGATTAAGTCAAGAGAGATCCAGATGTCAAGTACTGAGGGAAAGAGTCAGGGGGAGTGCCAAGTACCAAAGTAAGGAGAGATGACAGGCCACCAAGAGAACCCCCTCTCTAAAGAACCCATTGACTGGCTTCTGCCTCTGATTGCTTGCCTTTCCTCCCTGTGCACAAAACCGGAGCTTTTCTAGGGTGTAAATAAGATCCTGTCAACCATTCTTAAAATAGTTTAAGGGACTTCCCATTCACTGTCCTGAAGATAAG
Organism: Mustela nigripes; assembly: GCF_022355385.1. Taxonomy (NCBI): domain Eukaryota; kingdom Metazoa; phylum Chordata; class Mammalia; order Carnivora; family Mustelidae; genus Mustela; species Mustela nigripes. The sequence continues at coordinate 81,998,208 of NC_081561.1, read as the reverse complement.
AAACCATGGCTTACTGCTTTCCACCTCTGTACTTAATACTCCAGCCATTCTGAACCCACCCCCACGCCCCAACCAGCTTGTTGCACTCCCACGTAATTCCTGGGAAAGGAATAATCTCCTGCCCCACTGTGCTCTTCCCACCTCCTTGCCTGAAGGTACTAGAATTTCGGGTCTTTGTTTAAACATTACTTCTTCCAGATAACCTTCCCTGACTCTCTAAATCATAGCTTCTCAGAGAGTAGGCCTGCAATACTTGTTTAAAATATTTGGGGGCCCACTCTATAAGAACTGAATTAATTCTCTGGGCCCAAGGAGCTACATTTTTAGCAGGCATTTTGCTGTTATAATATATCATAACATTTCAAAACCTATCACTTGGACTCTGAAATGTTGTTTAAAAAAAATAAAAACCCATACAGCACAGTTACCAACCAATCAAAATGGACATAGTGATCAATCAGAAACTTGCTGTGATCAATCAGAGGAGATTCTGGCCATCAATCCCTCCTATGTATCAGAACGAACTAACAATAATCAGCTGCCCTTACGCTATGTCTCATTGGGCCTGCCCTTCTCCCGGGCAGGAATATATTGGCTGATATTTACTGAGAACTTCCTTTGTGCCGGGTATTGTTTTATTTTTTTTATTTTTATTTTATTTTTATTTTTTTTATTTATCTGACAGACAGAGATCACAAGTAGGCAGAGAGGCAGATAGAGAGGAGGAAGCAGGCTCCCTGCCGAGCAGAGAGCCCAATGCGGGGCTCGATCCCAGAACCCTGGGATCAAGACCTGAGCTGAAGGCAGAGGCTTTAATCCACTGAGCCACCCAGGTTCCCCCAGGTTTTGTTTTAAATACTTGTCTTATATTACGTCAATTGACTTTCAAAATAATTCTTTAGGTTCGGTGTTACTATTATTTTCATTTATAGATGGCAGAACTGAGACACCAGAGATGTTAAGTATTTTGCCCAATGTCACACAGCCAGTAAATAGCAGAGCTACTTAAATGGTCTGATTCCAGAACCCCATCCTAGGCTGCACCTATCATGGTATGTCTGAGGCTTTCTTTAATTGCTAGTCTAGTTATCTGACTTCCTCACTACACTGTGATTCCCCACAGGGGCTAATCTGATAGATAACAGGCTGTCCATATACGATGGAGAATGAATGAAATTGTGCTAATTTACTTTAGGATGAAGAGGAGTGGGTGGGTGTGAAGCTAACCGATTGCTCTGACAACTGCCTAGGGTTTTGAGGCTTGTTTTCAAAGAAAAAAAAAAAAGTATATCATAAATCAAGAGTTCACTCTCAGTATGAAGTTTAAACTCCTCAAACTGACTTTCAAAGCCCTATGTAATTTTTATGCCTATTTTCACCCAAGTTCCTCCCCATCTTCCTTAACATAGCTTTCCTGCCATTAGGAAACATACAAATACATCCCTGTTCTTCTCTCTGAATAACCTCATTGAGCTAGTGACACCTTGTCCATGCAGGTGCCTTGACCTCTCAAGTCCGTGTAGTTATTTCTCTTTTCGGAACTTCCACAACACTCATCTTTTGAACAAATCCCATTTTGACATTGCTATAGTCTTCATTGACTGACAATTAATGGAATCACCTGCCTCAGCCCACAGTGCTCAGTCCAGCGCTACTCAAGGACCACAGGACTTTGGGTGTGTAATTCAACTTATAATGAGTCTAAAACCATCCTCCTAGTGGTCTCTTGCTACCTTAAAAAGTATTCTATATTTGGGGAAAACATGAAAATATTTACTTACTTCCTTTTAATAAAATTCTGTATCATCTCAAGGACAAAGTCCAAAAATCAGTGTACAGAGTATTACCACGGTAGAGTTTTGGGGACTGCAGTGAGATATGGAAGGAGAGGTGTTAACCGTGGACCAGAATCAGGTTTTGATAAAGTTTAAAAGTTATCATATGTTCTTCCAACTACCCAGGGAAACCACATTCTTTCCCCTTGCATCCAAACGCCCCATGATTCCCACATTGTTATCCAAGTTGAAAATCTTTGGGATTAGGCTCTGTTCTCTTTTCTCCCTCAGTTTCCAAAAGAAATGCTTGAAGAATCCAGCTCTACCTCTGATACTCTGACGACACCTCACCTTAATCCTGGACGGCTTCCATCCTCGGCCTCTGAGATTTTCCATGGCTGGGCTGGACCGGACAATATTATCTGGTTCCTATTTGGACTTGGTCTCATAACTGGCACTCTCCCAGGGTGGGAAAACAACTTGGGAGAGGAGAGGTTTGCAGAAATAAAAGTGAGAGAATTCATTTTCTTAGCTTCACTGTGACCTATCAACTTCTGGCCCCCCCAAATCAGCGCCTCCATCACCCACCACGAGGTACCCACTTCCATCCTCACTATTTGCTTACATGGCACTTTGACACCTGTGCCACCCAGAACTGAGGTAGAAGGAGCACAGTTCATCTAAATAGAGATCTAGAGACAATCCAACAAACAGACCCGCAGATAGAACAAACTGGTGGTTGCCAGAGGGGAGTGGGGGAGGAAGGCTGAAACCGGTGAAAAGGAGAAAGAGTATACTTGCCATGATGAGCATTGAGTAATGTGTAGAATCGTTGAATACCTATATTGTACACTTGAAACTAACATAACACTGAATGCTAACTCTATAGAAATTAAAATAAAATTTTAAATGTTTTAATTTTAAAAAGAAATAGAGATTCAGAATACTAGAAATAATACAATTAATGAATTAAACTGGCATAAGCAAATATCAAAATTATAGAATTTTTGTTTGTCTTGCGTTTATTTTTAAGAAGGGGTTGTATTGTTTTCAGAACTAAGAGAGGAAGTATAGCATTCCGTGAACAAAAAAAACTAAGGAAAACTTTTAAGTAGCTAGCTGGAGAGAATCACTTACATAGCTAGAAGATTTTTAGCCTGATTCTAAAATGCACATTTCCATTGTAATCCTGTTCACTGTTTTTAATCAGTTAGTTGTTCATAGAGAGCAAAGATGAGCTGAAATGTACTCCATGTTTGAATTACCACAGATTTTCATCTCTGCTCTAAAATCAAAAACTGTCACTGTTACCCAATGAGCCAGAGAAACTAAAAACTTGTCAGAAGGAAAGCAATAATCCTAAATGTCACTTTGGCTGGTGACTGGCCATTCCTAAAACGTCCTCTATCAACTGGAGTCGGTGTCTCAAAATTTTCCTGGCCTACACTTCAGTATTTGGTTATCCCATTTCAGAAGACAATTCTACCTCACATATATATTTAATGTGAATATGCCTTTTAAAAAGCAAATTATTATAATGAAAAACATGTACATTCAAAGAGTGCTTAAGTGACTTAAGTTTCATCCAGATAGAGTGCTGCTGACGTTGATAAACCATTCAACATTTGCCTTTCTGGTTTACAAGGTCATTAGGGAAGTTCAGTGGAACTTTAGTCTGTGCAGGGGGCCACATTTGAAGACTTATAATTTGTAAATAATTACACTCCTCCCAAATGAGAAATATTTCTCATTTATTAATGAATTGACTCCCCAAAGACATTCCGATTATATTACCTGCTATCAGAATAAAGTCTGGGCAGTTTACCATTGTCAATAGTTGTTTTTTTTTTTTCCTAAGAGAATAATCTTTATGGAAACTATTATCACAAATTTATGTTAATAACTTGGTTCTGTTAAGATACAAAAGAATTAGAATTTCTTTTTTTTTCTTTTTTTTTTTCTGAAGATTTTATTTATTCATTTGGCGACAGAGATCACAAGTAGGCAGAGAGGCAGGCAGAGAGAGAGGAAGGGAAGTAGGTTTCCTGCTGAGCAGAGAGCCTGAAACGGGGCTCGATCCCAGGATCCTGGGATCATGACCTGAGCTGAAGGCAGAGGCTTTAACCTACTGAGTCACCCAGGCGCCCCTGAATCAGAATTCCTTAATTTCTAAATTATCCACATTGGATAGAGGTACAATTAAGAAAATTTTTGTCAATGTGAAAACTCTAGAATGAAGGAGGAGGTTGGAATAAAAGACAAAATGTAAGACCACTTAAAATCTAAAATAAGGGGACGCCTGGGAGGCTCAGTTGGTTAAGCAGCTGCCTTCGGCTCAGGTCATGATCCCAGCGTCCTGGGATCGAGTCCCACATCGGGCTCCTTGCTCAGCAGGGAGCCTGCTTCTCCCTCTGCCTCTGCTGCCACTCTGTCTGCCTGTGCTCGCTCTCTCCCCCCCCCACCTCTGATAAATAAATAAAATCTTTAAAAAAAAATCTAAAATAAGTGTTTAGCTAATTCATGCAAAAAATGTGCAATATGCATTTTAAGTATCCAGTGTGGAAACTTAAGTGGCAGTTTTTCAAAACTGCTATTTTCTATATTTTTGCTTGTGTGTTATTGTCCACTTTACTCTCTATAACATTTAAAAGGGTCATACATAATACATTTAAAAGTTTACTATCTTGAAAATACAATCCCCTTTGGGAAGTTTAGTATGGCTTTCTTGGATTCTTGCCTTTATTTATATTTTACAAGGGTTACATCCATGAGTGAGGTCTTGGAAATCTGGTAACCAACCAATTTTTCATGACACAGTGTAACTCCCTTAGCAATATGATGCTAAAACCAGGAAAGTGAAATTTCCTCCATTGTCTTTGGCTGTAGCTATGAGTTTCCTTTCAAAGAGACCACAAAGCGGGACTCCACCAGTTTAATAATCCTGATAGAACCAGAGTGAATGAAAGTAATAAGCACAGACAGGGAAGCTGGGGAAAAGTAAAACAGTAAGGAAGTCGACACATGGAGGCAAAGACGATCAGTCACCAGCATCAATTTTATGCTGGTTTATAAACCAGGATATTGGAGAGAGTGGGGGTTGGGAGTAGGAGTGGGGAGAAGGGTTGTTTTTAATATAGTGATTTTCCTTTCGGTTTTCTCTTTTAATCCCGTGGTGTTGAAAGCCCAGCTTTCTCAAAGACAATCTGACCTATAGTCAACATTATAAATCACTCCCCTAACCTCATAAGCTGAAGGTCTGCAATGAAGATCTGCAATCAACACTGTAACTCATTCTTCTAACCATTTTGTGGTTCAAAAGAAAGAAAGAAAGAAAGAAAGAAAGAAAGAAAGAAAGAAAGAAAGAAAGAAAGAAAGAAGAAAGAAAGAAAGAAAAAAGAACCTCTAACATCCTTGTGGTCAATTCTAAAATACAAATACGAAGATAAACTGTGTGTGTTTGTTTGTTTCTCCACAAACTACATACATCAAATATACTTGAAGTTATTACTTGTTCCTTCAGGGCTCTATATCTTAAACATGAAATCCCCACTGACATTTTCTGAAATCAGTAAATATAAGGCACAAAGTCATGAGGATTTTGTTAACAGTAGGATTACCAATAGGCTTATCCCTCAATATTTAAGACAAAATGAAAACTCTGCTTTTAAAACTCCAATTAATGTAATCAGAGTTCTTGTAGTCATCTGGAACTCTTCCCATGGGTAGATTTCACCTCGACCTGTGAATGTATTAGTCAATAGGCTGTTTCTGAGTGTCACTTATACAACCAACCATGAGCAAAGGACAGTCTGTAAAAAATCTAAGATCCAGAGCAGCCCAAGAAAAGTGCCAGAGACACCAGAAAGTTGACAACAGCTCTGAGTGAAAAAATGAATAGAAAAATATATGAGAGGATTGCAAAGTTACAGTATGGTTCTGGATTTAGGAAACTTCACTGTCGTTATACTCTCTATGGATCAGAACACTGCTGGATTACCGTGACTGCATCTGGGTGTTACATTTAAAAGAACGATACAAAATCAGACAGTGTCTGCGGGAGAGCACTTCCTGTAGAGCCATGAACTTTGAAGGACTTGGCAAAAACTGACTGTTGTAACAACTCAGGAAGGAAAAGATGCTAGGAGACTTTAATAGTATATGTCAAAGATTGGGAGAGGAGACGAGTGTCTACAATTTCACAAAACCCAATCAGCACTTGTTAATGTTCTTACTCCCACAGAGCAAAAATGAAGCCGTGAAAAGAAAGAGGTAGCTGGATACAACAGTGCGCCTGCAGACAGAGACTGTGTGATCATGTGCCAACGGGGCTGACGGAACGACTCTTAACTTTTCACCCGACACTGATTCTGTAGATCTCAATGTATGATTCTTTGCCAAACGTAACTTCTCATTTAAAAATTTGGGAGATCAAAAGGCCAGAAGTCACTTAAAAATGTTAATCCGGCATATGTCAAGATGCATATCCAGTCTTTGATATTCATTAAGTTTATTCTGGGTTTATGACACAGTTCAGCACACACTAAATATTGTTACAGATTATACACTTAAGGTAAAATAGTAAGGCAAGGGAGTCAGCTAACAGAGTCAGACACCACTTATAGTTTATAAACATGCCAATAACAGCCTAGCAATAATATTTTCTAGCAGGTGAAGACTGTATTACAGGCCACATAACATGAGGAAAAAAGTTAGATAGCAACAGTAGTACAGAATTTGAAGTTGACAAGACATGCTATCACTAAGATTGCACAGAGAATTTCCATATGCTCTTCTTGTATAAAAAGGCCATACATTTGCTTGGGTTGAACCACACTCACACACACACAGAGGAAATCATTCAGATTCCCTTGCTCTTCCTTCTCTCTTTGCATGTCACTAATTAATCCATTTAGTCATTATTTTCTAAGCATAGATTTCTGTCCTTATTATAGAAGAGCATGATTTAAATCCACCTTGCTGTACACTACATGCTTTAAGACCATTGATGTCCTCCTACCTCGGGCCATAATTTTAGTAAGATTTTATAGTTGACTTAATATTTAATAATTTAATATAGTTGAGGAATTGCTTGGTGAGGATTGATGAGAAGTTTATAAATTATGATTTTTAAGTTATTTATTTGCAATAGTCCCTCCTTCTTCTCCTGGTGATTGCATTTCCTCATCCCCACATGTTAGTGATGGCTCCCAGATTTGGAAGCATGCTGAGAGGAACAATAGCCATCATCAATGTTTAAGATCTATATGGCATTTTCCATTTTCTCTATCCTCTTACCTTGTAGAATTCTTTCTCATAGGACCTAGCAATCCTTATTACAAGTCTGCAACCCTATCCAAAACCCGTAGGACAAGTGGTGTTTCAGAACTCAACTTTTTAAAAACATTTTTGTAAAGACTTAATCGCATATTCCCATAAGGGTCTGTGACAGCTCTCCATAATTAAACATTAGTATTTTTTCAATGCCGTGCATGGGGAAGCATGCAAAGAGCCATAAACAACGACACAAATAGCTTCACCTTTCTCCAGGTCAGGTTTTGTTGCCAGTTAAGTTCAAGTGAGGTCAGGTTTTGCTATCAACCAAGTTAGAAAACACCTTTCAATTCAAAGAGCTTTGTGAATTTCAGAATCACAGATAGGAGATTGTGTACCTATAAATATGTATTCCTTATCTATTTTCTTTCTATCCACCCAACTAAGATTTAAGAGCCATGGATATCTGAATATTTTATCTTCCTCACTGTGTCCCTAAAGCCTAGAATAATAAAAGACCTGAAGGCCCAATACATCGCTGTTGAGTAAATGAGTGGATAAGATGGTCTGATGTTAGAGCCCAGCCTAGGAGCAGAACTCCTGTTTTATACCAGATCCACTCTCAGTGACTTCATACAGTAAGACACAGAGTAAGATACAAGCTGTGATGGGAGCAGAGATGAAAAACGAGACAAAACAAAACTGCTAATGGAGAGAAAAAGCACTAAGTAGAAGCAAGGAGGCAATAAAAGATGCAAGCAAGTAGAAGTCGTGAGGGAGAAGGAGAGAAGAGAAGGTCATTTGTCAGAAGTATTAGAAATTACCGAAATATTGAAAGAGAGACGCCTGAGTCCACGTACTAATAGACTCTAAGACCCAGTATTGGTGGTAACCTACAAATCCCTATAATAACTTCCCATGAACTAGATGGTCATTGTTTGACTTTGCTCCTTGCAACCTGGAACAAACTAACACCCCAGTTGAATCACAGAACTTCTCTGAGCCTCAAATCTTTGTATATTAAGTGATAAGTTTGGAGAGTTGATGCCAAAATTTCCTTCTAAACAAAATACTTGTGTACAGCAGTGGTTCTCAAACATCAGTATACAGAGTCACCTGAAGGGATGGTTTAAACCCAGATTGCTGGACACTACCCACAGAGGTTTTGATTTAAGATCGGGTTTGGGGATTGAGAATTTGCCTCCCTTAGATGAAGGTGAGGCTGCTGCTGCTGCTCTGGGGAGCCCAGTTTGAGAACCACTTGTCTACTACAGAAACATTGTTTATTTTAAAAGACACACGTGAGCCATTATCCGCATGCCAGTGGCCTCTGCAAATTGAGTTTGTCCACCTATAAAGATATATGCAAGGTTCCCATCCACTCATGATATTCAGTCTGATTTCCAATCCCAAAATGCCGACCTTCTAGCAAAAATCAAGGAGAGCCTCTCTTCTCATCAAGAAGCTGATTTCAGGGCGCCTGGGTGGCTCAATGGGTTAAGCCACTGCCTTCGGCTCAGGTCATGATCTCAGAGTCCTGGGATCGAGTCCCGCATCGGGCTCTCTGCTCAGCGGAGAGCCTGCTTCTCTCTCTCTCTCTCTGCCTGCCTCTCCATCTACTTGTGATTTCTCTCTGTCAAATAAATAAATAAAATCTTTAAAAAAAAAAAAAAAAGAAGCTGATTTCACCATAAAGTTAACATTTTTGAAATGAAATGAAACTCACATTTAATATTGTTTCAGAGACAACTAGAGACCGCTTCAAATCAGAGAAATTCCAGTACTCCTGTCCTCTTTGGACCTACTCATGGCAGCTACTTCTTTCCTGGCAGTCAGACCGCTCTGATTACAAATGACACCGCATGGCCAATCGACGTCCTGTTGAGTTCCAGGCTCTCCCAAAGCTGCTCACTTCCCTGGCAGCAAGTTTCTATGATTGAAAACTGCACAGAATCAGTTTGATTGTTCTTACCACGGCAAAAGGGAAGCTGCATGGCTTGTTTTGTTTTGTTTTACATTCAGATCAAAATAGTCATTACTAAAAAATTGTTCCACTGTGGCAGGTTCGACAGTAAAGCCTTGGAAAATCTAGAACCGCTAAATAAATAGAATGACCTCTTTGGACATAATTATACTTCAAAGCAAGTAAATGCCATTATTCATGTGCAAAGACAAGAAAATAGGTGTAAATTTCTAGTAATAGCTCGCTAGAAAATTCCTTGGAGAAATAAATTTTGTGACCAAATGACACGTTGGCAAAGCGACTCACCCACTTTGCTGCAGGAGGAAGATTACAGTGGGGTCAGAGATAGCCTGGGGCAGTATTTTAGGTGATTGATCCTTGGGTGATTAATTATCACATACAAATATGGGTGTGACAAAGCATATAAAAGGCACTCAAAGTACACATCTGGGTCACTCGATGCTCTTTAGAAATGAACAATGGATCCCTGAAGACTGAACTATGCATGATACCAGAGTCAAGAAAAAGAAGATGGAAAACGAAGGATTAAAAGGTTGACAGTGATTTTTTTTTCCTCAAGCCAATTTATTTTTCTTTGAGCTAAAAGGTCTCTGCCTCAAGGCTGGTGTAAAGCAGCCTTTTCAGGAAGCCACATTCATCACACCAAGGAAAAGCGCCACAGAGGAGACAGCATGATAAATGCCTGGTTTCGGAATCCCATGACAGCGTGTCCAGAAATGAGGATCAGAATTTATTTATCTCCTTGAAGCCTGGGCTCTGGCTCAAATCATATTCTCAGCAAAGTTTGCTTCAAAACACCCAATCTAGTCATTGGTTTAAGTCATTAGATATATTAATTACATGATGTTTCGTCCTAGTCTGAAAAGGTTTATAGAGTTGTCCTCTAATCGAGGACACACATGTAAGTTATTTGTTATGGTGAATGCTTGCTTTGCAGAGTGTCTACCCTTGACCCAGTCCTATAGATCAATGTCAGGCCAGGCAAGGTCTCCAGCAAGGGACAGCTTGAACCCTCCCATCAAGGTTAGGCTTTCGAAGCTAAAAGCTGGTCCCAGATCTTCCATCAGAATGACTTGGGTTTGAATTTTATCTCCAAACTTAAAGTTGAGTGATCTTAACTGACTTCACCTTGGGCAGCTTCAATTTCCTCATGCATAAAATGAAGCTAATTATAAATCATGACTCAATAGATGTTTGTGAATCAAATGAGAGGTACCACATGTAAGGTGGCTATGGCTGGCACATAGTAAGTGTTCAATAAATACCAGCTACTACTACTACTGTTATAGTATGTTTTATATAGAATTTCTCTTAATGACCTTCAATTAACTGATTAGCCAGATTAATTCATCATGCTACCCATTCCCTCTGTGAAGCATATAGACTGAGGCCCATGGCATTCTAAATGTTGTCAAAAGCTGATGACACCTGAGAAGGTCTGCTTCATCCAACTGAGTTTTATGTTTAACCTAAGTCAAATTGGTTTATTCCCAAGGCTGATTACAACAGTTGTAATTCTTATTGGCATTTTGTATTTAATAAATAGTATGTAAAGGTATGAAACGTGAGACCAAAAACACCAAGTTGTTATCTCTGTGGAAACTAAGGTAAATGCTTCAAAAGGATAGATGGAAAAGTAATGTCTGTCAAATTAAGGGACAGCACCACAAAAGGTTACGAAGAATATCACAATAAGCTAGATAGCACCGCACATCGATTGCCTGTAAGTATATTTAAGATTTTTCTACATTTAAAGAAATAGAAGTGAAAATTGTAAAGGAGGAATTTTAGATCTTGTTTACCGGGGGGGTTGGGGATTAGAGGTGGGGACAGATACTAAACAGCTCTAACCCACAGACCACCATATCCAGAAAACCCTGTGGCCCTACATCAAAAGATGGATATTGGAGTCTGTGCATATGTTTTTCCAGTTCAAATAAGATGCTTGCTATATGAATAGATCATCCCCCACCCCTTTAAATGGTGTTTTAAAAAGTAAACAATATCAAATATCAAGAATCAAAATTTATTGCTTTATGGAAAAAGCAGTGAATATGAAGGCCTCAATAGAAAGGGTTTTTGTGGGGTGCCTCGGTGGTTCAGTGGGTTAAGCCTCTGCCTTCGGTTTAGGTCATGATCTCGGGGTCCTGGGATCAAGTCTCATATTGGGCTCTCTGCTCCATGGGGAGCCTGCTTCCTCCTTTCTCTCTCTCTGCCTACTTCCCTGCCTACTTGTGATCTCTCTCTGTGTATTAAATAAATAAATAAAATCTTAAAAAAAAAAAAAAAGTAAACAATACAACACCAAAGTGAACCCAAAGGAAACTTGCTCCTGGATTAGGATGCTGGGTCAATGTGATAGGTACATCAGCTGTAACAGAGGTCCCGCCCTGGGGGTGGAGGCTGACAGGAGGGAGGAAGGTTAGGCATGCGTGGAGGCATGCATCAGAAAATCTCTGTACTTTTCTCTCAATTCTGTTGTGAACCTGAAACTCCTCTTTAAAAAAGAAAAAGTCTAAAAAAAAAAGTAAATAACCATTGCTGGTCCCATCTGAATCAGATAAAAGAGTTTCTGTAGCATTATGCAAGTACCCTAGTTCATTAAGCCCCTTCTTGGAGGGTTCTAAATAGATAGGTTAAGGGAAGCAGGGAAGGAGCTGTTTTTGTGATTTAGCCACAACCATAGCCAGGCATATAAAAGACCATTGCCTGTAGTAAAGGAGCCCCAGGACCAAAAAGTTCATGAGGCCCAGGAGCCTACCTGGGCATGAGGTAGCAAAAGGGACCATACAGAATAGAAGTTCTCCAGTGCAGCTCTACTAGCCGGCAGCCTCAAAATTATCAGGAGAGTTGTCTAAGAGAAAAAATTCCTAAGACCCATGTCCAGTATTCAGGTTTAGCTAAGCTGGGGATAAGACTAAAGAAACTGTGGGGATTTTTAAAGTTTCGTAGATGGTTCTGGTGGGCAACCACTTTTGAGAAAGACGGACATTGTGCAGTACTGTCTAATCTATATATAATACATGGCACAAATGCAAGTCATATTTTCTGGTAGCCACATTTTTATTTATTTTTTAGTATTTTATTTATTCATTTGAGAGAGAGAAAGCACACGCCCACAAGCGTGGAAGAGTTGCAGAGGCAGAGGGAGAAGCAGACTCCCCGCTGAGCAGGGAGCCTGACCCAGGGCTGGATCCCTGGAATCATGACCAGAGCCAAAGGTGGATGCTTAATCCACTGAGCCACCAAGGTGCCCTGGTAGTCACATTTTAACAGGAATTTTCTAGTTGCCTCATTCAAAAAAGAAAAAAAAAAAATCTTGCCAATATTTTTAAATCTCTTAAAAGATTTAAACACTTTAAATATTTTACTTAAATCAATAAGCCCCAGATACTATCATTCCAACATGTAATCAATGTAAAAATTATTAACAACATGTTTTACATCCTTTTTATTTCTCCTAAGTGAAGTCCGGGTGTGTTCTACCCTTAGAGCACAGCTCCATTTGGACTGGCCCCAGTGCAAGTGTTCCACAGCCACACATGGCTACTGGCTACCATTTCGGGAACAGCAGATACACAGCATAAAGGGGAAACTCTCAGTGATGGGCGCTATCTTGACGACGCTACTTTATTTATATGGTTCACAATTACAGAGTGCTTGAGGAAAAGAGGTGATTAAAGAGGTCTCCCTCTGCCTCTCCCTCTACTCTCTCATTCTCTCTCTCTGTCTCTCAAATAAATAAGTAATCGTTTTTAAAAAAGAAAGAAAGAAAGGAAAATACAGAACAAATACGACTGGCTCTTCAAAAAGTTGTCCTATAAGTCAAGAGAGTGCAGATACATATTCAAAGGGTGTCCATGTATACAAGAAGGAAGAAAGAAGAAAGCGCTCAACTAGACAAGAGTGAAAACTGTCTACCATGCAACTTAGTTTTTTTCTTAAGTCCAAAAATAGAATTCCCACAGAGTCCATGTTCACGTTTCGGAAACCCGTGGGACAGCGGAGTATGGAATAGAGATGCCTTTATAGAAAAAGTAAACTGCCCAGTATAAAGCAACTTGTAGAAGCATTTCCAAATGTTTTAAGCTGTGCACACACTTTTTGCATTTATCACGCTACTATGTTAGTGAAAACACATTTTGGAGGTTGAAATAATAAGTCCGAACAAAGAGCTTAACATACAACTGATGCACATTATCCTTTGGGAATTCAACTAATTTTTTTTTTTTTTAAGGATTTCAACAGTAAAGTATTCTAAGCAGGAATATCACAACCCCCAATGCTGTAAATCAAACAAAACATTTGTGAAGGAAAGCTCCTTAATTCCTCACCAAACACTTGTATCAATGAAAAAACAATCAGAATAGAACAAATTCAATGTCAGAGGTTAATGGAGATGTGTGAGGTATCAGGTTACAGACTTTTATTATACAGTACATAAAAAAATTCTACAGGAGCCCAGTGTTTCATCTCAAGCCTACAGCTGCACCAAAATTTAAATGTATTTAAATCTAATACATGAAATACATTTTCTCATTTTCCTCTTACCTAATGACTCAGATGACACAAAAGTAGCTTTTGAGGCAAGTATAGAGCATCGCTAAAATTGTAATAATTCCATTTAAAAACATGAATTCTTCAAAATGCAGATTCATAAATACATTAGGTGATGGACGTGATTCTCCATCTGGGGACACATCTTTTGTTCCTACATCTAGGAGGCACAGTGCGCTTTTGCTGCTCTGTCTGATTTATTATACTTTTGCTCAGGTTAAAAGTGGTGTTTTAAAAAGACAATCCAGAGTCTAAACTAGAAAGGAGCAGTAACTTGACAACATGAACACTGAGCTTCCGTATTCACACACACACAGCACAATAGCTATATGTTCATGATTTAAAAATTAGTAGATTTTTCTGCAACTCCTTTAGGGAGGGATCCAAAAGGTGTTCAAAATCACAGTGACTGACTTCTCGCCAAGGCGACAGATATTCGGTGTACTTGTTTCTTTGATAGCTTTAATATCTGGCAAGAGTCAATTAATTCCAATCAAAATGATAATCAGTTCAATGAGCAAGCACTACACAAAAAAGAAAAGTGTGAATGGGGTAATACCCTGGTGGTTTGTTCTCATTTCTCAGTAGATTAACATTCACTTAGTCATTTAACTAATGATTACATTTTCAATACACAAAGTCCTCTGTTAGGTGCTGCCCTGAGTTAAGATAATAATAAAAAACAGTGATCTGTTCTTTACGTTCAACTTAATAAGCACTGTGCATACTCACAAATATAATTTACAATCAGCACACACACACAGGAAAAACTGTGCCTGTTGATCCACTGAGAGCCCAGTCACTGCTGTCTCCGAGACAGGTGAACATCACATTTTCTTCTCAAAGTCCCTCTACCATCGCAGTATTGGTATATAAATGGTTTCCCAAATTCTGCATTGTCTCAGGTTCATTTTTTCCTTTTATTTTGGGTTCCTCTGGCTACCTATGTGCCCTTTCACTTTATTCTCCGTGGATGTCTTTCCCTTTAGAGCCATTTTGACACAGGTGAACTGGTGATGGCCCATTTGTTAATCTTACATTACAAATCAATATCATGCAAGAATTATAGGACATGCTAAATCAATGTAACAATGATGGAGACATTAAGGCTAGAGCATGTAGATGTCAAGGAAATAGAAAAAGGGAGTTATTATTATCACCTTTCTGTGAACTTTTGCCTGGCTGGAGCTTAATATTGAGGAAAGGTCTGTAAACTTCTTCAGAAGGTATCTTAATTCATTTTCCTACCTTTGTGATAATTGGCATGGATTTGGACCATTTGACATAAGGCTACTTTATCCTCTATTTGCAAATGTCTAGTGTCGGTCGGCCCAAGTGTTCTCTCTGGGTGTTTTGCATGGAGCCTCAGTCTCCTCAGATGCTTTGTGTCTGTGCACAAACTCCACAGAATAGTCTATAATCTCCCTGTCCTCTTTAGCTCCCTAAAATTGTTGTTAGAATATCCTGTGTCCTTATATCAGTCCAGGTCCCTGTGGGAGAGAAATGGTATATTCAGATTGCTTGAGCAGAGTTTAATAAAGATATTATTTATTTAAAAGCCAAGCACATTTGGATAAACAGCAAGGAATGAGATATAATCTTAGGACTAGCAAGAATAGAAAGCTGTCACTACCCCTGAAGCAAGCAGGAACAACCCCATTGTCCTATAGGACAGGGGTGAACCAACATGGAGCCCCAGTCTGAACACCCCAGCCTCACCCCCTTCCGACCCTGGTGGCGCCTCTCCTTGGTATGGCTAAAGTGAAGTGAATGAGAGAGAAAAAAAAAAAAAAAAACAGGGGTGGAGATCACAGAGATAACGGAGTCAAACAATGTAGGGCCTTGTATGCTTTTAAGGACTGGCTTTTACTCTGAATGAGATGAAAATCCACAAGGGAATTCAAGCAGAGAAGGGAAATGATCTAATTAAAGTGTCTCGCTGTGGTTGCTGTTGGGGAGAATAGATTGTTGGGGTCAAGGGTAGAAACAGAGACCTGGTTAGAAGGCTACTGCAGGTATCCAGATGGGACATAATATTGACACGGACCAGAACGGAAGCATTGAAGGTGGTAAGATCACCTCATGTTGACTATATCTTGAAGGTAAAAGGAACAGAAGTGGCTGAAAGGAGCGAATGAGGAGTGTAAGAGAAAGAGAGAAGGTAAAGATGACGCCCAAGTTTTCAACCCGAGCAGTTAAAAGGGTAGACTTTTGATTTACTACAATGGGGAGGAATCAGAAGTAGAGTGAATTTTTTGAGGAAAGATGAGAAGTTTGGTTAGAGAAGCCTGTTAGACATCTGAGCAGGGATATCAATTGAGCAGTCAGGTATATGCTGTTTGGAGTTCAGGAGACGGGTCTGTTAGAAAGATATAAATGTGAAGTCCTCCACAAAAATGTGGATGAGACCACCAAGAGAGTGAGTGAGGATAGAGAAGAGGATCTGCAGAATGAAACCTCTGTTCTCCAATATTTAGGTCAGAGACAGAATGAAGAATGGGTAATGTAGATTAAGAAGGAGAAGTCAATGAAGCAACCAAAAACAGAAAACAAGAAAACGAAGAATTTCACAGAGGAGGGAATGATCCACTCTCAGATGCTACCAGGAAGTCAAGAAAAGTTAAGGACTGAGAAGTGAACATTACATTTAACAACATGTAATTCCCTGGTGACTCGGAAAACAGAGGTTTCAGGGGAATTTTTAGTGGATACTAATTGGAGTGGTTTCTAAATGAACTGGAAGGAGAACTGAAAACAGGGAGGACAGGGCGCCTGGGTGGCTCAGTGGGTTAAAGCCTCTGCCTTCGGCTCAGGTCATGATCTCAGGATCCTGGGATCGAGTCCCACATTGGGCTCTCTGCTCAGCGGGGAGCCTGCTTCCTCCTCTCTCTCTCTGCCTGCCTCTCTGCCTACTTGTGATCTCTCTCTGTCAAATAAATAAATAAATAAACCTTTTAAAAAAAAGAAAGAAAGAAAGAAAACAGGGAGGATAGACAACTCCTTTGGATAGTTCTGCTCTGTGTGGGAATTTAGAAATGGGAACAGTAGCTAAAGGGGTTGTGGAATCATATACTTTGCCCCATTCTGTCTCTCTCCTGGATGTCTCCTCTCACCTCAAATTTCCATCACAGCCTTCCTCACCTTGATTCTGCCTGGTGACCTTGCTTCTTTATTTCACTGAAAGAAAACAGAAATAATCAGAGAAGAACATCAACTTGCCACCACAATTTCTAACCTCCAGCCTGCCACATTAGCCCCGTTGGTTTGGTTGCATGCTTTTCTGCAATGGTGTTCCGCTGTGTGGGTGTACGGATGGACAGGTTCACTTCTTATTGTATTAACCAGTATTGAATGAACAGTATTGAAATAACCAGGGGTGGGGTTTGGCTATGTGAAGATGATGAAGGATGCAGGGACACGGAGAAAATAATCACAAAATTATAACCGTGATGTATGCTACTCTTTATGGTCCCTGAGACCATAAGAACTGCCTGATGGTCAAAGCCCGGACCTTTCTAGTTCAAAAGAACTGCTCAATCTTGGTGGAAATATGCCAAGATGGTGACAGCTCACGTTAGTTCTAACGTTCAGAGATTTGCTCAAAACATGCAGTTTCCTTTAGCTGTTCATTTTTCATTTGCCTCTGCACTTACTCAAACTTACTCTTTTAAGCTCTTGAAGTAACATGGTATCTACCCAGTAGGTAAAGTAGCTCTGTTTCATGTAACTCTTTCTTAGATTAGGCTACATTCGAAGGGTGAACAAAGTATGTTTGTTCCGTCTGAACCACACATGACTCCTGTCAAGAATTCAATTGTCATCTTTCTCGTATGAAGAGGCCCTATTTTAGCCTAGTCATGTTTGGCAATGATACCCCCAATACACAAAATATGACTAGTTTGTATTCATGTCCTCATTTTTCAAGTACCTTTTAAACAAAATATCACATTAGGCATTGGGGAAAGTATATAAGAAGAATGCTTCCTACCTTCAAGAAAGGCTTACTCAAGTATACAATGTATAAGCTCGTGTGGGTGGTACAAATGAGGGTTCAGAGCAGGTGAGAGAGGACAGGGGAGAAGAAGGTAGGATAAGGGACAAGATTATCTCACCTCATTGTTCAAAAACTTAAACTATCATTGAAAGAATACACAAAGGACCCAATGTCAAAGAGCTTTCAAGTCAGAAGGCTTAGATTTTAGAAATGATTTAACTGTTTTGTTCCCTAGGTAACAACAACAACAAAAAGTTCTTCACCGGGGACCTGGGTGGCTCAGTGGGTTAAAGCCTCTGCCTTCAGCTCAGGTCTTGATCCCGAGCCCTGGGATCGAGTCCCGCATCAGGCTCTCTGCTCAGCAGGGAACCTGCTTCCCTCTCTCTCTCTGCCTGCCTCTCTGCCTCCTTGTGATCTGTCTGTCAAATAAATAAATAAAATCTTAAAAAAAAAAAAAGTTCTTCACCAATAAAGAGTAACACAGGGTGTTAAACATCTAGTATATTAAGTAGTACGCAGAGGTGAATGTCCTGTTTGACAAATGCTGTTCAGAGTGATGGCTCCACGAAGCCACAACCAATGCTCTTACCACGCGTGCTATCTATGGAGGCACAAAGCCAGGGTTGAGAGCTTAAGTCAAGAGCAGAAATCTGAACAGACATAAACTCCCATTGGGCAGAACCGTTTTCTATAATCTTTCCAAATCTTTATACCAGCTTCTATGAACCCCTTAGGACTGGGACCCTAATAAAGTCCATAGCCTTCGAAAACTATTTATAAAACTTTTCTGAGAAGGTTACACAAATATATTGTCTCAAGCACTGTGTAACTAAAAGTTATAAACCTATTCCTTAAGGGATATCCAAGTTCTTAACAGATTTTAAAACTATCTTTACACAGCCTATGGCTTTGCAAAGAAAAGAGTAATCTAATTGTGCGATATATACATATATATATGTATATATTCTGAATACATACATGTATATATATAAAACATAAAATTTGCTTTGATAATTCTGTATCATCATAATACTAGCCACCACCATTTAGGTACTGAACACTGGGCTAAGCACTTTACACATATTATCTCAATTAATTTTCATTTAAAAAAAGCTGAGAACATTATTTGTATTCCTATTTTAGAGAAACAGAAATGGTTTTTTTATCAGCTAAATAACTTCTCTAGGGTCTCACAATGACTAATTGGCAAAGCCAGGATTCACACCCAAGCCAATGTGGGCTGAAATAACTAGTATGTACACACACACACACACACACACACATTCTTACTTGAAGTCACTGTGTTCCCTTGAGTTCTCATTTTCAATTGAATTGGTTATGAATACCATATCCACTTCTACTCAGTTTGATGCCCAGTGGTCGGTCCTACAAATATACCAAAAACCTCTGTCAAATCGCTTTTTAAAGTCTTTAGGATGCCAAAAGGGATGAAAATTAGAAGTATCTTTGTTCACAATTATTGAATGAGGAGACCCAGGACATTGAAAAAAGAAAGGTGGCACAGGTTCTAAGGTTAGCTATTCCCTTCCCACTACGTATGGAGGTAAGATAAACATCTTACTGAGTTATGATTAAACATCTATGGTTATCATTTATTCAAACTCACACTCAAGTTATTATTTCTGATATAGTAACCCTGTCAGTGAGATAAGTTGCCAAGTGGTAGACTCTATTTCATGTTCTCCTTTGAGTCTCTGGTCAGCCTATAAAAGCTCTATTTATGTACTTGTTAACCTCAGATTTTAATAGAAAGAGAGCTAACATATTAATAAAATGCTCTGTTTGGTGCACACAAATCCAATTTATGCCATTCTGGAAGGGTTGCTTTCTAAAAACAAAAACCAAACAAACAAAAAACCAAGCAGTGCCCAAAGCAAACTCCATGCAGACATGAGATTAAAGCTCACAGGTTAGTGAAAATGAGCAATAGAAATCCATATTTTAAAGGTAGAGTTTTTGAAAATATCTCCTAAATAAGACTCCTAAAATTTCTAGGAATTTCATTTTTTATTTTTAATTTATTTAGAGAGAGAACAAGAGAGAGCACTAGCAGAGGGACGGGCAGAAAGAGAGGAAGAAAGAGAATCCCGAGAAGGCTGCCTGCATGGACCCAGCTCAGGGCTTGATACCACCCTGAGATCAAGGCCAGACAGAGCCAGATTTAAGAGTCAGGCGCTCAACTGACTAAACCACCCAAGCATTCTAAACATATAGAATTTTGGGGCGCCTGGATGGCTTGGTGCATTAAGCTTCTGCCTTCGGCTCAGGTCATGATCTCAGGGTCCTGGGATTGATCCCTGCATCAGGTTCTCTGTCTGCCTCTCTGCCTACTTGTGATCTCTGTCAAATAAATAAATAAAATTGTTATTAAATACACACACACACATATATATATATATATATATATATATATATTTTAAGAAGAAGATTAAGGCTAGAATGCAACTCTCCAGTTTCAAATAATCCTTCAAATCTTTTCTTTCCTAACCAAAGACCTACCAATAAGTAGCAAAACCCTTTCTATTGAGGCCTTCGTTTTCACTGCTTTTTCATAAAGTCAATAAATTTTGATTCTCCATGTGTTCCTCCAATAGCTGCTTAAAATTCCTGAAGGAAGCTAAGAAAGCATATTCCAAGATCATTATACAAAGAATGTGTATAAATTTATTTACAAATACGTATCATTTTAAGTATGTCAGTAAAATGTACCCAGGTTGTATTACATGTTTGTATTCCTTGAATTTGCCTCCTCCAAGAAAGGTACCAAACTGAATACTGAAAAGAAGCTGAGGTCTTGAGACCTAGAGGCCCATGGTTTACCAATCTAATCGCTTTTCTTCTACATTAACATTGTCACAAAACAGATCGTAGTAGTTCCAGTTCTGGGGCATTTAGGCATTTTTATGGAACAGAGATCCACGTTCCTTGTCCATTATTATTAAAGTTTGTCCAGAAATTTGAGAAGAAATAAGGAATAAGTGTTTTGTGTTCTTAGAAAATTGCTTCTCCATTAAAAAAAAGAAGAAGAAAGAAAAAGAAACAAAACCCAAAAAACAAAAAACAGAGATTAAAAATCCCACAGCTATGGAGCCAAGTTCTTTGTTAGGCTTGTACAGCTTACTAAATCCCATAAAAATCTCAACATCTGACCCATTTCATTTTTACAAAGGAAGGGACTATTACCCTGGAAAATATGCGTAGAAATCTGCAGCATTCAGAGGCATTAAACAGTTTTATTTCACATTTGTTTCCTATGTATCCTGCTTGATAGACACATTGTAGCACCTGCTGCTATAACTCTCCACTCCATCAGCTCCCAACCTCCTCTTTCCAGAAGGGAGTAGAAGTCTCTTCTCGAACATCTGAAGTCATGCTGCCATCTCCTGTTCACTGCCCAGAATGTCGTGAAGTCACCCTCCAAAGGCCTGCAAATGCACGCGGAGGACAAAACCCACCAACTAGAGAATGCAGGCTCTTTCACACATTTCCTCGGCCAGTAGTTTAAGACCACTTTTATTCCAAGTGGCAATGCCATAATAATCTTGCTTTAAATGTGATGTGCTTTAGCTAGAAGTTACTGTAGAGAAGTTTGGGAGTTATTATCTAAACATTGAATCAGTACTTTTTGTTTTTTTAAATATCACTTTCACATGACCTAAATTTCAATTATCTATTTTTTTAATGTAAACATTAAGAAAGCATTTTAAAATATTAAAAATAACAATCATGTATGTTGAATTTAAAATTAGCTAAAGTGTTCTCAGAAAACTGATTCTCGGGGCGCCTGGGTGGCTCAGTGGGTTAAAGCCTCTGCCTTCGGCTCAGGTAATGATCCCAGGGTCCTGGGATGGAGCCCCACATCGGGCTGTCTGCTCCGCAGGGAGCCTGCTTCCCCCTCTCTCTCTCTCTGCCTGCATCTCTGCCTACTTGTGATCTCTGTCTGTCAAATAAATAAATAAAATCTTAAAAAGAAAAAGAAAATTGATTCTCTTCAACAATTCCAAACTTAGAAGCAGTGACATAGGAGAGAGTAGGTGGAAGACAAGTTAACATTGACAAATTAGTTTTATCTTGGAACTTTACCAAACTACAGAGTCAAGTAAGTGAATAAACTTTTCAAATTTTCTATTCTTTTTTCTTTAATTTTTGAAAAAGATTTTATTTATCTGACAGAGAGAGAGAGAGAGAGCACAAGCAGGGGGAGTAGCGGGCAGAGGGAGAATCAGACTCCCCACTGAGCAAGAAGCCTGCTGTGGGACTTTATTCCAGGACTCTGGGATCATGACCTGAGCTGAAGGCAGATGCTTAATCAACTGAATCACTCCAGACATCCCACAGATTTTCTTTTCATTGCTAATTTTTAGAATCTAAGAATATACCCACCAGAGAGTTCCATATTTTCAAAAATTATTTTTTCTTTTCCTCTTGTTGTTACCATAAACCATAAATACTGATGTGTTAATGCAATTGTCTCCCCATATTTGTGTGGATAGGAACTGCATTCTGGGTTAGGATAAGAATCCAAGTCTCCTGCTCATAATTTAAAGAGATCCTTAGAAGATAGGCTCTTCTCTACAAACATCAGCAACATTCTGCCAACAGTGTATCAGAAGAATGGACACCTAATCCATGACCATTTTTTAAAGGGGAAGTCCAGTGCACCTGGGTGGTTAAGTATCTGCCTTTGGCTCAGGTCATGATTCTAGGGTCCTGGGATTGAGCCCTGCATCAGGCTTCCTGCTCAGTAGGGAGTTTGTTTCTCCCTCTGCCCTTCCCCCGCCCCAGCTCCTGCTCTCTCTCTCTCAAATAAATAACACAAACTTCTAAAAAAAAATAAAATAAGAACAAAAGTCCAATTCTCCTACCTATCAACTATAGATGGTAATGTTCCTCTTTTAAAGTTATTTATAATTGCTGCTGAAAATTAAAACTAATATATTTATTTTTTTCCAGGTTATTTATTTATTTTTATTATGCTTAATGGCAAGGCAAAGCCACTAGCTGTAACCTTTTGTAAAACACATCCTCAGTATTCACTTTGAGACAGGTTTTCTTCAAATCACTGTTTTCTGGACAAATAGCTCCCCTTATTTTTTTATTTTTTATTTTTTTAAAGATACATCTTTCGGGGCACCTGGGTGGCTTAATTGATTAAGCGGCTGCCTTCAGCTCAGGTCATGATCCCGGAGTCCTGGGATCAAGCCCCTCCTTGGGCTGCTTACTCCGCAGGGAGTCTGCTTCTCTCTCTGCCTGCTGCTCCACCTGCTTGTGCTTTTTGTCTCTGACAAATAAATTTAAAATCTTAAAAATAAATAAAAATAAAGACAAGTCTTTGAACCTATTAGTTCACCTGTGTACTGAGCGCCCCACAAAATTCTCTGTTGTAGATAACTAGTTCGGGAGACATCACTGCTCTGTATCATGTTGTTGGCATGGATAATAGGGAACAAGTGCAGATCAGGAGAATACTGCACAGACAAACTCCGTGCAGAGCATTGCAAAAGGATGGCCCGTGGAAGCTGATGCATGTACATTTCAGTCTTGTATAAACACTCTTCCACATCTGTACATTCCTCTTGTGGGAGCCAACTAAATTGCCATCGTTAACTTTTTTTCAGGCTCTAAAAAGTGTTTATGGACTCAAAGTATGTTTGTGATTCTCATCACTGATATTTTTCACTTAAACACATCAATTGACAAATATAATCTCTCTACATATATTAAGGACAGAATATTTTAATCTTCAACAAACTGACAAATCCTATAATCTCTTGGTTTATTCACACAGCCAAAGGCTTCTGGGGCATGTCCTGGGATATGGGACTCTGTGTTCTCAGCTGGAAAATGAGAGAACGAAACAAGGCCATTTCTCAGGTCCTTCCATCTTAAAAATTTGGATTCTGACTGCAAGTAGAGTAGAGTGGGAAAAATCTTGTCACTTCAGGCCTGAACTAGACCCAATTCCTATTGGGCAAGAGAGAGCAACGTCTCCAGAAATATAGGGAGAAAGTAGCAAGGTCACATTTTGGTCAGCCCACAGTTACTTCAAAACCATAACACAACCAATAATGGTAACAGAGCCAAGGTAGCTACTGATTGTCAGAAAATAATTTACCACAATTGCTATGATTACTTTAGATGATAGTATTAAAGAATATCACTCATGTCATTGTGTAGAATACTAAAATTCCCTAAATTTTGTATCATTTAGCAATAAGCTAACTTTAGGAGGTGATCATGATAGGTATAATAGAAAAAAATTTTTTTTTCACTAAAGTCTTAGATAGAGGCTGTAATTATGTAAGAGCCCCTTCCTGGTAGACCCTCTTCAAAGGACTCAAATCAAACATGAAGCAATTTGGGAACTGCCTACAATGACAAAAAGATAGAATAAAAGAAAGGTCTGTTATTTCTTGGCACAGTTGTTTGACTCTCATTATCAAGGTATCAAGGCAATAAGCAAAGAATCAGAATTAGAAGGCCAAAAGGAACTGTTTGCATACCCACACACTCAACCCTACACAGGGGTTTTGTTTTGGTTCCATGTTATTCGTTGGGAAGATTTTGCTTGGTTATTTGTGCTCCAGTTTAATTCAAGAAATATAAATGTTATTAAATGTGTTTTTTTCCTTAGTAAGAGTTTGTATCTTTCATCCAAACTGGCTGTTAACCTCTAAATTCCAATGCCTTACAAGGAGAATAGAGCTATCCTACATAGGTAGGATATAATTTTTTATGTTGCTGCTCAAAGAAAAATTTTTAGCATCCAAGCACAAGTTTGGGGATTGGCAATGATTATGAGCACTTTCATTTCAATAAACCGCCATTGCAGTTGAGACTATGACCTCCAGAGGAAAAAACTACTGGAGTTCTAGCCGATACAGGAGAAATGGAACTGGTCAGCTGATCTGCAACTCATTTATAAGCAGTTTCAACTAATAATTCATAACATTAAGTGATTGCTGACCTTCCAAAATCAAAGACAAATCTTGACATTCACTTTTTTTTTTTTTTTTTTTTTGGACAGAGAGAGATCACAAGCAGGGAGAGAGACACGGGCAGAAAGAGAGAGAGGAAGCAGGCTCCCTGCTGAGCAGAGAGCTCCATGCTGGGCTCGATCCCAGGACCCTGGGATCATGACCTGAGCTGAAGGCAGAGGCTTTAACCCACTGAACTACCCAGGTGCCCCTCATTCATTTTTTTAACGAAGAAAATAATGTGGAATAAATAAATTCTTTCCACTAATTTATATGTAAATTATACATAAACATATACTTGTCTCCCTCCTGCTCCCTCTCTCTGCCTTTCTTTGTCCCTTTTTCCTCCCCCCCTTCTTCCTTCATTCTCTCTCACTCTCTCTGTGTCTGTCTCCCTACTCCTTGTTCCCTCTGTCTAGGAGGAAGAATTGCCTCTGCCCTGCAAGGTCCTTTTAGCTGAACTCAGAATCAAATTAAAATCAGATTAACAAGAGAAAATAAAATTTCATTTCATATGTACAGGGAATCCACACAAAAACAGAAAGAAATTCTGGAGACAGGCAAAATGAGGTATGTATGTCATTCTGAACTAAGGAGAAAGGGGTAGGGAGTCAAAGGGAAGGAATGCAATTCACAGGAAGATGAAAAAGAGTGAATGTTTGGTAAAGGAATGTCTGTTGGGCCACTCAGAAACAATTGGACACCAAGGACCCTGATCAAACAGGCCTTGCTAGGCTCCTCCCTGTCTACTATACTTAGTTCCCATCATAATGTAGTTTTCTGTGGTGACAACTCTTTTTCTAGAGTCTAGATTCTTTCTAGGGGCACCTGGGTGGCTCAGTCAGTTGCCCGTCAGAATCTTGGTGTTGGCTCAAGTCATGATCC
Source organism: Mustela nigripes (assembly GCF_022355385.1). Taxonomy (NCBI): domain Eukaryota; kingdom Metazoa; phylum Chordata; class Mammalia; order Carnivora; family Mustelidae; genus Mustela; species Mustela nigripes. Next base: position 81,972,744 of record NC_081561.1, on the reverse strand, counting down.
CAGGATCAATCCCCCCAAGGGGCTCGCTCTCAAAGCAGAGTTGACTTCAGATTCTTTCTCCCTCTCCTTTCCCCTCTGCAGTCTCTGCTCATGCTCTCTTTCTGCCCCCTCCCCCCACAGAACGAATAAAATCTTTTTCGATAAATGATAAATTCCTTTTAGACAGTTGTGCAGGAAGTAAAGAGCTTTCCCTGAATCTACTAGGTTCTGATTGCCTTTAACTCAAAATAATCTTCATGCCAAAGTGTCCCCTATTGGGACAGTCTGCCATTGGCCTCTACAACTCCCTCTCTCATTTTCTCTATCTTTTCCTCCCATTCTTCCTCTTCTTCTCTAACCCACATTCCCCCAGAAATACAGCTTGCTTTTAAAACGTCACCATCATCTGCCACAAATGAACTGAACACTTTCTTCCAAATTGCCATGACTAGAAAGTCCTGGGACACATCGTTCAGGCAGGCTTCTGCTTCATTAAAGGAACCGTTCCCATTGTTCTCAAGTTGTGACAGGAGAAATGCACTCAGCAGTTTTACTAGAAGACCAATTCATTTCTTACCTGTTTAATTTTTACTGCCAGCCACATGATAGTTTCAGACTATCACTGAACATTAGCCACACCTACATCTGTCTTGCATTCTATTACCGAGCACTGCAGATGGCAGCCTCACTCTCTGGAATGCTCTGAATGAACCAGCTTCATGTGACAACAGTAGACCACGATCAAGGTCATAACAAGGATGATCTTTATGCCTTGATTACAGTTACTTAAAAATCTGAATAATTTACTATACATTGATTCCTTTCCGTTATAGAACTCCTAATTCTGCTTTTGCATTTCAGCATGGCTCTTATTATGCATGTTACCATTTCCATGTTTCATAGTAAAGTTTCTAGATTCTTTACATGACTGAAATTTAGAATATAAAATTTTTGAACTGGATGATATCAAAATGCAGCTTGTGGCATGGTCTGAGGGTATAGTGAGCTCAGCTGCCTTCGAAAATGCGGCTTGTGGGGGTGGGGGAAGAAAAGGTTCTAACTGCTTCTTAAAAATTATACATGGGGGCGTGGCGGCGAGCGCGGACTGGCAGGAGGTGGCGGGAGGCCCGCGGCCGGTGACTGCCGCTGCCTGGGCCCAAGCACGGGGTTCTGAATGCGTCTGGCACACCATGTTCTCGGAGCAGGCTGCCCAGAGGGCCCACACTCTCCTCTCCCCGCCGTCCGCCAACAATGCCACCTTTGCCCGTGTGCCTGTGTCCTCGTACACCAACTTCTCCCAGCCCTTCAGGCTCGCGGAGCGCAGCTTTAGCCGGCAGTACGCCCACATTTATGCCACCCGCCTCCTCCAAATGAGGCCCTTCCTGGTGAGCCGCGCCAAGCAGCGTTGGGGTGGTGGAGTCCAGGTAAAGAAGCTGTGTGAGCTGCAGCTGGGGGAGAAGTGCTGTGTGGTGGGGACCCTCTTCAAGGCCATGCCGCTCCAGCCTTCTATCCTCCGCGAGATCAGTGAAGAGCACAACCTGCTCCCCCAGCCTCCTCGGAGCAAGTATATCCACCCCGACGACGAGCTTGTCTTGGAAGATGAGTTGCAGCGCATCAGACTGGAAGGCGACATCGACGCATCACGGCTGGTCACAGGGACAGTGCTGGCCGTGCTCGGCTCCGCGAGAGACAGTGGTAAGTTCGTCGTAGAGGACCACTTCTTTGCAGAGCTCGCCCCTCAGAAGCCCGCACCCCCTCCCCCCCTTGACACAGACAGGTTTGTGCTGCTGGTGTCTGGTCTGGGCCTGGGTGGAGGCGGGGGCGAGAGCCTCCTGAGCACCCAGCTGCTGGTGGACGTGGTGACAGGGCAGCTGGGGGACGAGGGGGAGCAATGCAGCGCCGCCCACGTGTCCCGGGTCATCCTCGCTGGGAACCTGCTGAGCCACAACACCCAGAGCAGAGATTCCATCAACAAGGCCAAGTACTTAACCAAGAAGACCCAGGCAGCCAGCGTGGAGGCGGTCAGAATGCTGGACGAGATCCTGCTGCAGCTGAGTGCGTCGGTGCCGTGGATGTGATGCCAGGCGAATTTGACCCAACCAACTACACGCTGCCCCAGCAACCCCTGCACCCCTGCATGTTCCCGCTGGCCACCGCCTACTCTACACTCCAGCTGGTCACTAATCCCTACCAAGCCACCATTGATGGAGTCAGATTCCTGGGGACATCAGGACAAAATGTGAGTGATATTTTCCGGTACAGCAGCATGGAGGATCACTTAGAGATCCTGGAGTGGACCCTGCGTGTCCGTCACATCAGCGCCACAGCCCCAGACACACTAGGATGCTACCCCTTCTACAAGACTGACCCATTCATCTTCCCGGAGTGCCCTCACGTCTAGTTCTGCGGGAACACCCCTGAGTTTGGCTCTAAAATCTTCCGAGGACCAGAGGACCAGAGGGTGCTGTTGGTGGCCGTCCCCGACTTCAGCACCACACAGACTGCCTGCCTTGTGAATCTGTGTAGCCTGGCCTGCCAGCCCATCAGCTTCTCAGGCTTTGGGGCAGAGGACGAGGATCTGGGGGTCTTGGGTCTGGGCCCCTGACTCAGAGACCCCAGCTATCTGTTCCATGTGACACTGACCCAGCAGTGGCATTTGTTTCTTAAGAAAAGCCTGATTGCGACGCCTGGGGTGCTCGGCCTGTGGAGCAACCAAGTATTGATTTTGACTCAGGTCTGATCTCAGGGGCGTGAGATGGAGCCCCATGTTGGGATGGGCGCTGGCGGTGGAGTCGGCTTGTGAGTCTCTCCGCCCCTCCCCCTGCGCGCACTCTCTTTCTCTAAAATGAATAAAGTCTTTAAAACAAAAAACAAAACAAAAAAAAATTATACATGTAGTCCCTCCTGAAATAACAGCATAACTGCCTCACTTTATAAACCAAGTGTAGATAAGTACCCCCCAGCAAGACACAACATGCATCCACTTAGCAAAACATCTGCTGACCCCTGGAACTTACCAAGTATATCCAAGTGTCGAATCCAAAAGCAAACATGGGGCCTTTAATTTGTAGCCTTTTGTATGTTAATATTTTATTTTCCCCTTCTGAATCTCATATTTATTTATTTATGTGCATTTTTTTCCTTTGAATCTGGTGGCAGCACTGTGAAATATCACAGGCCTTTCACTCAGTATTTTGCTAACAAGCCAACCAGGTACAAACAGGATTTTTATATCAATTTGTAAATTCTAGTTGGGGGCAGTTGAGTCGAGAGAAGGAAAAATAAAAAGACAAATACTACATTTGTGTAAGGTTTAATTCACATCACTTGTACAATACTGTGCTGTTGGCATGTGTCTTAATAAATAGGCTTCAAAAAGAAATTATTGCAATGTAAAAATAGTTTCACTGAATTCACGTGCTTTTTACTGTTCCCAGGTCTCAAAGTGGCTTTTAAAATGATTTTTCAGACTCTTAGAGCCTCTGTACCCCAGACTCTGTACCCCATACTGCGGTAGGATACATTTCTCCCCCCTGCTCCCTAGAGTGGAGCTGGAGTGAAGGGAGGCTGAGACAGCTTGGCACTGTGCTAGGCTAAAAGAGGCCCAGCTTGAGAGATTCACGGTTGTTGCCAGAAAAAAAAGGAACATGAGAAATTCAAGTGTCAAAAGAGGCTGGGGAGTTTAAGCCTGAGAAGAAAACCCACAAATTAACTAACTTACTAGATAGGCAGGTCAAATCTATTTATCCAACAGAAGATATCTGAGTGCCTACACCAAGCGCGCTATTCAAACAGTGCATGGAACAAAGTCAATGCTTCCACGGAGAGAACAGTGTGGATTGTAATCTCCAAAATACATCTGTTACCTTAACACACTCCGGATTGTGCCCATTCCAAAATCGCCTGCTCTGAAACCTTCTGGCCTTCAGATAGAAATCTACAGAAATCTCAGTGTAGTGGAAGAAAAGGAGTCCTACAGAAGCATACCAAACGGACCTAAACCCTTTTCTCTAGGAATGTGTTGCAGAGTTTCAATTTCTTAGTTGTATATAAAATAACCACAGTCGCCTCTACTGACAGCCTCCCAGCACATGACATGACCTCACCAGCTTTGGATCCTGGATTTGGCATTAGGGCAAAAAGAAAATGTAACTAGAAGTAGTAAACCGAAGCCCAACAATCTTACTTCAGCATGGGAGGAGCAGCTTTCCCTACGAGGGGACCTGCTACAGTTAGTGCTGCTTCACGAATCTGCATGTCCTCCTTGTGCAGAGGCATAATCTAATCTTCTCTGCATTGTTCCAATTTAGTGTACGTGCTGTGGGAGGCAGAACTGTAGTTAGGGCTTTTCTGGCTTGTTTTTGGGGAAGTTCCCCACCAGGTTCCAGCTTCTTACTGCCCTCTGCTGGTTAAGCCTGACTTCAGCCTTCGTAAACCAGCCTTCCACCCAACTGCTATTCTACTAGATGAGTAAATAAATGCACTTGTTCACATTTTTTAAATTTTTTTGTATTACTGGCACTTCATATTAACCCCGAGAGAGCCCTCGTTTCTTTAATTTTTTTTTACTACAAAAGCAATACATATTGAAGAAAAAATAAGCAACATGTAAACCAAAATACCCACCTTTTCAAAACCACTGAAACCTTGATGTATGTCCTTATATTGTTTTTTTCAAAATGTGGTCCTATTGTACATTTTGAATATTGCTTTAAAAGTGTATGAACAGGGACGCCTGGGTGGCTCAGTTGGTTAGGCGGCTGCCTTCGGCTCAGGTCATGATCCCGGCGTCCTGGGATGGAGTCCCGCATCAGGCTCCTTGCTTGGCGGGGAGCCTGCTTCTCCCTCTGCCTCTGCCTGTGCTCACTCTCGCTCCTCTCTCTCTGACAAATAAATAAATGAAATCTTTAAAAAAAAAAAAAAAAGTGTATGAACAGGGGCACCTGGGTGGCTCAGTGGGTTAGGCCTCTGCCTTTGGCTGTCAGGATTTTAGGGTCCTGGGATCGAGCCCCACATCGGGCTGTCTGCTCCGCAGTGAGCCTGCTTCCTCTTCTCTCTCTCTGCCTACTTGTGAGTTCGCTGTCAAATAAATAAAATCTTTTAAAAAAATAAAAGTGTATGAACAGATGTCCTTCATACTGTTTTTTAGGCACCATAATATCCTATTCTGTAATCGTACATTTTACTAATTCTCCTACTTTAACCCCCCAAAAAGTATGTTCTAATTGCCCTGTGATAAATATGTTAATAGCTATAATCATGCTTTCCTTTGCAATTGGGCCATAAATGTGTACTCTTCACCAAGGGCATTCTTAATTGATGCTGTAATTTTTCTCCTTTATCATCAAAAACAGGGAATTTTCCTTGGCAGGGCCATGGGATCATCACCAGTGCCTCCACAAGTGGAGGCATACTTCACAACCCAGTTTAGTTCAGAGATTTGAAAGAGATTTGAGTTTCTACCTGTAAAAGTACTTCTCGCTCTCCTGTCTGGCACTTGCCCTGTCTAAAGCCAATTTGTTGTGGAAATCAATTTAGGAATGCAGTGCTGATGGGGACTATGGAGTCAAAGAACAAAAGCAGAATTCTCTTAAAAGATGCTTCATGCAAACCAGGAAAAAGCTGAGAAAATTGCCCCTTTTGTGTAAAGAATCCTCAGGATCCCCTTCCTCCTCATTTCTAAGACTTTCCAAGCAAAACCGATTGTAATGCAACTTCAATCAGTAAACTGTGGCTAGGTAGAACAGGGTTTGTTGACTGAAATACCTTACTGGTAATAAGAGTTTGAATTTAGGTGTGCTTGTGCTATTTGAAGCATAAGCCAGGTCCTTTTTTTTTTTTTTTTTTTTTTTTTAAAGGACACCAAAACTTTTCTCCTCTGGGGAGTGAGCATCAGTCTGAATCCTTCTGAACACTCTTGATGCATTAACATGTAGCCTAAGTCCCAAATGCCTGACCACTCTCTGAAAGATTAATTTCCAACTTTGACTTCCAGGACCCCTTTGCCCCCAGCACCTTGCCCCAGCACTCACACTTCACCCAGTAGGTTCTCTGAGAGCCTGGTGGCCTCCATCTTCAACACCTCCTTAGCCAGGCCAGGATGCCTCCACTGATCTTGCTGAAATTTACTGCCTCAATATTCTGGCTTGTGCATGGAGCTTTTGTGGACTGGGAGACAGTCTTACCCTCTCAGCCTGTCCCATCACCCACCTGGAGTGATGAAAACTGTGATCTTATTTCTGTCGCTTTTGACTATCCATCCTCACCTTTTCTGTGGGCCTCAGGAGTACATGGAGACATTAAAAGCTTAGTTGAACAATCTCAAACTGCCTACACAATGATTCTGTTGCTTCTATAATCCAGTTGAAAATGAACAAATACCTGTTTTTAAGACACCAACTTAATACAACCCTGTAGTAAATCCACTATGGATGTCCTGGGGTTTTTTAAAAAAGCATTTAAAGTGGCTTACCAAAACCACATCTATCAGAAATTGTAGTATCAGGACCAAGCAAAAAATTTTAAAAAGCAAAAACAGGAGTTAAGGACAAGGAAAATTGATTTCCTTGGAGTGGAGGTTTCTTACAGCTGAAATGAACAGGAACACCCAAGTCTCACTGACCACAGGAACAAGAAAACAGTATGAAGTGCTTGGCTCAGATGACACCTGCTTTGGCCTGGGCCCTTTAGCATGGATGAGCTCCCTTGTGAATTCCATATAAGCTATACAGCCAAATCCAAACCTAAGACTGATGTTACATTTGAACTGGGTTTTGAAGGTTGATTAGACAGCCCAGTGGGGAAACCTACATTTCAGGCAGAAAGAGCTCAGTGTAACAACTCTGATAGCAGATGTTAAATTCAAGGGAGTACTGACTCACAGCTTTAGCTCACTGAGCAGCTACTACAGTCCGTGAAGTCCGTGATGGCTTAAACAAGGTGGGGGCGGGAGCAGAGGACTCCTGATGCCTCTACCTTGAAAACTGAAGTAGATGTAAACACTCGGTGCAAAGCCTGATACACTAGATATTCATTAACTACTTTCCTCTAACTGAAAACATTTTGAGAATCTTCAAGCTCACTGGGAGATATACAAAACTTGAGGCACACTAAAGTTGAGGTACAAGTGGGTGTTCATGGAGTGCCCCCTAGGGCACACCCTTTGCCTAGAGCTGACCAAAACTAAAACAACTCCGATTTAGAGAAAAAGGAAATCTGGAGAAGTTACAGAACAGCCCCAGGAAGGCTAGACGGAGGTGAACAGGGCCACAGAACTCTGGTGCTAGTGTTAAGGGAGAAAGGGGCATAAGAAGTGAAGTGTGGCAAAGTGCTCAAGTATGGACGAAACTCTTGAAAATCCAGGAGGTGAAGATGAAAAAGCTGTGAAGCTATGGAGTTTGACCATAAAGTCTCAGGGACCAGACTGACATTTTAGAGAAAGCAGTTGAGAAGATGGAAATCACCATCTTGAGTTATTTCGAACAGCCACAACAAAGTAGTAGACATCTAGTAAAGGGCACAGTATTCCTTAGAGATCTGACCTGAGGGATCAGTGGATATGTAAATACCAAAAACACCTAATGCTGTCTTAGGTCAGTGAAGATACAGTTCAGCCAGTTTTCCCAAAATGGAAATGCCAAGTGCTATACTCAGCTATCCTCCCTAGCATGAGCTACAGAATTCCCAAACACCATCAAATCCCAAGAAAAAGTCGGAAGAAGGGTTTTGCTACTCCAACAGCTCAAACAGTGCCAGGTTAAGAGTGAATGACTCACAACTATTTGCCTCATAGATATTCATATGCACCAGAATTCAAAACAAAGAGAAGACTCCTTCCTTAGAAATAGCAGACAGCTTGGGTTGACATTTAATGGTGACAGATGAACCCCAAGGTACCCTATCTAAGGAAACTATCCTTAAGGCTTTAGGACTATGGTAGCTCTAGGACTCTTGAAGCCATTCACTCCACCACAGCAGATACCATGCAGAGAAGCAGCCTTTAGTGATCCTAGAGGTTGCTACATTACCTAGAGGTGAATTTTATTGAAGACTTAAAACCTATAAACTCCCAAAATGCAGAAAAATACTCACCATTGTACAAGCAAGCATTCAAAACCGATCTGGCTCCATTTTGCTTCATGTACCCACATAACTATGCATCAGTACCAAAAAACTAGAGTAGAGAAATTCTAAGTAACCTTTAGCAGCAGCTTATCAAGGACTTTGATTATAACATTTCCATTAATCCTACCTGGCTCACTAATTTCATGCTTGTGCCAACTTGGTCCAGGCCTGAAATACATGGGTCATCACTGACTCTCTGGAGATTGAGACTTCAGCATAGAGAAGCATATCCTGCTTCTGCGCCTAAGACAGTACCAAGGGTTATAACCCACACCATGAACACCCTGTCTCTTCCAAAGGACATGTCCATTAAGCATTTTCTGGACATCCCATGCTTTGCGTCCCACAGCCTAAATCCAATCCTGCCTACCTAGTATTTTCTATCAACTTGTTTGACTTCTTCAATCTGCTGTCAAGTTGCCAGACTGCAAAGTAACACCCACACTTGACTAGCCTCGGCCCATTTCTCTAGGTCCGAGGCGGTCTTGATGTTGTTACAAACAGCACACTTAACCCCTGGATGTCACATTCACTTTAAGGCTTTTGCTACTTAGGTCATCCTGTTCTCAGTTTTTAACAGTTTACTGACTGGTTAGAGTACGCTTTCATTTAGAAACCAGGAGGAAACAAACAGCATGTTTCTAGTTATTTTGCTAATTATACAAGGATTATCCTTTCTCTTGCTAAGAGACCTTATTCTAGTGCCCCCCCCAATAAAAAAACAAACCAGGTGTGGAACAAGAGCTTAGTTTATTTGTTCATTTCTTGCACTTGAAGTATTCCTCGATGACATCCTTCGCCTGAGACTCTTTACCATAGTCCTAAAAGAATTTAAAAAAAAATCTTTAACATTTAGAAAACTCTTACCAAGTTGTTAGTACTGGTTTTGGCGAAGCTTTACAAAATTACTTCTGAAAATGTTTCCATCATTGCAATTTCTTATAGCCATTTTCAGGGACCTTAAAGACTTCAATGTCTTTAAGGCTCGTAACATGGCATTACTATTGCCAGCATTTTCTAAAATTTCTGCAGAAACACATTCAGGTAAGCAGATTAATTGGCTGGCTTAATTACAGCCTCTTTTCCTTTTCTCAAAGGCAGAAAAGGACATCTTTTAAGTGTTCAAAAATTACACTTTTTTTTTACATTCCTCACAATTAAAATTCTACACTGAATTATGCAGCTTCCCAGTACAACCTTCACCCCAGAGATAAATAATGACTTACCTTAACCACCACACAACTGCAACCAACCACTTTACGGGGTTTTCCCTCTCTGTCAATTTTACAGAGGCCTACCCACTCCCCTAGTTTCTTGTTGTCATCAACCTGTTTAGAGAAATTAAAAAAAAAAAAAAACCACCATATTAGCAGACAATAATGCTACTGACAATAAATCAGCCCAAAAGGAAGCTGTAGTCAGATAGGGTGACATGGCAGTTTCCTCATGGCAATTCAGTAGAGGGAGCCAGTTGTCATCATGTACAGCATCAGATCACCTAAAAAGCACTCTACCTCACTTCTACACCAACACCAAAATTACCAGTTAATTCTGCAGGAACAGAACATCTCTGTAACTAGCTTTACACAGTCCAAGGTATGAAGCCTATTGTGATGTTTTTCACACCACCAGAACACAAGGACACTTTCTTTACAAAATTTACTAACTGGATAAAACAGCATTAATACAGCTATAACCCTAACTGGCTCAATTTTCATTAGGCTAAAGCATCTGTAAATTCAGATAAATAAGTAACTTACCTTGATTAGGTTGATTTGGTGTTCAGCACAAAGGGCCTCCACCAACTTGACATACATAGGTTCATCACAGTTGGATGCAAGCACACAAAGATGGGCTTGGCGCCTGAAAGGCAAACCTGGTATAAGCTAAAACCCGGGTCTGAAACAGAACTTTACAAGAGTTACCTCTGCAATCATTACACTGGCCAAACACAAGCAACACCCACTGTACAACTACTGCAGTTCAAAAAACCTGTTAAATAGCACAGTTCCAGTCACTGACAAAAATCAAGCCTCCAGGAACTCCCCCAAATACTAGTTTTATGAAGAAATTAGTTCACCAATTTGTGACCAAAGCACGACCATCCTTTCGTGCAAGCCACTGACACGTTCACAAACTACTGTAGTGAAACACAAACCACTGCTATTAGAATTGTTACCTGTTACCGGCCCAGAAAACTAGTATAGCATCACTGCCGTTGTACAAGTAGTGCGGAGGGCTCACACCAGGACCAGAAAGGGTTCCAGCAAGTGCTATTTCCAGTGAACTCAAGTGATCAACCTCCACCAAAGTGAGCTGAATGAACTTGTTTACTGCCCAAGAAATTCTTAAAAGCAATTAAAATTCAGCTCAAACAGTTAATACCTGCAGCTGCTTTGCCACTAGAACCAGCCCAAGAGGAAACAGAGTTACAAAATCTCCGTATTTTTTTATTTCTACAGCTACGACTTTCTCAAATTTAAGTCCAGATGCTTCTGCAACATTAGCCTGAAATTCCCTAATTTAACTTGGTAGTTCCATTTTCGCTAACTGCCAAATGAGGATTCCTGATCAGTCCTTTTAAGCGAAATTAACTCCACAACCTACAGGTTTGTCAGACTGTTCTGTTTCACTCATAAGAAGAGTGAAGGGGTATCCGACAATTTAAGTCATCATTCAAACACTGTAGTCTTCCTCTAGTTATACAATTACTCATTCTCATTCCAAACAGAAACTCACAAGCTTGGCAGGCTATAGAGATCTGAGTTCTGATACCTTTTCCTAGGTTTCCTGCAGGACGGATGCCATTCAGAACTCTTGCGCTAACACCATGAACTTCACGCTTTCTTCCCTCGGCTGCAGTTTTGTTCCGGTTCCAACAACCCACCGTACTGAGACTGATACACGTACTTGTCTAAGGCTTTGGCAGCTTCGCGAATTCCACGTGCTAGGCCATCGTGGATGAGGGCGGTCTTCAGCACCTCTTGTAAAGCAGTATTAACGTCCATTACACCTCCAGCAGCAATGCTGAAATGCAGCAAATAAACTCCAAACCATTAGTAAACTCCCCGAACGCCTAAAACCCTGAACTGAATAATCACACGCCCTTAAGGCGCCGCGGCCTACCCGGACCCCACATCCCCCGCTCACCGCCCGTTCCCTGCCGGTACCAAACCCCGAGGCTGGGCTCACCCTTCCTCGGCCATGGCGGTGGATTACGAGTGTAGCCGAATCTTGACTGCACTACAATACAAAAACAAAAACAAAAAAAAAAAAAGAAAAGAAAAAGAAAAAGAGAAAGCCAAATAACTAAATATAAATAGCTCGGCCAAGGCCCAATTCCGGGCCAAAAGCAGTAAATGCACTACAGCCACCACCCCAACCTCGCTCAACTCACCCCTCGTCTCCGCCTCCGCGCGACTCGGCGGCGGCAGGGAAAGAGGTCGTACGCGTCCGCATGACGGTATTTAAGGGCTTCCCAGGACCCCCCCCTATGCGCATGTGCACTCCCGTTCATGAAAGAGGTGGCTCTGGTGGTGCCGGGCCTCGAGAATTTCTGTTTCCGGATTGAGGTGGTTCAGAGACGAGGGTATTCCTAGTCTTCTGGCTCTGCGCGGCCGGTCACTGACACACGCAACAGGCACCACCGCGGACAGCCTCACAGCGTCCTTTCCCGCCGGAGGCGTGGTCTACGCAGGCCCAGAGAGCTCGTTCTACGGAGCGCAAGAGGGGCCAAGCGCGCCTCTGTGCTGTCTCGTTAGGTCCCTCGACCCTTGCCTTCCTCGCTGAGTCCGTTTGAACCTTTGTCACACTCCATTGTAGCTTCTTGTCGACCCCCACCAACTGGGCCTTCCTGCGAGGCACACTGTCCCGTCTCTTCTCAGCCATTCCAAATGTCTGCGAATGGGTTTTGTGGGTGATCCCCATTGGTTGTGAAACGAAAGCCAGCACGTTTTCAACACTAAGCACATGGTAAAATTCCACGTTACCGGCGATATGTTGGTAGAGTGCCACCTGAGGTGGTTGGTTACGGTTTCTAAATGTAGTTGGTTCTAATGAGTTTTTTTTTTTTTCTTTTCTTTTTCTAAGTCTAGATTGTCCCCTAAACTCGTAATCCCGCGCAAATCGGGATTCAGTAGGTGCCTTGGAAACGCCTACGGTGTGCCAGACTCCGGAACTGGGTCCGGAGTAACAGTGATGAGAACGTGGTCTTTGAGAAACCTGGCCTTAATTTTGCCGTGCGGGGCTGGCGGAGTTAGAAATGGAATCCGAGGACCCTAGAACTCTATGGCCAGAAGCAGCATTTTGCATTTTGCATTTATTGGCCATTCTCCTACCCCCGTTTCAAAACGCAAATATCTGAAATACGGCCGCGCATTCTCATTCTCAGTACGGTCTCTTTTTCTTTCTTCTTCTTCTTCTTTTTTTAGAACTTCCTCTCCTGTCAAGTCTCCAGGCCAGTCAGCAATTAGGCGTTTGTTAAGTGCCGGTACCGGGGATACAGTGACATGGACCGTGGATACAGTGAGTGCTGTGAAGAAAACAAAAATGAGTAACATGAGTGCGGGACGGAATTAACCAGAACAAGAGAGATATATTGGAATTTTAATAAATGTATATAGTTCGTTTTTACCATTTTGAATGCTTACAGATTTTCATTTTTAAAATGTGGAGCTTTTTCATTCTATTCATGACTCATCCTAAAAGGCTGCTCACTTATTTGTTGATTTAATTGCCTATTAAACATTGGCGTTAAAAAAAAAAAAAAAGTTCCGGACCTTATAAAAATGAAATTTATTACTACCGCTCTCACGGTTGTGGTAGGATTAAGATTTAAACCCAAGATTAACATACTTAAACGCCACAGAGAAGGTACAAAGTGCATGGGGGTTAGAGAGTGGAGATGGTGTGGAAAGATAAAGATGGATTTGTGGCAACATTTGAAATGGGAAAACAACAACAACAAATGAAAGGGTTCTAAACCGGGAGCATGAGAGAAAAGGAGAGGGTGTTCTAAGAGGAGTAGAGAGTAAGGGCAAAGGCCCAGATGCCTCCTTGGCTTTTTTGGAAGTTATCATAGCACACTTGTATTTTCGAAAGAGAATGTGGAGGTTTCAGCAATTTCTAGTTACCTTGATAAAAGTTGATAAAAGTTAAGGTGCTAAGCATTGGATTTCATATTAGATTTCTCCCTCCACCCTCCAAAACAAATATTAGAGAGAAGGCAGAGAATTTGGTAAAAACTCAAGAAATGTAATAGGGGAAAATAATAATTTCCAAACAATGTATTTATACAGAGTGAAAGCAATTAAGTACCTTTTTGCTTTTGTTGATTTCTCTCTTCTAGCAGCTGGTAGTCTGTTATGTAGATTCAAATATCATGGGCCTATGCCTTAATATTTCACCTTATAAATACCTTTTCTACTAGTTGTAAACCTCTTTCCTTAGAACCAAACCTATATATATTTTTTGAAGTTCTAATACATAGCTGTTTCTAATCCTAGGAATGAACTTAAGGGACACAGTGGCGATTCAAGGATTCTTAATATAAATGTACTTAGTTCACTTGCTTAAGGTTACTTCCTCTCAATTTTAGATATTGCCAAAGGTTGAAGATAATATTACTTAGAGACTAAATGCCAGAGTCATTCTTATACCAGTAGGTTATAATACTTATAGAAAGTACACAAATGTGCATCTAAAATACCCACGAAAGGTAAATTCTAAAGTTTGTTTGAGGAACAATAAATAACAGTAAGTAATTTTGTTTAGCACTTCCTATGTACCAACTAACGTGCTAAATTATTATGTTTTCTTCCTTGATTGTCCTTGAGACCTTACATGGTAGTGGTGGTATTAGCCTCATTTAACAAAGTAAAGGAATAAGCTTAGAGAGTTGCTCAAGATCACACAGCTAGTAAATGCAGAGCCTAAAACTGCAATATTTGAACCCAGTATTTGCAGTATTTGAGCCCAGTGGACTTCAAAGCTTATGCTTCCAACCCCTCATCCATTTGAATGATTGCCCAGATGTGGATGATCATAGAATTCAATAACTCTTCACATCTGATGTTGGGAACAATGCAACTGATTCTACTTCATTGTGCTAAAAAGCTGGGTAGATGGAGAAAGAAAATATTGCAGTTTTAGGCAGAAAAAGAGAATAGTAGAAATTTACATTCCTTATCTAAGTAGATACCTTATTAGTTTGCTACAGCTTCCATAACAAAGTATCAAAACCTGGGTGACTTGGGGCACCTGGGTGGCTCAGTGGGTTAAAGCCTCTGCCTTTGGCTCAGGTCGTGATCCCAGGGTTCTGGGATAGAGCCCCGCATCGGGCTTTCTGCTCAGCGGGGAGCCTGCTTCCTCCTCTCTCTCTCCCTGCCTCTCTGCCTACTTGTAGATCTCTGTCTGTCAAATAAATAAATAAAAATCTTAAAAAAAAAAAAAAAAAAAAAAACCTGGGTGACTTAAACAACAAAGTTATTGACTCACAGTGCTGAAGGCAAGTAGTCTGAAATCATGGAGTCTGCAGGGTTGGTTCCTTTTAAGGCTGTGAGGGTGAATCTGCTCATTCTTTGCTCCTAAATTCTGGAGCTTTGCCAGAAATCTTGGTGTTCCTTGGCTGTGGAAGCATAATTCCATCTTCACATGGTGTTCTCCTTTTTTTCCTTTTTTATAGGGATACTAGTTATTTTTTTTTTTTTTTAAGATTTTGTTTCTTTATCTGAAAGTATGAAAGAGCACAAGCAGGATGAGAGAGAAGAGGAAGAGGGAGAAGCAGACTCTTGGCTGAGCAGGGAGGCCACTGACGGGATCTCAGATCATGACCAGAGCAGAAGGCAGATGCTTAACAGAGTGAATGACCCAGGCACCCCAAGGATACTAGTTACCTTGTATTAAGGGCCCACCCTACTCTAGTATGACCTCATATTAACTAATTACATTTAAAACAACCCTCCAAATAGGGTCTTGATACGTGGTGCTAAGGTTAGGACTTGAACATATGTATTTCAGGAGAACACAATTTAGCCTAAAACAGATGTCAGAAGAAGAGATGAAGGACAGAATAAATGATAAAGAAGATATTTGAGTTAAATTACAACAAGCTTACTTGAAAGACCAGAGCTGGGAAGAGAAGCTGGGCCAATGTCCATTAAAGACTTTATTTCTTTGAGTGATGGGGACCAGCGAGTTCAAATTTCAGCTCACTTTGTGGCCTTGAGCAAATTACTTATTTTTCTGAGCCAGCAGAATTGATAATACTATAAAATTTTGTAAGGATTAAATGGGATGGTTATTTAAAGTGTTCACCACTCTACCTGTGGATGTAGTTATTTATCTTATAGAGAATTTGATATGACAATATATGGAGGGGTATCTGGGTGGCTCAGTGGGTTTAGCACCCTTTGGCTCAGGTCATAATCCCAGGACCTTGGGATCAAGCCCCAGGGCTGCTCCTTGATCAGCAGGGAAACTGCTTCTCCCTCTCCCTCTGCCTGCCGCTCCTCCTGCTAGTGCACTCTTGCTTTCTCTCTGACAAATAAATAAATAAAATCTTTTTTAAAAAAAGCAAGCAAGCAAGCAAATATTTGGAAAGGTTCTTAAGTATTACTTTCTCTTGCCTTAAACCGCCCAGCACTAAGTACAGTGATCTGCATATTGGAATAACTAGACTGATATGTACTGCGTGAACACATCATATTAAATAAGTTTAAAGAGGCAACTGGGGTGGGAGGGGGGGTGCATGCATGGCTCAGTGGGTTAAGCCTCTGCCTTCAGCTTAGGGTCCTGGAATAGAGCCCTGCATTTGGCTCTCTGCTTAGCAGGGAGCCTGCTTCTCACTCCCCAACCCCCGCCTACTTGTGATCTCTCTCTGTGTCAAATAAAATCTTTTTAAAAAAAAAAAAATAAAGAGGCAACTGAATAGCTGACATACCTAAAAGAAAGCCATGTTGAAAACTACAGAACTAGAGCGAGATAAAGCAACATCTCTTGTGAATTAGTGGGAGGTTTGGGGCATCCCGGAAAACCACATTTAAAAGAAAACCATGTTTATGGTGCACTTGGGTGGCTCAGTGGGTTAAGCCTCTGCCTTCAGCTCAGGTCATGATCTCAGGGTCATGGGATTGAGCCCTGAATGGGTCTCTCTGCTCAGCAGACAGCCTCTTTCCCCCCCCTCTCTCTGCCTGCCTCTCTGCCTACTTGTGATCTCTGTCAAATAAATAAATAAAATAATTTTTTTAAAAAAGAAAAGAAAACCACGTTTAATTTTAAAAAGTTTTAAATGTCCCTACCTTTGAGGATAGAAAATAAACTCAATCCATGGAAATGGGAGCTAAGAAATAGGAGAAAACTCAGGAAATATTATCCTGCTGTAGCTCAGGGTAATATAGGTCTAGTCTTGACTTGTGTAGCATGTGGTTTGAAAGATACTGCAGAAAATTTAGTTGTAGCTGAAGAGAGGTTTAGGCCAAAGAAGATAGAACTATTATATCAAGGGAAGAATCAAAGAAGAAAGAAAAGTTGGTAAGAGGAAAGAGAATGAAGAAAATAAGAAATGAGATGACTCAGAATGAAATAAATTAATAAAGACACCTGGTAGCTTGTAAAGTTAACATGTGAGGACTTTAATTGGAAAACCTAGTTTATTAAGGGGGAAATGGTTGTAGGAGAGAATGGGGCTAGATGATCAAAAAGCTGAGTATGAAGCCTATGTAAATAGTTTAATAGTTAATAGTTTATAGCTAATAGTTTTGTGCCATTCTCCTCTATCCATAAGTCTATTTTTTAAATAAAGATTTTATTTATTTGACAGAGAGCACAAGCAGGGGGAACAGCAGGCAGAGGGAGAAGCAGGCTCCCCTCTGAGCAAGGAGCCTGATGCAGGACTCAGTCTGAGGACCCTGGGATCATGACCTAAGCCGAAGGCAGATGCTTAACTGCCTGAGCCACCCAGGCATCCCAAACCTCCCATAAGTTTTCTCAGTCCTTGTTGTTACTGCTACCAGATGCTCCCCAGAGCTCTTTGCGTGCTGTAGCTGCTTACTATAGCACAGATTCAGAATTGCTAGGGACTAAATATACTGAGGAAGATAATCAGAAGTAATAAAGATTTATGAATAAACTAATTATAAACCAGCAACACGGATAATTTGTAAATTAAAAAGAGTAGTGACCAATAGAAAAAACCCTAAATTCACATTAAATGTATTCACTTGGGATACAAGGAGGACCTGAGTGTGTAGGGCTCAAGATCCCAGTGTTTCTTTCTCTAGACTAGATCTGTTGTTTTCTGTTACATTTCTTTTTTTTTTAAGGTTTTATTTATTTATTTGACAGAGATCACAAGTAGGCAGAGAAGCAGGCAGAGAGAGAGGAGGAAGCAGGCTCCCTGCCTAGCAGAAAGCCCGATCCGGGGCTCAATCCCAGGACCCTGGGATCATGACCCCAGGGGAAGGCAGAACCTTTAACGCCACACAGGCGCCCCATTGTGTTACATTTCTTTTGAATAATGGGTCCTGATGCTCTAAAAAGTGTTTGATAACTGCAGTTTTTATTAGAGAACAATTGGAATAAAACCAGGACCATTCTTGTCTTTAGAACTAGAGGTATATTAAAGAGAGAAAAACGTCCTAGTCACCTAACCAGTTCTAACCCCAAACAAAGAAGTTAAAGGGTAGACTGATGATCTAAGAATTCTTTATGTCGACTCCTCCTCTCTCTCATTTTCTGACTCTGTAGCCTTTGTCAAAATACTTCTAGTCTAATGATCCTCAAGTGCCTCGTCTACAAAATGTAGTGGAGAATTGAATAAGATGCTCTTAAAGACTCCTTTGGTTTGGACATGCTATGCTATCATTTTGCAACAATAATTTTAACTTCTAGTAAATGCTGAATACTTATGCAATCTACTGTATTCATTTTTTTATATCATATGACTTCAGCACATGACAATGAATTATAGCTGATGCCAACTTTCCTCCTGTGTATCCACGTTATAGATGATCTCTTAATTTGTAAATGACAGTTGTTGCTTTCTTTCTTTCTTCTTTTTTTTTTTTTAAGATTTTATTTATTTATTTGACAGGCAGAGACAGAAGTAGGCAGAGAGGCAGGCAGAGAGAGAAGGGAAGCAGGCTCCCTGCTGAGCAGAGAGCCCAATGCAGGGCTTGATCCCAGGACCCTGGGATCATGACCTGAACTGAAGGCAGAGGCTTTAACGCACTGTGCTGCCCAGGCGCCCCAGTTGTTGCTTTCTTGTATTAGGATAAGAAAGCATGTTTATTGTAGAAAATTTGGATAATACTGTATCAATTATGGTTCTTGCATACAACTGATTGATCTATGGCCAACATTTAAAAAAAAAAAAAAAAATGAAGGGCACCTGGGTGGCTCAGTGGGTTAAGCCTCTGCCTTTGGCTCAGGTCATGATCTCAGAGTCCTGGGATCTAGCCCCGCATCGGGCTCCCTGCTCAGCAGGGAGCCTGCTTACCCCTCTCTTTCTGCCTGCCTCTCTGCCTACTTGTGATCTCTCTCTCTGTCAAATAAATAAATAAAATATTTAAAAAAAAAATGAATCGGGTCACTTGAGTGGCTCAGTCTTTTAAGCAGCTGCCTTCAGCCCAGGTCAAGATCCCAGGGTGCTGGGATCGGGCCCCATATCTGGCTCTCTGCACAGCAAGGAGTCTGCTTCTTCCTCTCCCTTTTCTGCTCCCCCTGCTTGTGCTCTCTCCCTCTTTCAAATAAATAAATAAGTTAATAACTAAAATTACTCTACTAATAAGCTATTATATGGCTCAGAGGATTCAAGGGTTTGCTAGTAATCAGGTTTGAGCAATGGTAGGAACAGGATGTTCTAGGGATCTTAGTTACAGGAGCTCATGAAGTCTCATAAGGAAGGCAGTTCTTCTCAAACTAACT
Source organism: Mustela nigripes (assembly GCF_022355385.1). Lineage (NCBI taxonomy): Eukaryota > Metazoa > Chordata > Mammalia > Carnivora > Mustelidae > Mustela > Mustela nigripes. The sequence continues at coordinate 81,953,718 of NC_081561.1, read as the reverse complement.
GACTATATGGAGATTGTTCACCTGATCCTGCACATAATAAAATACAGCACAACTACTAGGAGCTTCTGCAAGATAAATCATCTTGCAGATAACAAATGTAAGCCTAAAAAATTTCAAACAACTATCTAAAGACTCTGAACAGTAACCAAAAATAGATAGAACTGGGGCAGCAGGGTGAGGATGGTGGTCAACCCTTGAAAAAAGAATGGCAGTGGCTGGGGCGCCTGGGTGGCTCAGTGGGTTAAGCCGCTGCCTTCGGCTCAGGTCATGATCTCAGGGTCCTGGGATCGAGCCCCGCATCGAGCCCCGCATCGAGCCCCGCATCGAGCCCCGCATCGAGCCCCGCATCGAGCCCCGCATCGGGCTCTCTGCTCAGCGGGGAGCCTGCTTCCCTCTCTCTCTCTCTGCCTGCCTCTCCAACTACTTGTGATTTCTCTCTGTCAAATAAATAAATAAAATCTTTAAAAAAAAAAAAAAAGAATGGCAGTGGCTAACCTCCCATTTTTATGGCTTCTAGTATAAGGGCAGACCCCAGTCAGGGCCACATGGGGCAACTAATTGTTAAAATTTTGCTTTACTTCTTGGAGGACCAGAGGGCAGAGTTTAGAGCAACCACAGCTACTGGAAATGGAGGTTTGGGGGAAATCCCCGAAAAGGAGAGACTCTGAAAAAGGAAGACCACTATTCTAGGTATTAACTCTGTCTAAATGGCTGGCTTTTAAACTACACATACATGGGGCAGATTCTTAGGAATGTAGCCAAGGTTCAACAAATGCCCAGCAATTTCCTGCAGAGGAAAAATATAAACTCTAAATCGAGGCAGCTTAACTCTTGATGACATATTTTTAAAAATCAATACTATTTGAAAGAAAACAACAGAATCCGTGCAGTGTATTACTCTTGATGTCCTTGATAGGATATAAAATTATTATATATACTAAGAAACAGGGAAAAATGACTCTTACACAAGAGACAAGGTAATGTGGAAACTGAATCTAAAATAATCAAAATGTTTAAATTAGCAGAATCTTAAAGCAGCTATGAAAATGTGTGCAAGAATGTAAGAAAAAATAATTCTCATTTTGAATGAGCAAATAGGAAAAGCATAAATTATAAATAGAAATCTGAAAATTTAAAAATAAAATGTGAGAAATTTATTGGAAGGCCTAGCAGTAGACTGAAGATGACAAAAGGACCAGTGAATTTTAAGCTAGATCAGTCTGAAATTATCCAATGTAAAGAACAGAGAAAAACTATTGAATTAAAAAAAGTGAATACAGCTGCAATTATCTGTGGGATTAAAAATCTAACATACATTTAATTAAATGCATATTTCTAACATCTATGCAATTGGAGTGCCCGAAGGAGACAAAGAATGAGATAAGAAAAAAATATTTGAAAAAAATCATGTGTAAAAGCCTCCAAAATTTCATGAAACACATACATTTACAGATTCAAGAAGCTCGTTGAAGCCCAAGAAGTATAAATACAAATACAGAAGGAGGAGTTAAGATGATGGAGGAGTAGAAGGACCCTATGCTTGCCTCTTCCCTGGAACACAGTGAGATAATTATCAAATCATTCCGAACACCCAGGAAATCAATCTGAGGACTGAGAGAACTACCTGCAAAACTAGAGGGAGAAAAGAGGCCACATCATGGAAGGCAGAAGGCACAGTGATGGGATTTGGGGGAGAAAAGAATGGTGGGTACTATAGAGAGGAGGGAGCCCTGATCACAGAGAGGAGAGAGAGAGAGAGAGAGAGAGAGAGAGACGCTGCTCCAGCAGGAGTGAACAGGCACAGCCTGTGCAGGATTGCATAAGAAAAGCACTTCCCCAAAACCATTGACTGGGAAAATGAGAGGGGCTGATTATAGCAAGTTTTTACAAGAAGCGGAGCTGAACGTCTGAAGTTTTAGAAGTCTGCATCATCACCAGGGTAAAGCCTGGTGGGCCCAGTGGTGCTCCTGTAAAGGAGATGGAGGACAGAGGCTGGGGAGTGGAAGCATCCTCTGAGAATAACCCTGGGTCATGCTGGGAGAGACAGTTTTCCTTCTTGGAGCCCATTTGGGAGAGGTGTTGCAGCCTCCCAGAGAACAAAAGCGTGGGAGGACTCCACTAAACTGCCCCATTCATTAGCATACAAGAAGAAGTACTTGAGGGCAGTTAACCTGGAAGCTAGCTTTTTGCTGTGCTTTCCCATGAACTGCAAGCCCTTGTGCAGTCCTGAGACTGCTATTCTGAGACAAACCACAATGGGGCAAGACCAGAGCATCAGCACGGGTCCACACCATGCTTGGTCCCTAAATGGAGAGATGAAGAATTTCCCAGACACACAAAAACTAAAGGAGCTTGTGACCACTAAACCAGGCTAGTAAGATATATTAAAGGGGACTTTGAGTGGGAAAGAGAGACCAAAAGCAACAAGGACTAGAAAGGAACAGAGAGAATCTCCAGAGCAATGAATTTATGGGTAATAAAATGGTACTAAATTCATATCTATCAAATATCACTGAAAATGTAAATGGACTAAATACTCCAGCCAAAAGACATAGGGTATTAGAATGGATTAAAAAACACATACACACAAAATCAAGACCCATTTAGATGCTGCCTATGAGAGACTCATTTTAGATCTAAAGACACCTGCAGATTGAAAGTGAGAGGATGTGAAAACAGAGCAGGACAAGGCATACTTATGTCAGACAAACTAGATTCTAAACCGAAGACTGTAATGAGAGATAAAGAAGGGCACTGTATTCTACTAAAGTGTTCTATCCAACAAGAAGATCTAACAATTGTAAATATTTATGCCCCAGCTTAAGAGCACTCAAATATATAAATTAGTAACAAATATAAGGAAACTCATTGGTAATAATATAATAATAGTAGGGGATTTAATACCCCAATTACAGCAATGGACAGATCATGTAAGCAAAACACTAACAAGGAAACAATGGTTTCGAATGACCAACTGGACTAGATGGACTTAACAGACGATTTAGAACATTTTTTTTTTTAAAGATTTTATTTATTTTATTTGACAGAGATTACAAGTAGGCAGAGAGGCAGGCAGAGAGAAAGAGAGAGAAGAGGAAGCCGGCTCCCTGCTGAGCAGAGAGCCCAATGCGGGACTCGATCCCAGGACCCTGAGATCATGACCTGAGCCGAAGGCAGCGGCTTAACCCACTGAGCCACCCAGGCGCCCTAGAACATTTTTTTTAAAAGACTTTATTTACTTAGATGACAGAGAGATGCAGCAAAAGAGGGAACACAAGCAGGGGGAGTGGGAGAGGAGATGTAGGCTTCTCACTGAGCAGGGAGCCCAATGTGGGGCTCAATCCCAGGACCCTGGAATCATGACCCCAGCCAAAGGCAGACACTTATGGACTGAGCCACCCAGGCGCCACCACATTTAGAATATTTTATCCTAAAGCAACAGAATACACTTCTTTCTGAGGACACATAGAACATTCTCCAGAATAGATCGCATACTGGTTCACAAATCAGGCCTCAACAACTACAAAAAGACTGAGATCATACCAAGCATATTTTCACACCACACACTATGAAACTTGAAGTCAACCAAAAGAAAAAAAAATTGGGAACCCACAAATACATGGAGGTTAAAGAACATTCTACTAAAGAATGAACGGGTTAACCAGGAAATTAAAGAAATACATGGAAGCAAATGAAAATGAAAACGTAACGGTAGAAAGCCTCTGCAATGCAGCAAAGGCAGTCCTAAGAGGGAAGTATAAGCAATAAAGGAAGTATACCTACCTACCTCAAAAAGCAAGAAGTCTCAAATATACAACCTAAATTTACACCTAAAGGAGCTAGTAAAAGAAAAGCAAATAAAGCCTATAGCCAGCAGAGGAAAGGGAAGTAATAGAGGAAAACTAAATGATAACAAAACAAACAAGCAAAAAACAGTAGAATAGAACAATAAAACTAAGAGCTGCTTCTCAGAAAGAATTAATAAAATTGATAACCTCCAACCAGATTTATCTAAAAGAAAAGAAGAAGGACCCAAATAAATAAATTCACGAATGGAAGAGGAGAGATCACAACTAAGACCACAGAAATATGAACAATTATAATAAGAGTATATTATGAAAAATTATTTGCCAATAAACTGGGCAATCTGGAAGAAATGAACAAATTCCTAGAAACATACAAACTATCTAAACTGAAGGAGGAAGAAATAGAAAATTTGAACAAAATTCCCAGAGGAATTCTACCAGGCATTTAAAGAAGAGTTAATACCTACTCTTCTCAAACTATCCCAAAAAATAGAAATGGAAACAAATCAAATCCAACAGTACATTTAAAGAATTATTCACCATGATTAAGTGGGATTTATTCCTGGGCTACAGCGGTGGTTCAATATTTACAAATGACTCAACATGATATACCATATAAATAAAAGAAAGGATAAGAACATATGATCCTCTCAATAGATGCAGGAAAAGCATTTGATGAAATATAGAATCCATTCTTGAGGGGCGCCTGGGTGGCTCAGTGGGTTAAGCCGCTGCCTTCGGCTCAGGTCATGATCTCGGGGTCCTGGGATCGAGTCCCGCGTCGGGCTCTCTGCTCAGCAGGGAGCCTGCTTCCCTTCCTCTCTCTCTCTGCCTGCCTCTCCGTCTACTTGTGATTTCTTTCTGTCAAATAAATAAATAAAATCTTTAAAAAAAAAAAAAAGAATCCATTCTTGATAAAAACACTCAACAAAGTAGGGACAGAGGGAACATAACTCAACTTTATAAAGGGGCATATATGAAAGACCCACAGCTAATACCATCCTCAATAGGGAAAAACGGAGAGCTCTTCCTCAACAGTCAAGAACAAGACAGGGACGTTCTCTCTCACCATTATTATTTAACACAGTACTGGAAGTCCTGGCTTCAGCAATCAGACAACAAAAAGAAATAAAAAGCATCCATATCGGGAAAGAAGAAGTTAAAATTTCACTATCTGCAGATAACATGGTAGTCTATGTAGAAAATCCAAAACACTACCAAAAAATTACTAGAATTGATGATTCACAAATTCCGCAAAGTCACAAGATATAAAATCAATGTACAGAAATCTGTTGCATTTCTATACACCAATAATGAGACAGCAGAAAGAGAAATTGAGGACTTGACCTCATTTACAATTGCCCCCAAAACCTTAAGATTCCTATGAATAAGCCTAACCAAAACAGTAAAAGTTCTATACTCTGAAAACTGTAGAACAGTTATGAAAGAAATTGAAGAGGACACAAAGAAATGGAAAAAAACTTTCCATGCTCATGGATTGGAAGAACAAATATTACTAAAATGTCCATACTGCCCAAAACAATCTACACATTTAATGCAATCCCTATCAAAATAGTACCAGCATTTTTCACACAGATAGAATAAACAATCCTAAAATGTGTATGGAACCACAAAAGATCCTGAATAGTCAAAGCAACTTGAAAAAAAAAAGCAAAACTGGAGGCATCACAATTCTGGACTTCAAACTATATTACAAAGCAGTAGTCCTCAAGACAGTATGGTACTAGTGGAAAAACAGACACACAGATCAGTGGAACAGAATAGAAAACCCAGAAATGGACTCACAACTATATGGTTAACTAATTTTTGACATAGGAAAAAAGAATATCCAATGGAAAAAAGACAGTCTCTTCAACAAATGGTGTTGGGAAAACTGGATGATTACATGCAGAAGAGTGAAAGTAGGTCACAATCTTACACCACACACAAAAATAAACTCAAAATAGATGAAAGACCTAAATGTGAGACCGGAAACCATCAAAATTCCAAAGGAGAACACAGCTAGCAATCTCTTTGACCTTGGCAGCAGCAACTTGTTGCTAGACATGTCTTCAGAGGCAAGGGAAACAAAAGCAAAAATGAACTATTGGGACATCATCAAGATAAAAAGCTTCTGCACAGTGAAGAAAACAATCAACAAAACTAAAAGACAACCTATGGAATGGGAGAAAATATTTGCAAATGATATATCTGATAAAGGGAAGTATTCAAAGTCTATAAGGAACTTCTCAAACTCAACACGCAAAAAACAAAGAATCCAATTAAGAAACAGGCAGAAGACATGAACAGACATTTTTCCAAAGAAGACATCCAGATAGCTAACAGACACATGAAAAGATGCGCAACATCACTCATCATCAGAAAAATGCAAATCAAAACCATGATAAGATACCACCTCACACCTGTCAGGATGGTTAAAATTAACAACACAGGAAACAACAGATGTTGGTGAGGATGTGGAGAGAAGGGAATTCTCGCACACTGTTGGTGGGAATGCAAACTGGTACAGCTTTTCTGGAAAACAGTATGGAGCTTCCTCAAAAAGCTAAAAATAGAACTACCCTATGACCCAGCAATTGCACTACTAGGTATTTATCCAACGGATACAAAAATACTGATTTGAAGGGCCACACACACCCTGATGTTGATAGCAGCATTATCACCAATAGCCAAATAATGGAAAGAGACCAAGTGTCCATTAACTGATGAATGGGTAAAGAGGATGTGACTATACACACACACACACACACACACACACACACACTGGAATATTATTCAGCCATCAAAAAATGAAATCTTGCCATTTGCAATGATGTGGATGGGTCTTATGGTAAGAGAAATAAGTATCAGAGAAAGGCAAATAACATGATTTTACTCATATGCGCAATTTAAGAAACAAAACTGATGAACATAGAGGAAGGGAGTAAAAGAGGGACAAACCATAAGAGACTCTTCACTAGGGAGTACAAACTGAGGGTTGATGGAGGGGAGGTGGGCAGGGGATGGGCTAAATGGGTGATGAGTTTTAAGGAGGGCACTTGTGATGAGCACTAGGTATTACATATAAGTGATGAATCACTAAATTCTACTCCTGAAACCAGTATTACACTGTATGTTAACTGACTAGAATTTAAATAAAAATTTGAAAACAACTACACACATACCTAGACACATATAAGTGAACTATTGAAACTCAAAGATCAAGAGAAAATCCCCCAAAGCAGCCAAGACAATAAAAAGGTACATAACATTCAAAATTATACTGATTTCTCTTGAGGAATTATAGCCACCAAAAATAGTAGAACCATGTCCTAAAGAAGCTGAAAGATAACAACTCTGTCTACATATTTCTACATCAAATAAAAAGATCATCCAAGAATGAACTTCCCTGAGGAAATAGCATTTAAACAAAATATTCCACTTTAGCTTGTACAAAAAAAAAAATGTTTCTATAGTTTCTGTGGAAACTATAGTATCCATACGACTATGATGATTATATAAAACTTCAATGAATGGATGCTTGTGGTAGGCTAATAATGGCTCCCAGAGATATGTTACCATCCCAATCTCTGGAACTTGTTACCTTATTTGAAAGAAGGGTCCATGCAGATGGGATTAAGTTAAAGATCTTGAGATGAGTAGATCATTTTGGACTTCGGCTCAGTGAAATTGATGTTGAACTTCTGGCCTTCAAGGCTGTTGTTTCAAGGCACCAAGTTTGTGGTAATTTGTTACAGCAATCCCAGAAAACTAATATGATAATATACTCTCCTGTCATATAGATCATGTGAAGGGAAGCTAGGAGGCAGAGAATAGAAGTGGAGAGAAAGGTAGGAATATGGATCTATACCACAATACACTTTATATAAATGAAAAACTGATGGGTGCAAAATAAGAATAGACATTTTATGAAAATATATACAAACAAAAAGATTTGTATTAAATATGCAAGAATGGGGTGTCTGGCTGGCTCACTGGGTAGAGCATGCAACTCAGTCTTGGTGTTGTAAGTTTGAGCCCCACACTGGTTGTAGGATTACTGAAAAATAAAATTAAAAAAGCAAGCAAGAATAATTGCTGATGCAGGGGATGGGAGTAAGGATAGAGGGAAATAAATGACAATAGAAATGAAAAATTCAGCTGAAGGACTGGAATTTATAAGATGGACCAAGAGCAGTAAGAGATATAAAGTAGGAGAGAAAAAGAATAACAAATAAGAGGGCCAATCTAGATGACCCAATATCTGTATAAGGAGCAGTCCAGAAAAAGAGACCAATAAAAGGAAATGTAATCGTCAAAGAAATAATTAAAAAAAAAAATTCTCTTTGGGGTGCCTGGGTGGCTCAGTGGGTTAAAGCCTCTGTCTTCGGCTCAGGTCATGATCTCAGGGTCCTGGGATGGAGCCCTGCATTGGGCTCTCTGCTCAGCAGGGAGCCTGCTTCCTCCTCTCTCTCTCTCTCTCTCTCTCTCTCTCTGGCTGCGTCTCTGCCTACTTGTAATCTCTCTCTGTCAAATAAATAAAATTTTAAAAAAAATTCTCTTTTATGGTTTGATGTTATATTGGAAGGGGAATATAGAGTAAAATGAGATTGGAGAAGCCAGTGGGTGTTAGATAATAAAGATTCTGGAAAGCCACTTGAAGGAATCTGGGCTAGACCTAATCTTTCTCTTTTGAATGGCTCTAAAGACTCTTCTTACCTACCCAAGAAATTTCTGCATAAACTTTAAGACCGGAGGTAACATCTCTTCCTCAGGAAGCCATCCCGGGCTCACTTAGCCAAAGTAAAGAGTCCTTCCAATATGTTTCTACATTACAAAACTCATCACATCATAAATTATTAACAGGGGTCTGTTTTACTGCTAGATAGAGGTATGCTACTTGAAGCTGGATGGGGGCTTACTCTTTAAATTCACAGTGCCTGAAACAAGGTGGCAACTCAGCAGTCTTTTAAATTTTATGTCGGTCCCAAACCAAAACTTCTCCGGCCTCAAACGTTAACTGTTCCCCAATAGCAAATAAGGGGAAGGTAAGTGAAGCCTGTGTGTGTGTGTGTGTGTGTGTGTGTGTGTGTGTGTGTGATGCTGTTAAGGCGGTAACCTATCTTTTCTGTGTCTACACACGCTTCCTTTGTTACCTCTAGTGGAAACACATTTTACTTATTTTAGGCTACAGGGTTCACCTACCTGGAATGTAGGCAGTCCTCTCCCCATCCCGCCCCACACAGAATGGGTAGCACAGCCTCTCCAAGGGCTGGGGGGAGGGGGGGTTATGATGGTAGCCTGTGTCTTTAAATAAACAAAGAGCTGCTCCGCTCCCGACCCGCCCCCGCCCCGCCTCTGCCCCGCCTCCGCCCCGCCTCGCCTCCGCCCCGCCTCTCCGAGCGTGTAGGTATCCTTCCCAGCTGCGGGCAGCTCCCGGCCCACCGCTGCCCGCGGGGAATCGGAGATGCGGGCGTCTGGCTGAGTAGGCGTCGCCAGCTTGTTGGCTCCTGTGAGGTGGAGTCCGAGGGCGCGGGCTTGGACCCCGGAGCAGTAGCGCGAGAGTACCGTGCGTCGCGCTCATGGACTCGTCGGGGGACCCGGAGGGCCCACGCCTCCCCAGAGGTGATCGAGAGCGGCGCGGACAGACACCCCTTGGTGGCATGGGTCCTGTCGCCTTTATGGACGATTGAATTAATTTTAGCTTGGTTTGTTTCGGAGGGCTTCGAAAAAGCAGGGGCCTGGCGAGGAGGGTGGGGGAGCGGGTCTTCGGGTTAGAGCCTCTCTCTCTCTGGAAGGGGTTAAAGTTCAGGGCCAGGGCGAGGTCTCTGAAGACTTTTCTCCTCTGTAGCGCTGCTCTTGTAAATATCCTGTCTTTGGGAATGCATTCAAATAAGTATGCCATTAGACAAAGGTAACGCATTACATTTGGAGCACCTACTGTTGCTCCCCCTTTTAACCTGCTCTCAGTTCCCTTCCTCATCTATTCCAGAAAGTTTTACAAAGATTCTTGAGACTTCCTCATCTTGCACAGATTCAACCCCCCCCCCCCCCCGGACTGCAGTGGCAACCTCTGAAACGTAGAGCAGACCAAGTAAAGTTTTCTTACTTAAATTTCCTTTTTCTCCAAGCCTTTGAATTTAAAAATGACTGATAGATTTGCTGAATATTTGAAACTGAGTAATTGACCAGTTATCTATAAAATTAAGTGAACAGTTAGCCCTGGAAATAAGTATTGAAATAATCAATGCAAAAGGCCAGTTATTAGTGTAAAATACGGATCGATTTATGGATTTGTGGGACTTGTTTTTCCAGCAGCATACCATTGTATTCATTTGCCAATTGAATGCTGTAGTTTGTTTTCTCCTACTTACACGTCACTTGCCTTCAATACTACCCTAGAACAGCTAACTTGACATGCTAAGAACACTTTGAGTCCATGTAACATATGAAGCTAGTAACTGGAGAAGTTACATTATAGTTTAGAGAGCAGTACCCTTTGGAGGGCTCTTGGTTGCCTCATCCTTCCTGAAGGAATTTACTAGAAGTGGAAGAAATAGTGAAGGCAAAACAGATCAGATGGTTTGATAAATTCTGCCCTGAAAATGATATGTTTTCAAAATGGGAGTGATGTACGAGTTTTGTGTTACATTTGATCAAATGTGCTATACTCAAAATAGCCCTTAACTGTGCAGATATTATCTTCAGCGTGCACAGAAGTGACTTTTGCGAACTTTAATCAGGAGTCCCAATTATATTGTAGCATGTTTGCATTTAAGGTGATGACCCTCCAGGAAATGCAAGAGAGACATCCAGACAGCTTTCAAGAGAACAGCTCTTTGTACTGATATCAGCAGCTTCCATTAACTTGGGTTCTATGATGTGCTATTCTATCCTTGGACCCTTTTTCCCCAAGGAGGTGAGACATTTTTCTATTTTTCTGAATTTTAATTTTTTAACAAGCACTTTGAATTATTTCATTCTGTGGTGTGTAAAATGTAAAAATCTGTATTTAATAAAGATGATGCATAGAACTTTAGTAAACAGAAAGACTTCTGATGGAATATTTGATACCAGAGAAAAAAATCCAGTCAGAGAGGAGACCCTCTTGGGAGATAACTCCCCTAAATATAACTGACCATCTGTGGATTACTTCTCTTACATGTAGTTTGATAAATCTTTGTTTGGTTTCTGCATTGAAACAAGGGGGTGCTCTGAGTAATTGAGATTTTGGCATTATTGCAAAAGGTCTATGCTGAGACAGGAGGTTTGTCTCCTGGAGTTTTTAACTTACTAATATTTTGGAATTAGGAAGACATGGTCCCATTAAATCCCCTTTCTTTAACTTGAATTTCTTACGGAATCTAGTAGCAATGGTTTGTGCCAATGAGGAATTCTTAAAGTGGCTAGTTCCTTCCAACCATTGCCTTTTATGTGGGTTTATGGTTCATGACAGACTCAAAGGGAATTAACTCGTAGAGAATCCCTTATCTGGAGGTGGGTGGGGTGAAGCATGAAAGACGGGTACTGGCTTTGTACTCTGCCCAAATCTTAGCTCTCATTGCACTCTGAGTTCTCTCATTGACTTGATAACCTGGAGTTTTTCATTCTGTGTGTTACCAACGAGGATGGAAATGGCTTCTCTGCTAAAAGAACAATGTGACTTTGTACCTATACAGTGCTTTTTAGTTTTCAATGGGCTTTCCCACACATTTATCCCATTTGGTCTCTGCAGCTACTGCATAAGGGAGTAGGAGAGTAGCGAGAATCTCATCATGTTGCCAATGAAGACGAGACTCAGAAGTTCAGTGACTGGCCCAGTTTAGTTCTCTTTACTGAGTGGGAGTGGAAGGGTTAATGGTTTCCCACTCTAGGGTCTGTAGGCATTAGATACATTAGGGCAGAAAAGAGATAAGACAATGTCCCTCTCTTGTCAATTCACTGGGAGTGGCAAAAGATGAAAAAAAAAAACCACGAGTTGCAGAGTACTTGGACACCGTTTACCAAAGGCTCTTCAAATTGTTAAGAGACTCTAGGGAAAGGAATAGTTAATTTTGTCCTGTGTGCAGGTGGGGAGGGAGACAAAGGGATAGTACTGAAAGGGACTTCATGGGATAGACCTAAGGTAAATCTTGAGAAATGTAGTTCTCAAGGTGAACAACAGAGGCAGAGGTGTTGTAGGAAAGAAATAGGTTGGATAGTCATGGGATTAGCAAAATAAATAGCATAGTCTTGGGGAAAGCAGGCGACTTGATGTATCTTGGGCTTTGGCTGGAGGGAAGTCCAACAGGAGGCAGCAGATCTGCAGAGGCAGGGGGAGCTAGAAGGCAAGGGTCCTTCCATGTAGGCCAAGGATGTCAGCGAGAAATTATCAGGGATGTCTGATCAAGACAGAATAGCCTGATTAAGTTTGGGTTTCAGAAAATATAATGAGGGGTAGAGCCTCTGGAATTAGGGCAGAGAAGAACTAGAGTAACAGGAACGACAAGATAGTGGAGCGTTTCCCGGCTCAGTTGGAACTCAGAGCAGTATTAGCTTCCTCTTAGTGGAATCCGAAGGAAAACCAGACTACAGATACATGGTTTTTAATTATTTTATTTTATTTTATTTTATTTTTAAGACTTTATTTGCTTGATAGAGCAGAGTAAGAGAGAGAGAGCACACGAGGTGGGGGAGCAGCAGGCAGAGGGAGAAGTTGGCTCCCTGCTGAGCAGAGAGCCCAGTGTGGGACTTGATCCCAGGATCCTGAGATCATGACCTGAGCTGAAGGTAGATGCTTAACCAACTGAGCCACCAGGAGCCCCTGTTTTCGTTGTTAATATTTTTTCCAATCTTTTTTAAAGAAACGGACATCGAGCTGATGTACGTTGTTACATTTGTTTTGGCCTGCAGGATAGCAATTAGACAATTCTATACATTACACCATGCTCACTGCAATGAATATAGTTACCAATTGTCACCTTTCAAAGCTGTTCAAGTATTATTGATGATATTCCTATGCTGCACTTTTAAGTTTTTGATTTACTTTTTTTGTTCAGGAGGGACAGCTGAAGGAAAGAAGACAGAGGAAGGGAGAAAGCATTCTAACTTTAAAAGGTCTAGATATAAAGAGTGGGCTCTTTCTTTTCATTTCTTATTAAAATAAAGTCTTGTGGTTGCCAAATGTATAGGCAAAACTTAACCTTTCCTCCTGCATGTATCCTTCCTATTACCTAGAGCTAATTAGACAAAGGAGAAACAGGGCCCTTCTTATATTCTGGTGCAGGATTCCTATTTCTACTTACCCTTTTTCTGGCACCCTCCTTCTTTGTCACAGGACAACATGTGAACTAGAAATTGCTTTTAATAGCTATTCTTGGTTTTCTAATGTGAAGCAGCCTCCACATTCCAAAAGTGATATTTAGCTGCTGCCCTAGAATGTGATTCTGAAATATCTGAAGTCACCATCCCATGTCCATGGTGAATGCGGGCACCTGCGCAACATGGAAACTGTCATGGCTGCCATGATGGTGTAACTTTTGCATGTCTGCCTCCTCTTTTAGAAAATGGGGCCAGCTAAAAACGCACCCCTTACTCAGTTGTTGTAAGAAAGCATGAACAACAGCACTTAATAGTGATCCTCATAGTGAGGGTCCAGTAAATAAATGTTAGTTGCAAAGCCATTATATCAATAATGCCAGACTCTAGGATGAAATACTTACCAGATCGACTAAGCAAGGAACATGGATAATGTGACTTGACCAATGAATGTTCTTTCCATATCTTTTTTTTTTTTAATATTTTATTTATTTATTTGACAGAGATCACAAGCAGGCAGAGGCAGAGAGGGGTAAGCAGCTCCCCACTGAGCAGAGAGCCCGATGCGGGGCTCGATCCCAGGACCCTGAGGTCATGACCCGAGCCGAAGGCAGCGGCCTAACCCACTGAGCCACGCAGGCACCCCTCTTTCCATATCTTTATTGACTCCTTTGATGATATCTCCCCGCTGAGGGTACCTGTTTTAGTTTGCTAGCGCTGCCATAACAAATACCACAGACGGGGTGGCTTAAACAACAGAAATTCCTTGTCTAACAGTTCTGGAGGCTGGAAGTCTGGGAAGATGTTAGCAAGGTTGGTTCCTTATGAGGACTGTGAGGGAGGAATCTGTTCAGGCCTCTCTTCTTGACTTATTTATTGCTGAGTTCTCATGCCATCTGTCTACTTTTGGTTTTATTGCCTGAGTTTTTGGTGTCAAATCCAAGAAGTCATTGCCAAGACCAACGTCAAGAAGCACCCTTCTTTGAGGAGTTTGACAGTTTCAGATCTTACATTTAAGTCGTTCTGAGTTGATTTTGTGAGCGGGTGTAAGATAGGGGTCTGATTCCATTCTTTTGTTTGTGGATGTCTGGTCTCCCAAATGCCATTTGTTGAAGAGACTATCCTTTCTTCACTGTCTGTCCTTGACATCCTTGTGGAAGAGCATTTGACCATAAGTGTGTGAGTTTATTGCTAGGCTTTCTAATCTATTCCATATGTTTGTCTATGCCAGTGTCATGCATTTTTAATTACTTCAACTTGTTATTAATTAAGAGAGTGCACATGCAGGGGCGTGAGTGTGGGAAGGGGGAGGGTCAGGGGGAAAAGGAGAGAGAGAATCTTAACAGACTCTATGTCCAGCACAGAGCCCTGCTCCAGGGCTTGATCTCACGACCCTGAGATCATGATCTGAACTGAAATCAAGAGTCGGATGCTTAACAGACTGAGCCACCTAAGCACCCCTGTAATTTATTTTGAAATCATGAAATGCGTTGCCTCCAGCTTTGTTTTTCTTTCTCAAGATTATAAAGCTAACAATTCTTCATGGGTGTGGTGAGTGAATAATTTTCATGTCAGAGACTGGGTCTTACTATAGTTTCCCTTCCTTCCCCATTCTGTTTATTTTTAAATGATAATCTTTGAAATTGCTACACAGATAAAGGTTACAAGAAAACAATGCCCTGATCTAATAGCTCCATCTTTCCACATGGATGAAAGTTTGTCTTGCAGACTTTGTTTCCTTTAATATTTCTTTAAAGGCTGAAAAGAAAGGAGTCAGCAATACAGTTACGGGTATGATCTTTGGATGTTACGCTTTGTTTGACTTGCTGGCATCTTTGGTGTTTGGAAAATATGTAAGTATTAAAATTCATATGAATACTTTCATTTTTATATGTTGTATAATGAATTATTCCACTATAAGTCTAGAATTTCCATTGATACAGACATAGCCATCATTATATTTTATGAATTATGCGAAGTGTTGATGGTTCCATTCTTTGGGTTGATTAATTTTTTCCCCAAGTTTTTATTTGAATTCCAGTTAGCTAACATCGTGTAATATTAATTTTCAGGTGCACAGTATAGTGATTCAACACTTCCCATTAAACACCCAATGCCCATTGCAACAAGTGCACTCCTTAATCTCATCACCTATTTCATCCATCTCCCCACCCACCTCCCTTCTGGTAACCATCAGTTTGTGCTCTATAGTTAAAAGTCTGTTTCTTGGTTTGTGTCTCTGTCTCTTTCTTTCCCTTTGCTTGTTTGTTTTGTTTCTCAAATTTCACATATGAGTGAGATCCTATGGTATTGGTCTTTCTCTGACTGAGTTATTTCATTTACCATAATGGGTTGATTGACTTTTCACTTCTTCCGTGTTTGCAAGCAATGTATATTGCCATTCCATTAAAGAATTATTATAATCTTATATTAATTGTACATATATTGCCCAAACCTTGTATTTTCTGATGCAGAAGATGTGTTTATGTGGATGTGGACTTGTAACAGTCATCAATTTACTACTCTTCTCTGACATTTATTATAGCTTGTACAAATTGGAGCAAAATTTATGTTTGTAGCAGGAATGTTTGTCTCAGGAGGAGTTACAATTCTCTTTGGGTAAGTCATGTTCTGATATGTTTGGGAACTTGAACAGATTTCATAATTTATCTTCAATTTAAAATTTTAATGGATTCTTTAAATCACTCAGTACCATTGATTGCCTGCTTACAGCCGCACAAAAAGCTATTGGTGAAGGGAATTGGGTGTTTAGAGGATAGGGCCAATGAAGGAAAGAGTCTTCTAAGGACTTGCCGTTAAGTGGTTTCTGAATCTATTCATCAGGGCTATGAGTGTGAGTGACAGAAACTTAACTCACTTTTCCAAGTCACACGATATGTTTTGGCTCAAGTGCCAAGTGCATTAAAGAAACAGCCAAAGCATATCAGGAGACAGATGTTAAAATAATGTGTTTGGAGATCTTTCTCAAGGTCCTGGTTTTGCTTTCCTCTTCTTAGGCTTTGATCTTGGTCAAGGTGTCCCCCTGTGGTAGCAAGAGTTCTCCCGGCAGCTCCCATAGGAAGAATTCCTCAACAGCTTCCCACTTTTCCTGAGTTTCCGGTAGATTCTCAGAATGGAACCGCTGGCCTGATCTTGTTGGTGACCCATCCTTTTATCTGGGGCAGTGTAGGGGAGGGGGACACTCTGATTGGCTAGGCTTGAGTCATATGCTCCTTTCGGAATGGTTCCCTCCATTGCTTTTTCCAGGAAAAGAGAAAATAAGTACCAAAGGTAAAATAGCTACAGAAGTCTTAAGGCAGGGACGCCTGGGTGGCTCAGTGGGTTAAAGCCTCTGCCTTCTGCTCTGGTCGTGATCCCAGGGTCCTGGGATCGAGCCCCGCATCCCATTGGGCTCTCTGCTCAGGGGGAGCCTGTTTCCTTCCCTCTCTCTCTCTTTTTCTCTCTACCTGCCTCTCTGCCTACTTGTGATCTCTGTCTGTCAAATAAAAAACAAACAAAAAAAAAACCAAAAAACTTAATAGAAGTCTTAAGGCTTAGAGTCCTTACACCAGCAGTATGGTGGCAAATCATCTGAACGAGCCTACACAATTACTTGGGGAGTATAGTGGCATGAAAAGAGCACGGTAAGATGATGAAGTAAGGTCAGGAAGCCTTCATATCAAACTAAGTGGGGTTTTTTTTTTTTGGTCCCCCCCCCAACTTTTTTCCTTCTTTTTTTTTTTCCTTTTTTTTTTTTTTTGGCAGGGGGGTAGTCTTCTATTTTCTGCATTCCTTTTTTTGTTTGTTTGTTTGAAGATTTGAGTTCTGCCACTGAGGGGTACCTGAGACCAAGAAGTCTTTTTTTCATCTATGTTCTTAGCAGAGTGATTCTACATGTTTCAAAAACCAGATTTAGTATCACCTGCAGAGGACCAGTTAACATCAGCATACAAGGTCAACGAAACTGTCATTATATGATGCAGATTGTTAACCAAAAAAAGAAATAATTGCCTTCTACTGAAAGTACAACAAAGCAAGTTTAAAAAATCATTTTTTTAAAGATTTTACTTATTTATTTTATAGAGAGAGAGCTTACAAGTAGGCAGAGAGGGAGGCAGAGAGAGGGGGGAAGCAGGCTCCCTGCTGAGCAGATATCCGGATGCAGGGCTCCATCCCAGGACCCTGAGATCATGACCTGAGCCAAAGGCAGAGGCCCAACCCACTGAGACAACTAGGCACCCCCAAAAAATCATATTCTAAAGAGATTTATTATAAGAGATATGATCCTTTTCAATGAGTCGAGATAAAAAGGAAAAACAATAAAAACCAGCCCGGCATTTGAGAATTGTCTTGTTCTTTTTTAGTGTATTGGATCAAGTTCCAGATGGACCGATATTTATTGCTATGTGTTTTCTAGTGAGAGTGGCAGATGCGGTCAGCTTTGCGGCAGCAATAACTGCGTCTTTTTCCATTCTCGTAAAGGCTTTTCCAAATAATGTGGCTACAGTGTTGGTATGTATTTCATATGTGTTTCCTATTTTCCTCTTAGCATTGGCGAAAATATTCACGTTTTCCAAGTTAACACTTCCTTTGAGATCTACTTTTTCCTATTTTCTGTGTGTTTTGGTTATCTTTTACCCCAGTTACTACTTCCAGCAGCAGGCTGTCAGCAAGTGTACCATCAGTCTTACTTAGGTCACTTCCTATGCTTATGATCTCCTGAAGGAGCAGTTTGACAGGTAAATGGGGTTCAAACTAAATATTCTTTTTTACCATTAAAAACAAAACAAACAAAACGAGCTCCCTGGTAGTATTTTGTTGTCTCTCTGTACTCAGACTGTGACCGAGCAACAGTGGACAGTTCCTTAGCAACCAGACACTTGATTTAAGCTTGAGGCCTTCCTCTACTTTTCCCAGATTCATGGAAGGAATCTTAGAGGGCTTGGAGTCCTTGTGTGCTCTCTTACTTTTCCCCAATTCCAGAACCTGTATTCCATTCCCCTATATTAGCCGGACACCTAGTATTAGTGACAGACCAGATGTCTGTCCCAACTCTTGACTGCCTCCGTCCCCAAGCAGGCTCTCTTACGGCTCTCTCCTCTGGACCCAGGCACTCTGGAAGGACCTGTGGTTTGCATATCAGACCAAATGCAGCCCTCAGAAGGAATCATTTTTCCTTTAGACTTTAGGGCCTCCTCAGCCTAGTTCTAAGAAAGCCCTTATGTGGGGCGTCTGGGTGGCGCAGTGGTTTAAGCCTCTGCCTTCAGCTCAGGTCATGATCTCAGGGTCCTGGGATTGAGCCCCTGAGCAGAGAGCCTGCTCTCCCCCCCCGACCCCGCCTGCTGCTCTGCCTACTTGTGATCTCTCTGTCAAATTAAAAAAAAAAAAAAAAAAGAATGCCCTATTTACCCATATTAATACTATAGTTTTGGTCATTAGTATTTTTGCTGTGTAGGTAATTATTCCCCCCCCCTTTTTTTAAAGGTTTTATTTATTTATTTGAGAGAGAGAATGAGAGACAGAGAGAGCATGAGAAGAGGGAGAGCCAGAGGGAGAAGCAGACTTCCCACCAAGCAGGGAGCCTGATGTGGGACTCAGTCCTGGTACTCCAGGATCATGACCCGAGCCGAAGGCAGTCACTTAACCAATTGAGTCACCCAGGTGCCCATATTTCTTCCCACTTTTTATTGAATATCTATATCTATAGCTAGCTGACTGTTCAGGCTCATTTTATGTTCTGTAGCCATATGGTAGGCAGTGATGTACATTTCCCAGAAACACATTTCTCAAAAACGGTTCAGAAGAACACGAGGCCCTTGACAGGCTCTGTAAAACAGTGTTCTTGGGGTAAAATGGAGTGTGCCTGTGCTGTCCTCCAACTTTCACTTGAGTGAGTGTATTAAGGCTCTGAGAAATTCTGTAGTAAAGATATTTTATTTAATTTTCCACAACTCAATTTGACTGTGGAACTACTTTTTGACTGTTAAAGAACTGCTCTTCTGTGGAACACTCTGGAAGGTGCCACCCAAGGAATTTCTTATGATAACAGCAATAGTCAGTGGGTTAAAGCCTCTGCCTTCAGCTCGGGTCATGATCCCGGGGTCCTGGGATCGAGCCCCGTGTCGGGCTCTCTGCTAGCAGGGAGCCTGCTTTCCTTCCTTTCTCTCTGCCTGCCTCTCTGCCTACTTGTGATCTCTGTCTGTGAAATAAATTTGAAAAAAAAAAAAAAAAAAAGGCTCTGTAAAACAGTGATTTTCTGGTCAACAGGGGAAATTCATGTTGCCAACCCCCTTTCTATATAAAAATTACAGCCTAAAACTGACACAGCTAACTTGGTAGTCAATGTGGACAGCTTCCTTATGGCAAAATGTAGAATTCCTATATTCTTACTGAAATTGAAAGTTACCAATGGACTACTTTTGTGTCCTCTGTGAGGTCTCAGGTTGCAAGGTTGCAAGCCACAATCTCTGCTTAGCACCGCCAAAGACTAGATTCGTTTAAAATGGTGCAATTTCTATAAGAGATTTTTAAGAGTAAAATATTTTCCTAGCACAGTTTTGTTTATTTTAATTTTTTTTAAAGATTTTATTTATTTATTCAACAGGTAGAGATCACAAGTAGGCAGAGAGGCAGGCAGAGAGAGAGAGAGGAGGAAGCAGGCTCCCTGCTGAGCAGAGAGCCCGATGCAGGGCTCGATCCCAGGACCTGGGATCACGACCAGAGCCGAAGGTAGAGGCTTTAACCCACTGAGCCACCCAGGCGCCCCTGTTTATTTTAATTTTAACAAAAAATTTTATTTAGTACCCAATTCAGAAGTTGCCAAAGGAAATATAGAATAAAGTGAATATATTCTATACATTACTTTTCCTCACCTTCATGGACACACCTGGTGTCTAGGAATGCAGTCCCACATCAGTCCTCCTGGAGGCCACAGAGATTACAGGTTCTTTCTAGAGTGATTCCATGTACATATGAATGTGTTCATGGGCGTGTGTGTGGACACACACGAAGGCATGCATGTGCGCACATACAGAGGGCATATGTGATTCTTTCCCCTTTGTTTCCTTTACGCTAGTGGTAGGATACTTTCCACACTGTTTAGAGCCTTGTTGTTATACTAACAGTGAAATCACTTTGGAGGTCTTTCGGTGCCTATACATGATCTGTGCCTATGCATGAAGAGTTCCCTACTCTGGTTTCCCTTCAGTGGTAGTATGTAGTACTTCACTATATGGAGGTAACATACATCCATGGTTTACTCAAAGTGTTGATGAATGTTTAGATCGTCTACATCTTTTGCTGGTACAGACAGTGCTACAAACACTTAAGTTTGTACGTATACCGTGTCACATCTTCACGACTGTGCCCAAAAATTAAATTCCCGGAATGGCATTCTGGGTCAGCGAGTATGTACCAGATTACCCTCCTGTGTTCATTCATTCACCAGCAGTGTCCGCATGGGCTGCTTTCCTCACTTTCTTGGCAGCAGAGCATTTGATGGATGGTTAGTAAAAACTGGTATCTTGTGGTTTAACCGTTTACTTCTTTTGAAAATGAGGATGGGCTTTCTTTTATATGCCTAAGAGCTACTTGTATTTTATGTGTCAATAGTCTACTTATAGCATTTGCTCATTTTCCTATTGGATTCTTCATTTTCCCCCATTGATTAGTATTAGCTGTCTTGATATATTTGGGGAAAGTAGTCTTTTGTCAGTATTTTTTCCCCTGTTCTTCTTTGTCTTTTGATGTACTTAACCATCCATTGGTTTTCATATTTTTATGTAATCTGATTTGTGAATTTTTTCTTTGGTGTCTTGTGAGTTTTATATTGCAGTTAGAAAAATTTCCCAACCATAGGGATTAAAAAAAAATAAAAAGCCTACCATATTTTATTTTTCTAGAATTTCTATGCTTTCAATATGTGTATTTAAGTTTTTGGCTCATCTTGGGTTTGTATGGGTTTGTGTGTGTAAATTGTGAAGCGATAGAATTTTTTTCAGATGGTGTCCATTAAATCTTTACTTGTTAATTCTTCAAACAAATTATATTGACTCAATTTTCTTTTTCCCCCCACTTTTAGGGAAGTCTTGAGATTTTTTCTGGACTGGGACTAGTTTTAGGGCCTCCTTTAGGTGGCTTCCTGTATCAGTCCTTTGGCTATGAGATGCCTTTTATTTTGCTGGGATGCATAGTTCTGCTGATGGTACCACTCAACATGTACATTTTACCTAATTATGGTAAGACTGCATTTATTACTCACTTTAAGAGTCTGAAATGTAAGTGTATTTATGCCTCTGTAGGAGGCCAATTTAACAAATACTCACTTTCATTTTATATAAGCAATAATAGATTTATGGCACACCCTAAAATATTGATTCTCTTTTCAGAAATGTTACTGTAAGCAGTTTATATGAATTTCTATGTATTACAAATTGGTTCTGACCTTTAGAACTGTCAAATATTTAATTTCTCATCATAAAACATCACCCTGTGAAGTGCCCACCAGAGGTCTTCTTGGACTTAATTAAGTATTCTGAATGACAAGTTACCAAAGGCCACACTATCTTCTTGGAAGGCCGGTAGGCAGGAGAGCGGGGTCAGACCTTCTCCCCAGTTGTCCTCCCAGCTGCCAGTGTGAGAACACACAGCCACATCGGGCAGTAATGGAGGACACCCTGGCTTCAAAACTTTATGCCACATAGGAGTCAACCTATTCTGTAATGGCTTCATGGACGTAGCTGGAAGGGTGACCATGAGGGACATGCCTGAGTCAGCACACTCAGGGAAGCACCAAGCTTGGTGTCCTCATCAGATACACATCGTTCATTTCGAGTTCTTTCTCTACGGACTCTACGGAGTGACATTTACCAGGCAAGGGCTATTTTTATTATAAGCAAGATTGCCTAGTAACGTCGCTGGCATTTGACCTTTATCAGGTGATGAGGGGAACAGAGCTAGAGAGTTAACTTGAAGGCTGGAGAGGAGAGAGCTAGAGAAAGTTTCTAGAGAAGAAGTACCCCCCTGAAATGCAAGGTGGTGCTTGTTTCTGCGCGTGACAGTGGTTTCTGTGGTCGAGCATCCTGCTCGCTTGGTTCACAGATGAACACTGGGCTGATAATCAAGAAACTGACACCGGGTCAGAGTCTCATGCAGTGGGAAAAACAGTTCTGTCAACCCTTTACCACACTGTAGAGGGAAAAAAGACTGCTTATTAATTCATGGTAGGACGGGTATTTAGAACTTCTGTGGTGAGGCACTAGACTGGCCTCCCCGCCTCTTTACTCCTGGAGTCCTGGCCTGCAATTTTTGTCTCCACCTTGCCCCCACCACGTGATGTCTTTTGCGGCCTTTTCTGACTGCCACCAGCCTATTTCCTTGACAGTTAGTTCTCTTCATTTCTGTTACTCCTCCATTAAAATCTCCAGCATTTTCACTGAACTTAACAAAATCCCTGTTAGCTATATTTTTGTGAACAAAAGGGTTTGGCAACGTTGCTGTTCATCTATAGGGATCTTCTATTTAGATTGAATGGAAAAAAGCTGGTATTAAAAAAAACTCTGGGGGCTCCTGAGTGGCTCAGTGGGTTAAAGCGTCTGCCTTCTGCTCGGGTCACAATCCCAGGGTCCTGGGATCAAGTCCCACATCCGGCTCTCTGCTCAGCAGGGAGCCTGCTTCCTCTTCCTCCTCTCTCTCTCTCTCTTTGCCTGCCTCTCTGCCTACTTGTGACCTCTATCTGTCAAATAAATAAATAAAATTAAAAAAAAAAGAAACACCTCTGAGATTGATAATGTTAAGACTATAAATATAGGGACGCCTGGGTGGCTCAGTTGGTTAAGCCGCTGCCTTTGGCTTGGGTCATGATTCCAGGGTCCTGGGATCGAGTCCCGCATCGGGCTCCTTGCTCGGCGGGGAGCCTGCTTCTCTCGCTGCCTCTGCCTGCCTCTCTGCCTGCTTGTGTGTACTCTCTCTCTCTATCTCTGGCAAATAAATAAAATCTTAAAAAAAAAAAAAAAGAAAAGAAAAAAAGACTATAAATATAGATTTAGGGGTTCCCGTGAAGGAGTACTTATTAAAATTAATGCTTTTGGAGAGCTTATGGATAGAAGTTAGAAAATGAAATTTTCTTTTATTTTGATGATATTGGCAGAATTTGGTGCCCTGTAAATTCTACCCCACTCCTTTACCTCCTTCTGGACTCACAGACAACGTGGTTCTAGTTTTGGGGGTTAAGAGTCAACTTTAGTCTCTCACTCTCTCTCTTATCCTTTGTATCTGTTCACCAAGTTCTCTCTTCTGTACTGCTCTCATGAAATACTTCTAAAGCAGTCATGGATGTGCCAATCCTTTTATTAGAAATCCCTACCTGTGAAATGTGAGCCATGAGGAGCTATTATGAGAGTGCAGTAGAGGAGTCACATGGTCTGAAATCTCTCCCCTTCCCATCTTCTCTGATCCCTCCTTATCCTTCAAAACTTACTCTCTATTACCTCTTCTGGGAAGTCTTTCTGAACCTTCTCAATCATCCAGCTAAATGCTGTGCAAGTAACACCTCTAACAGTAGCTTCCTGTGGCAGCATCATCAACCAGGGGGTCATGTCTCTCTAAAAGAATAAATCAGAATTGTGGGGAGCAGAGAGAGTACCCGAGTAGCTTGGGAAAGCTCCCCTGGTGATTCTGCCATGTGTCTTATGAAGCACGTATCACGCTAGGTTTTTGTTGCTTGGCCTCCTGCCACAGTTTAATTAAACTCATTATGTGTTTGCTTCTTTGGACGCTCTTATGTATTCTCTTTGTGATTTCTCATTTTTCCCTGCTTTGGATTTAGAGAAGGCAATCATTTCTGCCATAATAGTTTATCTTATACCAGAAATCCAATAATACCTTTTATATGCAAATAAATATAACCAATTAAAATGGATCTATAATTTATATGTCAATGGTGACTAATGAAGCTCTTTAATAAACCATTCAAAGTCCACACCAAATTAAGTCTCTCCCTGCTGGCCCTGTTACCCCGAGCCACATGGCGGTGTTTGTCCTCTCTCTGAGTCTCACTGCACACCTTCTATAGTTGAGTGTCCTAGACTGTGCTCACATTTGGTTCACCATTGACTTTTTAGCTAATAAATAAGAAATTAACATCATGGTTTAACTTTATCCCTTGGATCTTGACCAAGTTCTAAATATAACACTCAAAATACTTGAACCATTCTTTGTGCTTTTTTTTTTTTTTTTGGTATTTTGCTCCGTACTGGATCCTTGTTCTCCAAGAATTAAGTAATGAACCATGACAGGTGTATTTGGAGAAACAAGGATATGCAAGTGCTGATCTTCACCCTCAAGGAGCTTCCTTGTCCACACCTGGCCAATATCATCTCTGCCCCAGCACGTGGCTGCCTCCTGACCGGTCCCCTTGTCTCCATTCTCCACAAGGCCACAGAGAGGTTTCTTCAAACCACAGATCTGATTCCTACCCATTATTTGGATTCCCTAGTGATTTCTCAGGCTTCTAAGTGTGTTATCCAGAGTCTTGCACAAACCTGCTTCTGCAGTATGATCTCTCTCCATGCTGCTGGTATCCCCTATGCCCTTCTCCATCCACTAGCTTTGCCGCCCTTCATTTCTTCAAACACAGAATAGTTTTCCTGATTTTTGAGTCTTAGAAGGTGCCATACCTGGAATAATGTGCCTGGCTTATTTTTTCCTCATCCTTGGCTTCCTCATCTTAAGCTCATGCTTTGGGCATCAACTTAGATATCAGTACTTTCGGGAAGCCTTCTTTATACGGCTCTCCCTGTTTTTGTTTGTTTAAGGTCGTCCTCTCATATGCTCTGAAAGGTTCCCTCCTAGTTACATCCTAGCTCTCTCCTCTCCTTCCTGTAACTTCTTTGTGAGGTCAGGGCTTGGCTCTGTCTTTTTTGCCTTTATCTGCCCAGCATTTTGCAAAGATTTTTCTCAGTAAATTAAGAGGATGATAGGAAAATCACCAAACAATATTAAACAATAATAAAAAAATGTAGTTTAGGTGCTAAAAGTTATGGTAGATTCCAGAAGTGCGGTAGGAAACAGAGAAAGGTAAAATTTGTGGGCCAGAACCAGACCTTACGGAGTGGATAGAATTTGAAAAATTAGCAGGAGAAAAAGAAAGGAGTCAGAGCATGTGACTGGAGGCTTGGAAATAACCATTCTTGTTGCTAGGAACAGTGAAGAAGCTGAGTTCCTGCAAGGGGATACTGGAACTGAGATCAGCATAGTTGACTTGAGGGCCAGTGTAATTTATGTGTGATTCAGTAGCACGCCTCTCAATCTGGTGTTTTCTTTGCCATCAGAAAAAATAATTTTCTTGTGCTCTTTGGTGAACATAGATTCCTTCTCAGCATATACATTGTTCCTTAATAAAGCTTCTGGCTTTTCCCCTACACCAAATCTAACTTTATATATTCTCCGTCCCGTCTGGGGAAGGCCTCACTTGCTTCTCAGTTATAACCTATAACCGAAGACCCTCTCTTTTCCTCACACTCTGCTTCCAGTTGATTCTTCATGAATCTGAGAAACTGTTTTTAAGAAAACTCAATTGTGGCTCCTAGGTTTGAATAATTTATATGCAATATAGATAATAGGTAATTTTAAGCAAACTCAGAGGTGCAGTTATTTTGATTACCAAATAAAGGTGGCCTTACCAATTTTACTTTTCAAAATAGGTTGACATTGTGAACTACTCTGATTTTTTTTTTCCTTTTTCAAATTTTTACCCAAAGACTCTGATCCAGGCAAACACTCGTTCTGGAAACTGATCACTCTACCCAAGGTGGCACTCATAGCCTTCGTCATCAACTCACTCAGCTCATGTTTTGGCTTCCTTGATCCTACTCTTTCTCTCTTTGTTCTGGAGAAGGTAGGTAGCCTGATTGTCAAAGAGCTCTGCACTGTAGAAGGTGGGTGTGTTTGCTTGCTCTTGGGTTCTGCTTTGTGCAATGAGCTCTGAGTGGCTGTGAGAACTGCATAGGGTGAGAACTGCACCCACGGGTAGCCTGTACCTTCCCTTGACTGGGGATCTGATTCAGGATGAACGAAAGAAGCTTTTCACTAAGTGGCCCGAATACTGGTCTCCTTTTCAAGGTCTTGTTCGAGTCATCACAGATCTGGCTACTTAACAAGGATACTTTCCTCTACTTGTTTGAATTCCAATGAGACATTTGGGGTACTCTGTAGCTCATTTGATGTTCTTCTCTAATGATCCCTTCTGGGTCCACTTACTTTTTAGGCTATTACATACATGCAATGAAATGACTATGGAATATATTAATCTGGGATAGTAGAGAGGAATCATGAGTTTCTCTCAATTTTTTTTTTTTTTTTGAGTGTTGGAAAATAAATGTTGAATTTAAAAGTTGGGTGTTGTAGAAATTTTCTCTCAGTTATTTCTGGAAAAGAGATTATTAATAATGTGATAAAGTACACTACTAAGTCTGGTAGTTAATTATACTGAAGAATTAATATGTGTTTATAAAGGCAGAACTCGAATTGCATCCCACACTGACTATATGTGACGTTTGGGAATTCAAAAAGCACAGTTACCAGACACACAGTTCCTCGAAGTCACTAGAGACAGTTTTGGGTATGTGAGATACCAAAAAGATAAACATGGAGACTGTGATTTTAGTGCCTGACCCAACGTTTAGGAAATAATATAGTATCTTGCTTGAGCATCTGTGAGGTAATAAGAAACATATTTTGTGTTTATGATGACACATGCCACTCGTGTCATCAACAGTGTATCTCTTCAAGAGTCATTTTTCTATCCTCTGAAGAATTTCTGCCTGAACAAGGGGAAAATATTGTCACCAATCTGTGGTAAATCCAAGTTGCTCAAGTGTATTTTATCAGAAATCTTTATAAATATTATTTTCCAAATACATTTGTTAGATATATCTTTACATTTTCCTATTTTTTCTATCAAAAGATTTTTATCCTGTTTCCCTTCTTCTGACTTCTCACTAGCTGTTTGAACTGGCAGCTTACTGTCCTGTCATTCGTCACCTAGCCTTTTAGGGTAGGACATTTCCACCCTGTCTCCCCCAGTTATAAAAATCAGAAGACACTGCTGACTTTTTTTCTTCCTACTAGTATCTTTTTGTTTTTTAAGATTTTTATTTATGTATTTGACAGTGAGAGCAAGAGAGCATAAGCAGGCAGAGCAGCAGAGGGAGAAGCAGGCTCCCCACTGAGCAGGGAGCCCGATGTGGAGCTCACTTCCAGGACCTTGGGATCATGACCTGAGCCCATGGCAGTTGCTTAACCAACTGAGCCACCCACGTGCCCCCTTCATACTAGTATCTTCAAAGGACTAGTTTGTTATAAAAATTTGAGACATATATGGACTCATATATAAATCTCATGAGCTTGCTTAAGGAAATTAAGGAAAACAGGAACAACTCAGTGAACCAAAAAAGATGTTTGTATCATGCTAATAACAGTATCAGGGTTGTGTGGTAGCTTACTGTTTTAAAAGCCTTTTGTAATGCATCACACCATCAATTCTTTAATTAGATATTAACAGCCCTTTGAAATAAATGGGATAAATGTTATTCTCGGTGTTTTTTACACCAGTGCATTTTAGTCTATGGGCAGTCAGCATCACTTGGTGGCTTTTTAGAAATGCAAATTCTTAGGGCACCTGGGTGGCTCAGAAGGTTAGGTGTCCCACTCTTGATCTCAGCTCAGGTCTTGATCTCAGGGGCGTGAGTTCAGGCCCCATATTGGGCTCCATGCTGGGTGTGGAGCCTACTTAAAAAAAAAAAAGGTAAGAAATGCAAATTTTCTGGCCCCATCCCATACCTTTTGAATCAGAAATTTTAGAACTGAAGTCTAAGAACCTCTTTTTTTTTTTTTTTTTAAATCCCTTAAATCAAGGCATGTTAACACTTGTTTCCATCTAAGGACCTCTTCAAAGTACTCTGGGTAGTTCTCTAATTTACACTAAAGTTTTTGAAGCTCTGGTTTACATGTAACAAATGTTAATGATTCATAGAAGCAAAATTATATGTTCAAAATCAAATGCTACAGAGCAAGACATTTAGGACTTTTGACCTCTGGTTAGGTTTTTTTCTTCCCCTTAGAGAGAAAAAGGAGTCTATTGACACAAGTCAGTGTCATTCTTAGGGCACCTGGGTGGGTAGTAGTGGGCTCATGATAGATACCAAGAACTGAAGAGGTGGCTAGAAAAGATTTATGTTTATTTTAAAAATGACTTAATAACATAACTCTAATATGAAATTTTTTTTACAGTTTAATTTACCAGCCGGTTATGTGGGACTGGTATTCCTGGGCTTGGCCCTATCCTACTCCATTTCTTCACCATTGTTTGGTCTGCTGAGTGATAAAATACCAGTACGTACACTGAATCTTCATTTATTTTTTATTTTTTATTTTTTTTTAAAGATTTTATTTATTTATTTGACAGAGAGAAATCACAAGTAGTCGGAGAGGCAGGCAGAGAGAGAGAGAGGGAAGCAGGCTCTCTGCTGAGCAGAGAGCCTGATGCGGGACTCGATCCCAGGACCCTGAGATCATGACCCGAGCCGAAGGCAGCGGCTTAACCCACTGAGCCACCCAGGCGCCCCCTGAATCTTCATTTAATAATCACTTTTGTATATTTAGCCCAGTGGCTTTCCAGCTGTACTTCTGGAACTTTAGAGATACATTGATTAGAATTGATAATCAATTAAAAAATTTTCAGCTAATTAATATATAATTGAGAAATAAAATGGTAAGATATTTAAAGTGTACACCATGGTGATTTGGGATCTGAATACATTGTGAAAGGGTGCATTCCATGGGTTAATTAATAACCCATCAACTGTATATTATCTTTTAATGTTTTTTTTTTGAGGGGGCGAGAACATTTAAATTCTACTGCATTCAATTTTTGGAGTCGATGGCAAGGTTCCAGTGTCTTCCAACCTGTCACTCTGAGAAAATTCACTTTTAATTGCTTCTTCTGAAGGAAAATGGGGTCTGCACTGAAGCTGTTGACAAACTATTAGATTTGACTTTTTAAAGGAAAAAAGTCCCTTGATGCAAAATAACATGGATTGGCCTTAAAAATTGGGGCAGAGTCAAAGAAGTAGTTAGGACTAGGGAAGATTGAGTGGAGACAATTCAGGTTTTCTGTGGGAATGAAGGGATTGGCTACATAAATATACATTGGTTGTCCTGTGGCCGGCCGTCCAGGTAGAAAATCCCTTCTGTTCTCCTTTGCCTAGGTCTAAACCATTCAGTTCAGATGATTGGTATACAGTGCTAGTAAGTACTGATAGCCAAATCTCCAGCTTCTGTGATTTTAGTGCTTGCTTATATATTTATTTGTTTATTTAGCATTTCCCCTCCTCATTAAGCTTACATAAATATTTATCAAGACAACTTACATGGGGATTGCTAGGTAATCTGAATGACAAAAGGCAAGGTTCTTAAACAATATTTGGAGCTCAGTTTTAAGACCCTCTTCTCTCACTGAGCAGATACTTTGCCTCTAGAATTTTCTGCCTGTGCTCAAGTAATTTAAAAGGAATAATTCTGTTGGGTACTTTTAAAATAATGTGAATATGTATTGCATCTACCAGGTGGTTCCTTGTGGGAACTGCTTTTTAAATTGTTATTTTTTGAATTGTTCATCGTGTGCAAAATCTATAATATGCTCCCTTCCCAAGGAATCCTTTTCCTAGGAAACTAGGGGTATATTGTTCTTGCTTTTCTGTTTATTATCTACCTATTTTCTCTTAAATGTAAAGTTTTGTTTTCTTCAGTGTATTTATTTAGATTTTGTTCATGTCATGGCTTGTATTCTTCAATGTTTTTGTTTGTTTGTTTGTTTTGTGTTTTTTTTGCATATGCTTTCTTTATGGAGGAACTTTACCTCTTAGAGTTTTTTTGGACTCTCATTCTCTTTACCAGCATCTAAGGAAATGGTTTCTGGTCTGGGGAAACATCATCACGGCAGTATGCTACATGCTCTTAGGACCCATCCCAATCTTGCACATTAAAAGGTAATGTTTTTCCTTTTTCTATATTTTTGGCTGAATAGCGTTAAGAATTATTAAAGAAATTTTTGGTGGGATGAGGGCACAGCTTCATATTTTGAACTTTAGTACTTCAATAAATACCTTGATTTAGGATTCCAGTGAATTGTTTGTTAGACTGGCAGTATTTTACATTTGTAGGAGCTAGCCAAAAGAAATGCCTAAAATCTATATGGAGTGAGGAAAAAAGCTTCTCCCTTTGCATTTTAATTGCACGTTTGTACTTTATTTTTAAAATAGTGTTTGTTGCTACCTACTTCTAGCTGATAGTTCTTACAATATGTTTTTGTTTTATCTCTTCCTTCTTGAGGCTTAAGACTGGGATCAAATCTTTCTTTTGTTTCTGTCTCATTCTTAGCAAATAGTAGCTGTTCATTAGAGCTTCTTTTTTTTAAAGATTTTATTTGTTTATTTGACAGACAGAGATCACAAGTAGACAGAGAGGCAGGCAGAGAGAGAGAGAGGGAAGTAGGGTTCTTGCTGAAATACAGGGAGCTTAGAGGTTTTCAGGTAGTCCTGGGATAAAGCGTGACAGGGAACAAGTAAGTATTTCAGGGTCCTTCAGACTTGGGTTTACATCCAGCCTTTGCCATTTACTAGATACGGGAACTCCGGCAAATCGTTTAGCTTCCAAGAGCCTTGATTTTCTTATCTGATCATAGTGTGTGCTGCTTGGTAAGATAATGCTGCAAGGATTCGGTGGGGAAATGGATATTAAGTAAATGGCACAGTGTGGGAAGTGGAACAAAATTAGTTTCCTGTCTCTTCCTTTACCACTTCCCTTCTAGGCCATTTTTTTTCCAGTCAATTGAAAACCCAAGTGATTGAAGGAGCGACATGAACATTTAGCCAATTTTGACAAGATTAGATACAGTGATAATCTCTTATCATGTTGACTCCTGGCATGGGATATGTGTGACCGAAGAAATTGAGATATCGTGGTGAATTGATATCCACCCCGGCTGTAAGGGTGCTGTCACTGAAAGAAGTGGG
Source organism: Mustela nigripes (assembly GCF_022355385.1). Taxonomy (NCBI): domain Eukaryota; kingdom Metazoa; phylum Chordata; class Mammalia; order Carnivora; family Mustelidae; genus Mustela; species Mustela nigripes. The sequence goes on along the minus strand of NC_081561.1, from coordinate 81,922,544 downwards.
ATAAAATGGCAATGAGGCAGACTAGTCACAATCATCTGTGAAACAAGCCACTCTGGGATTCAGCCTGCCCTCCCTACTAGGAGGCTTTGTGCCTGTCCACATGCTAATGTTGCTTGGTTTTGTTTCTTTCTCCAAAACCCTTTTGCAGTCAGCTCTGGCTGCTGGTGCTCATCCTGGTCCTGAACGGTGTCTCTGCTGGAATGAGCATAATTCCAACCATCCCAGAGATCCTCAGTTGTGCCTAGTAAGTCCCTTCTGTGCTTGAGAAGCGGGTCGTGAATAGTAGGGAGCGTCACACACTTTCTTGAATTTCTCAGTGTTCTAGGATGTTGGAGTTTTTTTTTTTTAAAAGACCAAATCTTGATGATTTTATGTCACACAATATTGTGCTATAAATAGTGTATGCCATACTATAGATGACAATCTATGGTAATGTTAACACGGTGATAGGTCGCATGAGCTATGGGTAGAGCTGTGGGTAGAGGCTTGGCTTGGTTTATGCCTAGAAACCCACAGAATTTTGAAAAGCCAGACCACAATGGAAAGGCCTCAGCATTGTTTCCTCCTCATGGAGAAGGTCCCCACAAGGGCATACGATCACCAGGTAAAATGATTCTAGTACCATTTCCAGTGTGTTGGGGGCTTGTGGTGGTGGTGGGGGTGGGTGGTCTCACACCACCTAGCAGCTCTCCAGAACCAGTTAGGTGTCCTGCAGTGCAACTGGATTCTGACACTATCTACCTGAAGAGAAGGTGACATGCTGAGGTGAAGGGCTCCGTCCTGCAGATGGCCGTGTGATGCGGCTGCTAATTCCAAGTCCAGGTTGTTAAATGTGCTTCTGACTGGCCTGTAAATCAGAGGTTCCCATGAAAACTTCCTAAGTTCAATTCATTTGCTAGAGTGATTCACAGAGCTCAGGAAACCAGTGTACTCATTAGAATTTACTGGTTTATTACGAAAGAGATTAAAGGATGTGAATCAACAGCCAGATGAAAAGACATGCAGGGTAAAGTCCTGATCAAAGGAGCTTCTGTCCTTGTTGGGTTTGGGGTCTTGCACACTGGCATATGGAAGGGTTCTGGTTCACCAACCTGGAAACTCTCTCACCCTGTCCTTTTGGGTTTTTAGGGACATATCATACATACGCACAGTTGATTATATCGATGGCCATTGGTCATGGAGTCAACCTCTAACCCCTCTCCCCTCCTTAAAGGTGGGGGCTTCCAGGAGTGGGATGGAAGGTTCTAACCCTCTAATCACATGCTTGGCTCTCTTGGCTAACCAGCCCCTAAGGCTCACCTTATTAACATGACCAAAGGCACTTGAAATTGCTTTCCTCACTTAGGAAATTCCAAGGGTGTTGGGGTGGCTGTATGCCAGAAACAGGAGGAAGACCAAATATATATTTCTTACTATAAATCCTAGTATCACAGTAGGCATTTGTCACCGGGCCACCAGTCTTTTATTTAGGAAGCATGATGAGAACAGCAAGGGAGCAAGGAGAAGAATGTGAGCTCTGTTGGCTCAAGTCAACTATTAGCCAAGCAATAAGGAGCTGCCTCTGGGTTTCCTAAAAGTTTCCCGTTACTCTCTTTGCACGTTCATCTCATTTTAAGAATTTCTTCATTAATTATGTTTTTATGAGACTTCATGCAAATGGGTCATGACTCGATATCATGCTTTATATATGCAATAAAATTATTTTTAGAAAACCATGGAGTCAACATAAATATAAAAATTCCTTCAAACTGGATTAGCTTTTCATCTTAGAAATGGAGTGTTCTGTCTGTTGGTTTTGTTCAGATCATTTCTGGTCTATTTTAACTTATCTGTCACATACTATTTGCTTTCTTCGTGTAGGTTTCCCTTTTCATACAAATCTGTTCTTCTGTCTCTGCAGTGAAAATGGCTTTGAGGAGGGATTAAGTACCGTGGGACTCGTGTCGGGTCTCTCCAGCGCAATGTGGTCAGTTGGGTGAGTAGCCCTTTCATTTATACCCGTCAGATGGAAAATGCTATCTCCACTTCCATGGAGAAATTGACACCAAGAAGTCCAATGAGCTGCCGAAAGGCACCTAATTCATTTAGACCAGAGATAGAGTCTTAACCCACACGCTCTGCCTCTAAGATCAGTGGTTTTACCAGCAGTTTTTTTTTTTTTTTTAAGATTATTTATTTATTTATTTGACAGAGAGACATCACAAGTAGGCAGAGAGGCAGGCAGAGAGAGAGAGAGGAGGAAGCAGGCTCCCTGCTGAGCAGAGAGCCCGATGCAGGGCTCGATCCCAGGACCCTGAGATCATGACCTGAGCTGAAGGCAGAGGCTTTAACCCACTGAGCCACCCAGGCGCCCCCATTCTGTCTTTTAAAAGTGATCTTTCCAAGTTCCTCTAACAGGAGCATGTCTCAAGTTTTAAAAATGTCTTCATTTCTTCATTCACTCTTCTATTTTTGACTCTTTGCTATCCCGAGGGATGACTATGCACTGACATGGTAGTGTATCAATAAATGTATACCGAATTAAGTTCTTTTCAATACAAATACTGAGAAGAATAGAGAGAATAATATAAAGATTCTTTTGAGGGTGCGTCTCCTTTTTAACATTCTTGTGTAAGGTACCAGTTTTTTAGAAGCAGTTACTATAATTTTAGAATTGTTTAAAATTTGTGAACGTCATTATCAGATATAATTTTTTTAAAATATTTTATTTATTTATTTGACAGACAGAGATCACAGGTAGGCAGAGAGGCAGGCAGAGAGAGAGGAGGAAGCAGGCTCCCTCCTGAGCAGAGAGCCCGATGCGGGGCTCTATCCCAAGACCCTGGGATCATGACCTGAGCCGAAGGCAGAGGCTTTAACCCACTGAGCCACCCAAGCACCCCAAGATATAACTGTTTTCTCACACCCAGTGCTCTGTCCAGGAATTGCTTTTGTCTTTAGTACTTACAGTTCTAATTTATTTATGTATTTATTAGGATTTATTTATTTATTTATTTATTTATCAGAGAGAGAGAGAGAGAGAGAGAGAGCACGCACAAGCAGGGGGAGCAGTAGGCAGGGGGAGAAGCAGGCTTCCTGCCCAGCAAGGAGCCTGATGCTGGACTCTATCCCAGAATCCTGGAATCATGACCTGAGCTGAAGGCAGACGCTTAACTGACTGAGTCACCCAGACACCCCCTTACAGTTCCAATTTAATGAAGATGGATGATCGAGGGATTGTGCTGCCTTTAGGAAGTAATTTTTAAATTTTTTTTTTTAAAACACTATTTAATACTCTTTCTCCTTTTCATTGTTAGTGCTTTTATAGGACCGACCCTGGGTGGATTTCTGTATGAGAAAATTGGTTTTGAGTGGGCAGCCGCTGTCCAAGGTCTTTGGGCCCTGACAAGTGTGAGTAATCAGTCTTTAGTTTTCACCCTCCTTGCATTTGTGGAGACGTGTGACTTGGAGACTTGACATTAACCCGTTTCTTTAATTGTATTCAAGGGACTAACGATGGGCTTGTTTTATCTGTGGGAGCACTCACGGAGAAGAAGGTATGGTCAACTCTTGAGCTTTTTTTTTCCCCTTTTTTTTTGTTTTTGTTTTTTGTTGTTGTTGTTTTGTTTTGTTTTAAAACATCTTTAATGAAAAATCCTTTAATGTTTGAGCAAGATTTATATCAATTAAAATCTTAATGTTCTCTAAGTTTGAATTTTTTTTTCCCCCTTTTAAAGTCTGCCTGTGGGAGTGGAAAAAAAATAACCATTCTGTATCCATGCTTCCAGTCAGCAGATTTCTGGGCACCCAAAGCCTTATTACTTGATAGATGCATTTAGGGGGAAAAGTAGAGATGTTGGTACTGGGGTTGTTGTTTTTTTTTTAAGATGAGAAATATTGAGGTTCTCCTCTTTTTTCTTTCAATGCAGATCTAAACTCCAAAATATTCTGGGCACGGAGGAGGAACGGACTTCCCTCTTACCTAATGAAATCTAGCCTTAAGAATCCTGGCTCAATACCCACTGGGAGACGGGTGCTCCTGGCCTTGAACATCAGAGTTAAAGCGGTTTTCTTAATATTACACACAATCCTCCATGGACTGTATACCAGCATCCTGACGGTCTCAACGTATTTTTGGATAATCCTGTGTTGGGCTGCCCTAAAAATCTGGCCTGCTAGACCAGCCATATTTGCAACATTAAGTATGAGAAGAGCAGTTGAAAATCAGCAAAAGTTTGTGTTTTGAGGTGATCCAACCCGGCCTTGAAGGGATTATCGACTCTAAGTCTCCTGTTTCCTTTGTTTACTTTTTAAGTGCACTAATTCTGTGAATCTACCTTTTGTTTATTAACAGGGAAATAAATGAATTCATTTGATATGCTTAAAAGTAATGTAAAGATTACATAAAATGTATAGAATAACTGTGAAATCAGTTTTTAAAAGGCATGCTGTCTCTCTGTCCTAAGATTTTTGTTCTCGTTCAAAAGGCATAATTCTTGCCTCCCATCATGCAAAAACTCTCAGCTCTTGTAGAAGTTTTGTTTGTGTAAGAGGCATAACATTAGTCTTCCATTTATGTAACATACTTTGAATTAGGATCTGGATTTATAAACCGTGCTTAGTATAACATTATCCATTTCCCTAATCTCCCTATTACAATTCTACCAGCTGTTTTGATTTTGTTTTTATTTTTGTTTTTTAACATATTTCTGGTAGATGTATTCCATTCCCAGAGCAAGTGAGTCCATAGGACTGTTTCTTGTATTCTAGGGAACGGGTTCATCTGATTTCGTGTGAAATCCATGCTGTTGCTTAAAATGAGTGAATCTCTCTGTGTCATTCTCATACCTCCTGATGTGTTTTCCTGCTGTAGTAGACACATTTACACTTCAAAAATAAATAAATAAATAAATGGTTTTATCTATATATTAATTTTTAAATATCTATGGAATGACTTCTCTGAACTGACCCCTCTGGGAGGCACTAGGAATTAAGCTGTGATCCAAATAAACAATCTCTGCTTTTATGGAACTTAGATTCCAGTGGAATAGACAAACCGTAAATAAATATCAGGCTCTCCCATTGTCCTGCAGAGTTGCCATGAAGGGGAAACGTCGTGATACAGGAGAGTAAGTGACTGAGTAACTTGGTGTGGGGTCCTAATTTAGATAAGGCCTCTCCAGGGAGAGGAGGCTTTTGAACTGAGACCTAAAGGCTGAGAATGAGGCAGTCATCTTGAGAGAGAGCCTTCCCTAGCACGTCCAAAAGGTCTTGACATGGTCAGAGATGACACTGAGGCCCACGTGGCTGAAATCTAGTAAACAGAGGAGGTGGGGGGGGGGGGGGGCAAGCTTTTCAGCCGGGGATTCCGGAATTTAATTTATTTTTCAGGAAGATCATTGTCTCTGCTTGTGCACTTGAGAGGTTGTCTCTGCTTGTGCACTTGAGAGGGGCTGCAGATTAGCAGGGACAGAGGATTTATGGGAGCTTTGAGAGACAGTAGTTTGGACCACGAAGGTAGTGGTGGAGATGAAGTGAAGAAGATGTGTTTGGAAGCGGAACCAACAGGACCTGCTCAGGTGAAGGCAGGGGAGAGAGGAGTTTAGGGTGATCAGAGATTTTGTTTGAGGGTGTGGTGTTTGATGGTGCCTTTTAGTGAGATGGGGAGGAATAGGAGTAAAATAAATCCAGAAGGGGCAAAATAACCCAAGATGGGATGCCCTTTCACACTACCAAAACGAAAAAAATTTAAAAAGATGATGGAGATGGGGATGATTGCAGCTACAACCGTTTTGGAAAACTGGCATTGATTGCCAGAATTGAGCCTTCACAAATCCCATGAACTCTTTGTTGCCCTCCTCTCCCGAAGTCCTTTTCTTGTGAACACTCCAGAGGGTGGCTCAGTGCATGCGAGCAGGAGTGGCCGGTTGCGCAGCTCCTTACCCACGCACTTCCCAAGGCAGAAGGAGAACTGGGTGTGACCCTGACCCGGTGCTCCTGTGCTCAGCCCAGTAGCGAGGTTTGCCGCTGAACACCTGCAGTTTCAGCCGCTGCCGCGCGAGGCCACTATTAAAGCACGAAAGCGGTCGATCCTGCTGCTCCCAGCTGGGGCGCGGTGGCGGGGTTCCCAAGGACACTACTGGGGGTCTGACTCGGAATCACCAGCTCTGTCAACGCAGATTCCAGGCTCTCTGGTGAGCGGTTTCTGCTTTCACTCCTGAACACGTTTCTTTTAATATACAATGACACTTTGCACGAAACCAACTTTGCCCCTTCCTCATTCTATGATTTTGCAAGTACTAAAATAGATGACAAAAATGTTTAAAATGTGAGTAAAGGTAAAGGAACACTGAGCTAAAAAGGTAGGTCAAAACCATCATGGGAAATCATTGTGTGTTTGTATGTTTATATATCTGTATGCCTCTAATGTAACAAAGATGCCCAGCTTTGAAGGAACCTTTTCAAAACATGAAACTGAATGTAGAATATAACAATAAATAAAAGGTATCATATATATGATATGCAAATTAATCCAAAAGGACAATAAAAAGGGAAAAAATTCACAAATCATTTTTCTGAAACTTCTTTTCCCTTATAATTGCTGATTCACATGGAGTTGAAATAATACAGGGAAATAATACAGAGACCAAGTTTACTCTATACTCAGATTTCCCTCGTGGTATTATCTTGCAACCCTACAACACAGTATCAAAACCAGGAAAGAGTCAAGATACAGAACAGTTCCCATCTTTCATCTTGCTTTTTTATGGCCATGCCCACCCCCCCTCTTTCCCGCACTAATCTGTATAATTTCATCATTTCAAGAATGTTGTATAAAGGGAATCCTATAGTATGTTCGCTTTGGGGATTGTGTTTTCTCATTTGGCCTAATGCTCTTTAGATCCATGTTGCATTATCGGTAGTTAATTTCTATATATTGATGAGTAGCATTCATTGGTATGGATATACAGCTTATTTAACTGTTTTTCATTTAAGGACACCTGGATTGTTTCCATTTTATGGTTATAACAAATAAAGCTGCTATGAGCATTCACAGTGGTTTTTTAAGTCTTTATTTCTCTGGGACAAATGCCCAGGAATACAACTGCTGGATTTTGTGATACTTAGTTCCTCCCATCCCCAAATAACCCATTTATTTTACATAGGAAATTTGATTTAGGCAATACATATTAAATATCATACCTTAATGAAATATTCTATTCTTTATTTTTATTTTATTTTATTATTTTATTTTTTATTAATTTATCAAGATTTAAATATGTTAAACATATCCTCTCAAACCTAGCTGACAAGGAGGTGGATAATAATACTACCTAGACAATTAATTTTCACTAAATATAATTAATAAACGAGAAATAAAGAGGCAGATAGCTCTATTTACATACAATCCTATCAAAAAAGAATGATCAAAAGACCACTTCTATGGTAGTTGTCTTTCCTTTGGTATCACTGTTATGTGTTCTCAGTTTATGAAATAAACCCACAGACGAGTAAGGTTCAGAAACAATATATTTAGATTGAAAAAATATTTTTCCAAAGTATTAAGGGAAACTAAAGCCTGCTTATTTAGTCTTCATTAGGAAAAGTTACAACTTTCAGGGTGCCTGGGTGGCTCAGTTGGTCTGCTTCCCGCTCAGATCATGATCTCAGGGTCCTGGCATTTAATAAAACAACTCAAAGTGTATTTCTTGTTGACAGTGGCTCAACAATCATGAGACAAATACAAATACAAAAAAAGCAATCATTTTTAAGTTTTCGTCATTCAAGGTAAATTTGAATACCAAATTAGTTGTCACTTGATTATATAATTCAAAAGTGACAGCCACAAAATCAGTTGTTGGATGAATTCAGATAGAGTTTTCTTTTTTCTTTTAAGAGAATTAAAGCCAATGTAGATAAAGATTTCATTTGAACATAATTCTAATACCTTTTTTTGTAGGCTTTCAGAACCTGGGGCTCTATTCATTTCCTCAATTGTTTTCTGTTCTATCACTATTACCAGTTTTCTTTTGCCTCTTTTGTTTACTTGTCTGATAAAAATCAGAGTCACCTGGTTGCTGGTGAGTCTGTTCCTAAGAGCTGAGTCCAATCTCTGGACCTGGATCTGGAACATGACGGTGAGGGGCTGGGGGAGCTATTAGGAAGTGGCCCTGTCATCGGCCAGTATGGAGGTTGCAGCATTGGACTATATGCATGCTACCTCAAAGTTTCGGGAAGAAAACATATTCTTGAGGTAAAGCAGCATTATTAATTCGGAAAAAATACTGCATGTGACAGTTAAGGTCTGCCTACAACTTTCATTCCTATAGCTAGTGAATTTATCTTTTTTTTTTTTTTTTTTAGCTTTTATTTGTTTATTTGTCAGAGAGAGAGAGAGGGAGAGAGCACAGGCAAGGAGAGTGGCAGACAGAGGTTGAAGCAGGCTCCCCGCTGAGCAAGGAGCCCAATGATGTGGGACTCGATCCCAGGACACTGGGTCATGACCTGAGCCGAAGGCAGATGCTTAAATGACTAAGCCACCCAGGTGTCCCTAGTGAATTTATCTTAACACAGCTTTCAAGACTGTGGTTAGTTGATTCAGAAGAGTGAGAACTCCGAAATAGATATTGCATATTAATTGATCTTCCATATAAATGTATTCCATTTAGCAGAACTATGGCATAAGACTGGGATTCTGGGTGCTCAAAGCAGACAAACACAAAACCTCAGGTTTCTCTTCTGTGTCTTAGCGTATAGTTGCTCTAGTTACTGGTACAGTCCATAAGAAATGGAAGAAACATCTCATAGTTTGTCCCCACATTGGGATCTCTAAACTCTCCACACTGGCCTATCTCCTCTTCCAGAGCAGAAACAAGAAGATACAGGAGGCACAGTGACCCTGGCCTACTGTGCCATCCTGGAGGGGCCTAGACTGTGGAGAGTTTTTTTTTTTTAAGAAACTGCCAAGCTGTTTTCCAGAGTGGCTGTACCATTGCCGTTCCCAACAGCAATGTATGAGTGATCCACTTTGTTGGTGAGTTTTTCTTTTGTTTTGTCTTTGTATGTGTGTGAAGTTTAAAAAATAGAATAATGCAAGAAACAAGGATGGGAGCTATTGATCAGAGGGAGAATCTATGGTAGTGTTGGAAGGCAAACCATCAAGGTTACCTAGTAGAAATGGACTTGTACAATTTCAGGAGAAACCATTCTGGCTAAATTGACATAGAAGAGAGAAAATAAGAAAGACTTAGTGGAAAGAGAACAGTGGGAAAGTCGAAAATGTGGATTAACTGATGTGCTTTTAACTAGTTAGTAGTTAGGAACAGGTGGGCCTCCAACCAGCAAGAGTTAAAGATGTGGTTCAGAGACACACTGGGCATTGGCCTCATAATGGGGCCTCTGTCATATGGGTCTGAGCAATAATAACAACACAAAAATGACCTCGTACACATTATCACCATTTTACAGATGAGGAAAACCAGCACATAACCTGCTAACAACCACACAGTTAGAAAGTGGTTCAGACCCAAGCCTTCTGGCTGTAGGGTATATGTCCTTAACCGTAACCCGAAACCATCAGGACTCATAACTATAGTGAAAAAAAAAACTCCTGTTACCCAAGTTAACAATAATTAGTTGTAGAACCATACAGAATTTAGTTATCTCCACCTTGAGGAAATTCAAGAGTAGATCTGTGCAATAAAGGAACCATGTGCTAAAGAGGATAGGACATGACTTGAAGAGTCAACTTAGGCCTTGAGAAATAGAAAATGCCCACCTTCTATTGCTCCATTATTTCTCCTGGCCATTTGGTCATGATTTCAGTAGAAATCATGCAATCCCACCCCTCAGTGTCAACCTGGCTTCTATAACTGCTTCAAAGAAAACCCCAGAAATCAGAGTTGTCAGGCAAGGATAAAACAAAGACTCCTTTTCCTGGTGCCTGACTAAAGGAGCAGAATCCTCTGGCCAGCTGCTGCTCACCCAGGAAGTAAAACAAAACTGGAAGTTGGGCGTGATTGGAGAGCCTCATGCTTTGGGGAAGGAACCAGCAGATTGGATCCCAGAGGGATGGAAGGCTTCTGTTAGACAGAACCCATAAGTAGTTACCTTAGGCCTCAGACATGCTTTTTCATGACCTTGCTCACTGAAAATGAACAAGCTGAATGATAGTAAATTCTTGTGGCACCTTCATATTGCTTAGCAAAACCATAAATGTACCATAGCTTGTCACTTTTCTATTTTTATCTGTCTTTATCCTCTGTAATTTCTGACATTTCAGTTTCATTTTTGTATCATGTCCTTTGAAATGCATGTTTCTTCAACAGCTTCATTAATGAAACAAGTGATTTTGATCCATTTCTCTTAGATTTGTTTCAATGGGGGCAGTCACCCTGACTTGGAGTCTGGTTGTGTTGGTCAGTTCAGGCTGCTGTAAGAAGATGCTGTGGACCCGGTGGCTTATAAGCCACAGAAATTCATTTCTCACAGTTTTGGAGGCAGGGAAGCCCAAGAGCCAGGCCCCTGCAGTTTCCATGTCTGGTGAGGACCAACTCCTGGCTGCAAACTACCAAGTTCTCAGTAGGTCCTCACAGGGTAGAAGGGGCAGGGGAGATACCTGGGGTCTTTTATAAGAGCAGACATCCCATTGGTGAGGCTCTCACCCTCATGACTTAATCACCTCCCAAAGGCTCTGCCCAAATATTATCACACTGGGGATCAAGATTCAACGTATGAATTGGGAGGGGGGTGTGTGCACAGACATTCAGTGTATAACACCAACCAAGAGAATTTTTTAAAGTTCTTGTTGGTGAATGCAGTGAACTTTTGGCAGAGCTGGATCAGAATGAAAGTTAACAATCCAGGGATGTCTGGGTAGCTCAGTGGGGTAAGCCTCTGCCTTTGGCTCAGGTCATGATGAGATCGAGCCCCATATGGGGCTCCTTGCACAGTGGGGAGCTTGCTTCCCCCTCTGCTCTGCCTTCTGCTTCTCCTGCTTGTGCTCTTTCTCTGACAGATAAAGAAATAAAATCTTTTTTTTTTTTTTTTTTTTTTTTGAAAGAGAGTTACTCTGCAAATGAAATCAACAAGCGAGCCTTTACTACTTTTCTTCTGAGGAAATGGGGGCCTCCAGCATGGGAGCATGCCACTTGCTCTCTGCAGCCCAGCATCGCACAGTCCTCAACTTCTGAGAACAGAAAGACCCAGGGCAGGTTGAACCACACGAAATTGCCAGTTGCTGTAGGTCAAAAAGAGTTCACTAGTGGCAACTTGCTGTGACATAGCTCTGTCCGTCCAGCAGGCATTCAAGGAGCCGTGGACTATCATGCATCATTATTATCTGACCCTGTCTTGGCTTCAGCTGTATTATCTGTCTGAAGAGGTGAATACCCACACAAGTCCAGAGCCAGAGGAACACTGGCTAAACTTCAGACTGCCTCTGCTCACATTCAGACTGGCTCTGCTCAAGCTGACATTTCCTTCATTTCCACAGAGGCTGATTCAAACAGTCTTGCAAAGGATATGTGCAAGAATCCAGGGCGGGGGCAGGACAGAAACATTGTTCTTTAACACCATGTTCTTTTTTGCGGTACAGTATCTCCTTTTTCTTCTTGGGCACACAGTATTAAGAGAAAATAGTTTTAAAATAAAGCCCTGATTTTTCTGTTTCTTGCTTTCTAGTTTGATGGGTCATCCTTGCTGCCTTTGAGAAAATGCTGTCAATAATTGTATGTGCTATTTCCAGCACTTTATTTCTTAACTCATTTATTATCATTTCATATCTGGGAGAGAGCCCCAACCCAGACGTCCTGTAGCTTGTGTCAGAGCCTGGAGCTGCTCCTGCCCTCCCATGGCTGAGCTCCCTGGCTCCTTTGTTGTGTGGCCACCACCCCCCGAATGTGCACCTGCCGTCCAGAGTGGGGCGTCTTCTCCAGTCCGTTCTCTCCCCAGCAGTTTCCCAGCACAGTACCCCAAGTAGATGACATTTGTCTAACTGAACAACAGTAGTTTTGCAAACTTAACCAATAATAGTAAACAGTCAGGATCATTATAGGACTCAATCTTGTTAATTATTGTGATCCCATCATAATCTTACAGAGGACTTTGATGTGTCTTTGCCTCTCAGAATAACCTTGTGAATGTGTTAGAGCTGGCATGATTACCTCAACTCTTAGGTGACTAACAGAGGTTCAAAGAAGGGGAATGTGAAGCAGAAACCATGTCTGTTCCTCCTTATTACCAGTGTAAAACCTTGGCCAGTTGAACACTGTTCTAAGAGACAATCAGATGCACAATTAGAAACAAATATTTGAGCTATGATAGTTTTTTATAGTCATGACCAAATAATTTTGACCAAATAATTTTGAATCAGTTGTAACTTTCACCCTTGTAACTAACTCCATTAATCACAAAACGGTCAATTAGAAGGTAGGCACTATTCACGATAATTATGATTCATCAGTGTTCCCTGTGACAAGGTAATATTTTATAACTGAGCTAAACTAAAGAAATTAAGCCTTACTGAATCGATCACTTTTATAGACATGAAAATCTAAACTCTGGAAGTTCTAAGTTTTTGTTGTCGTTTGTTTTAGTCAAAAAGGTGTTTTTATTAATGCACTGGGACAGGACCCTTGGCAGGAAGAGCCACCTGGAAATTATATGTCTCAAATTGAATCTTTTACTTTTAAAGGATTAAAGCAGTATTAACGGCCTCTGTAGCAAATGTTTGTAAAGATGATCCCCCTCTTTATCTTAAGGATCTTTCTATATTTAAATTACTGTTTTCCATGCCTTTACTTCTGTTACTCACATCTCAGTTTCAATGAGACAATTTCGAAATGCTGCAGAGAAAAAGGGAGCTTGGTTACCATCTTGACTTCATATCAGAAGCCATTGCCCCTTTCTCCCTCCAGCTAGGAACCCTATCTAATACCATTTCTCTCTTTTATAGCCACAAAGAGAAGAAAATCATCCAGGAAATTTGGGCATGCTAAGACATGATTGACAGATTTGGCTGTTTCTGCTCCTACCCTCTAAAAGAAAAGACTGTAGCTCATCTTCACCAGCTTACCTGAGTGCTTCAAGCAAAAGACATAATAAGGTATTATTAATTGGTGAGTTAAATCACATGAAAGTAGGTCATGATCTAAATAATTCTTGGAGAGATGAAGAGCTTGAGTGTCCTTAAGGTGGTCATTTTACTTTATTTTTTTAAAAGATTAATTAATTTATTTTAGTGTAGGGGAAGGAGGGGCAAACGGAAAGGGAAAGAATCTCAGGCAAACTCCACACTGAACCTGGAGTCTGACGGGGCTCCATCGTACGACCCACATATCGTCACCTGGCTGAAATCAAGAGTTCAGTGCTTAACTGATGAAGCCACCCAGGTGTTCCAAAGTTGTCACTTTAAATTGGGTTCTTTTTTTTTTTTTTTTAAGATTTTATTTATGTTACAAGGAGAGTGAGCACGAGCCAGACGAGGGAGGGGCAGAGAGAGAGAAGCAGACTCCCAGCTGAGCAGGAAGCCCCATGTAGGGCTTGGTCCAGGACCTTGGGATCATGACTTGAGCCAAAGACAGACACCCAACAGATTGAGCCACCCAGTCTCCCTAAACTGTGTTCTTTAAACAGGCTCCAATGTTCAGATACGTGGATGCAGACATTAAATCAGAGCACAGACACATGCAAGATATTGTGGATGTAAGGGGAATATTCTGGAATCAGGAGTGAGAAGTTGCAAACCTTTCTCTAAGTTATTCTGCTTCTCTGTGCCTCAGATCTCTGTCCTATAAAGTGTGAGCAATTTGTTTATATGCCCTCTAAATGTACTAGCAATCTATAGGAATAGATTATATTATACCAATGACCTATATTAATATAACAACTATGTACAAACTATATATATATTTATATATATAATATGTAAAACTATATATATTATATATATAGTATGTACAAACTATATATATATATATATATATATATATATATATAGTATAATCACATACTAGTACTTGATTATACAATCTGCTAAAAACTTTCATAAAAATATCTATCTCCTCACATTTTCCACTAAAGGGCTGGACTATTTTCTCAAAAATTATTTTTGTGGTTCTATATGATACATAAGAAGTTATTCTTAAATAGAAAATTATATTCAAAGCAGAAAATATGAGCAGACCTGTTTATAGCCTTTAGAACTTTCCTTCACCAAGAACTCGATTCAGTAAGGCTTAACTTCTTTAGTTTAGCTCAGTTATAAAATATTGCCTTGTCACAGGGAACACTGATGAATCATAATTTATCATGAACGGTGTTTACTTTCTAACTGACCATTTTGTCTAACTGACAACTAATTCAAAATTATTTGGTCAAAGAGTCACTATAAAAAACTGTCATAGCTCAAATAATTTATTTATAATTGTGCGTCTGATTGTCTTTTAGAACAGTGTTCAACTGGCCGAGATTTTACACTGGTAATAAGGAAGAACAGACATGGTTTCTGTCTGTTCTGTCTCCCCTTCTTTGAACCTCTGTTAGTAATCACGCCAGCTCTAACACATTCACATTTTGTTTTTGTTTTTTGTTCTTTTTTCAAAAGATTTTATTTATTTATTTGACAGACAGAGATCACAAGTAGGCAGAGAGGCAGCAGAGAGAGAGGAAGGGAAGCAGGCTCCCCACTGAGCAAAAAGCCCAATGCAGGGCTCGATCCCAGGACCCCGAGATCATGACCTGAGCAGAAGGCAGAGGCTTTAACCCACTGAGACACCCAGGTGCCCCACACATATTCACAAAGTTATTCTGAGAGGCAAAGACACATCAAGGTCTTCTGTAAGATTATGATGGGATCACAATAATTAACAAAAAAGGAACAACAATTGAGTCCTGTCATATCTCAGTATGAGGTAAAGCACAGAATAATTTTATTTACTTGTTGCTACTCTGCTGTACTGTCTAAAACTATTTGGTGCTATAGTAAATGGAATCTATTCCCCAATTTCCCTTTCCATATTTCTATATTTTCATTGTTAGTGTATAGGAAAGCAACTGATTTCTGTACATTGATTTTGTATCCTGCTACATTACTGAATTGCTGAGTTCTAGTAGTTTGGGGGTGCAGTCTTTTGGGTTTTACATATAAAGTATCATGTCATCTGTAAAGGGAGAGAGTTTGACTTCTTCATTGCCAATTTGAATACCTTTTATTTCTTTTTGTTGTCTGATTGCTGTTGCGAGGACTTCTAGTACTATGTTGAACAAGAGTGGTGAGAGTGGGCATCCTTGTCATGTTCCTGATTTCAAAGGGAAGGCTGTCAGCTTTTCCCCATTGAGGATGATATTCACTGTGGGTTTTTCATAGTTAGATTTTATGAAGTTGAGGAATGTTCCCTCTATCCCTATACTTTGAATCGTTTTAATCAGGAACGGATGCTGATTCTTGTCAAATGCTTTTTCTGCCATCAATTGAGAGGACCATGTGGTTCTTCTCTCTTCTCTTATTGATTTGTTCTATCACATTGATTAATTTGTGAATGTTGAACCACCCCTGCATCCCATTGATAAATCCCACCTGGTCATGGTGGATAATCTTTTTAATGTGCTATTGGATCCTATTAGCTAAGATCTTGTTGAGAATCTTGGCATCTGTATTCATCAGGAATATTGGTCTGAAATTCTCCTTTTTGGTGGGGTCTTTGCCTGGTTGGGGATCAGGGTAATACTGGTTTCATAAAGAGTCTGGAGGTTTTTCTTCTATTTCTATTTTTTTTAAGGTTTTTTATTTATTTGACAGATCACAAGTAGGCAGAGAGGCAGGCAGAGAGGGGAAAGCAGGCTCCCCACCAAGCAGAGAGCCCAATGCAGGGCTCGATCCCAGGACCTTGAGATCATGACCTAAGCTGAAGGCAGAGGCTTAACCCACTGAGCCACCCAGGCCACCCCTGTTTCTATTTTTTGAAACAGCTTCAGGAGAATGGGTATTATTTCTTCTTTGAATATTTGGTAGAATTCTCCAGGGAATCAGTCAGGTCCTAGGCTCTTGATTTTTGGGAGGTTTTTGGACACTGCTTCAATCTCGTTACTAGATATTGGTCTATTCAGGGTATCAATTTCTTCCTGATTCAGTTTTATAAGTTTATAGTTTTCCAGGAATGCATCCATTTTATCTAGGTTGCTTAACTTATTGGCATATAACTGCTGATAATAATTTCTGATGATTGTTTCTATTTCCTTGGTGTTAGTCACGATCTCTCCCTTTTCATCCATAATTTTATTAATTTGGGTCCTCTCTCTTTTCTTTTGGATTAGTTTGGCCTATGGTTTATCGATCTTATTGATTCTTTCAAAAAAACAGCTTCTAGTTTCGTTGATGTGTTCTGCTGTATCTCTAGTTTCTATCTCATTGGCCTCTGCTCTAATCTTGATTATTTCCCTTCTTGTGTATGGGGTTGACTTAATTTGTTGTTGATTCTCCAGTTCTTAGGTATAAAGAGAGCTGGTATATTCTGGATTTTTCAATTTTTTTGAGGGAGGCTTGGATGGCTATGTATTTCTCCCTTAGGACCGCCTTTGCTGAATCCCATAGATTTTGGACCAAAGTGTCTTCATTCTCACTGGTTTCCATGAATTCTTTAAGTTCTTCTTTTATTTACTGGTTGATCCAAACATTCTTAAGAAAGGTGGTCTTTAGCTTCCAAGTGTTTGAATTCCTTCCAAACTTTTTCTTGTGGTTGAACTCCAGTTTCAAAGCATTATGGTCTGAGAATATGCAGGGAATAATCTTAATCTTTTGGTATTGGTTGAACCCTGATTTGTGACCCAGTATGTGGTTTATTCTGGAGAAAGTTCCATGTGCACTCGAGAAGAATGAGTATTCTGTTGTTTTAGGGTGGAATGTTCTGTATATATCTATGGTGTCCATCTGGTCCAATGTGTCATTCACTGCTCTTGTTTCTTTATTGATTTTCTACTTGGATGATCTGTCTATTACCAAGAGTGGCATGTTAAGATCCCCTACTATTAATGTATTCATATCAATATGACTCTTTATCTTGACTAACAGTTGTTTTATGTAGTTGGCTGCTCCCATATTGGGGGCATAAATATTTACAATTGTTAAATCTTCTTGGTGGATAGACCTTTTAAGAATGATGTAGTGTCCTTCTTTATCTCAGACTACAGTCTTTAGTTTAAAATCTAATTTATCAGATGAGAATTGCTACCCCATTGGCATGAAAGATCTTCTCCATCCCTTCACTTTCAATCTGGATGTAACCCTAAGTTCCAAATAGGTCTCTTGTAGACAACATATGGATGGATCCTGTTGTTTTATCCAATCTGCAACCCTGTGCCATTTTATGGAAGCATTTAGGCTGTTCACATTGAGAGCCATTATGGAAAGATTCATTTTTATTGACTTCATGTTGCCTGTGAAGTCCTTGTTTCTGTAGATTGTCTCTGTAAATTTCTGTTCTATGGCACTCTTAGGTTCTTTATTCTCTTATAGTACTCCCCCCTAGTATTTCTTGTAGTGTGAGCTTGGTGGTCACATACTCTTATACCTTGCCCGTCTTGAAAGTTCTTTATCTCTCCATTCATTTTGAATGTCAGCCTTGCTGGATAAAGTATTTTTG
This sequence comes from Mustela nigripes, assembly GCF_022355385.1. Lineage (NCBI taxonomy): Eukaryota > Metazoa > Chordata > Mammalia > Carnivora > Mustelidae > Mustela > Mustela nigripes. Next base: position 81,904,926 of record NC_081561.1, on the reverse strand, counting down.
ACTGCATGTTCTTCTCATTTAGTGTCCTGAATATGTCTTGCTAGCCCTTTCTGGCTTGCCAGGTTTCTGTGGATAGGTCTAATGTTATTCTGATGCACTTTCCTCTGTAGGTAAGGAATCTCTTTCCCCTAGCTGCTCTCAAGAGCTCCTGTCTAAAATTATGATTCACCAGTTTAATAATCAGGAATCTTGAGGTCTTTCTAGATTATATGATCTTGGGAAGAGTCTTTCTGCCTCTAGGACATGAAATCTGGTTCCACTATAGCACCAAGAACCATAAGATACCTGGGAATAAATCTAACTAAAGAGGCAAAGGATCTGTACTCAAGGAACTACAAAACATTTGTGAAAGAAATTGAAGAAGACACGAAAAGATGGAAAACCATTCCATGCTCATGGATCTGAAGAATAAACATTGTTAAAATGTCTACACTGCCTGGAGCAATTTATACTTTCAATGCCATCACGATCAAAATTCCACTGGCATTTTTCAAAAAGCTGAACAGACAATCCTAAAATTGGTATGGAACCAGAAGAGACCCTGCATTGCTAAGGAAATGTTGAAAAAGGAAAACAAAACAAAACAATCACATTGCCTGATTTCAAGCTTTACTACAAAGATATGATCACCAAGACAGCATGATACTGGCACAAAAACAGACATGTAGACCAGTGGAACAGAATAGAGAGCCCAGATATGGACCCTCAACTTTATGGTCAAGTAATCTTTGACAAAGCAGGAAAAAAATATACAGTGGAAAAAATACAGTCTCTTCAATAAATGGTGCTGGGAAAATTAGACAGCTACAAGTAGAAGAATGAAACTTGATATTCTCTTATACCATACACAAATATAAACTCAAAATGGATAAAAGACCTCAATGTGAGGCAGGAGTCTATCAAAATCTTAGAGGAGAACATAGGCGGTAATCTCTTTGATTAGTTTTATGACATGAAAGATAATTCGCAAATTACACTACATACAAAGGGCTGATATCCAAGATCTATAAAGAAATCCTCAAACTCAACACACACAAAACAGATAATCACATCAAAAAGTGGGCAGAAGACATGAACAGATACTTCTCCAAAGAAGACTTACGAATGGCTAACATACACGTGAAAAAATGTTCATCATCATTTGCCATCAGGAAAATTCAAATCAAAACCACATTGAGATACCACCTTACACCAGGTAGAACAGCCAAAAGTAACAAGATAGTTAACAACATGTGTTGAAGAGGATGTGGAGAAAGGGGAACCCTCTGACACTGTTGGTGGGAATGCAAGTTGGTGCAGCCACTTTGGAAAACAGTGTGGAGATTCCTTAAGAAATTAAGAATAGGGGCGCCTGGGTGGCTCAGTGGGTTAATCCTCTGCCTTAGGCTCAGGTCATGATCTCAGGGTCCTGAGATCGAGCCCCACATCGGGCTCTCTGCTCAGCAGGGCACCTGCTTCCTCCTCTCTGCCTTCTCTCAGCCTGTGTCTCTGCCTACTTGTGATCTCTGTCTGTCAAATAAATAAATAAAATCTAAAAAAAAAAAAAAAAAAAGAAATTGAAAATAGAGCTTCCCTATGACCCTGCAATTGCACTACTGGGTATTTACCCCAAAGATACAGATGTAGTGAAAAGAAGGGCCATCTGTACCCCCATGATCATAGCAGCAATGGCCACAGTCACCAAACTGTGGAAAGAACCAAGATGCCCTTCAATGGATAAATGTATAAAGAGGATATGGTCCGTATATACAATGGAGTATTATGCCTCCAACAGAAAGGATGAATACCCAACTTTTGTATCAACATGGACAGGACTGGAAGAGATTATGCTGAGTCAAATAAGTCAAGCACAGAGAATCAAGTATCATATGGTTTTACTTACTTGTGGAGCGTAAGGAATAACATGGAGGACACTGGGAGATGGAGTGGAGAAGTGAGTTGGGGAAATTGGAGGGGGAGACAAACCATGGGAGACTGTGGACTCTGAGAAACAAACTGAGGGTTTTGCAGGGGAGGGGGATGGGGGGTTGGGTAAGCCTGGTGGTGGGTATTATGGAGGGCATGTGTTGCATGGAGCACTGGGTGTGGTGCATAGACGATGAGTGCTGGAACACTGAAAAGAAATCAAATAAAATAAAATGAAAAAATAAAATAAAACTATTTGAATGACTTTTACTAAAGGGTCCAAATTAAGAGTGCCTGGGTGGCTCAGTGGGTTAGGGCCTCTGCCTTTGGCTCAGGTCATGGTCCCAGGGTTCTGGGATCGAGCCTGAGTTGGGCTCTCTGCTTAGCAGGGAGCCTGCTTCCCCTCCCCAACCTCTGCCTGCCTCTGCTTACTTGTGATCTCTGCCTGTCAAATAAATAAATAAAATCTTTAAAAAAAATTTAAAAGGTCCAAATTAAAAACAAACAAACAAACAACAACAAAAAACAAAGCAAAAACAACTAGAAAAATCTCTTGCATGGTAGGATTGGGATCAGGGAAGGGAGAATATGGATGTCTTAGGAAGGCATCAGAGGTCACACAATGTATGTGTATTCTTAAAACCCTTTTATGTGATTCATTTGTCTTTAACAAAATGAAAGTTATACCTTATCTGGATTATAATAGAGATTATTTTTATGATCACGAGCCTGAGATACTTCTTCCTTGTATCTACTTCAGAAGGAAGGAGTGATGAAGCAAGGAAGGGAGGGCAGAAAGAAGGGAGCAAGGAAGGGAAGAAGGAATGGGAGGGAAGGGAAATAAGCTCAGGTCCCTGAGGACTGGGGCTGGCTACGCAATGGCCTTGATTTCTTCTCTAGCTTAACACCAGAGAGAAGCATCTCTCAATCAGTGCTTTGGACACTAGGGATTCAGCAGTGAATAAACCAGGCACGAAACCATGCTTTTATGGGGCACACATTCTTAGTCTTTAATAGGTAAGTTAGGGTCAATTTGGGTGAATTTTGTTCCTGATATTATATTGTAGCGCATTTTTTTACTAGTAAATATTTTAAAATCATTCTCCTCTTCTAAAACTAACATGAGGTTGGGGCACCTGGGTGGCTCAGATGGTGAAGCATCTACCTTAGGCTCAGGTCATGATCCCAGGGTCCTGGGATCGAGCCCCACATAGGGCTCCCTGCTCAGTGGGTAGTCTGCTTCTCCCTCTGCCTCTCCCCCTGCTTGTACTCTCCTCTCTCTCTGTCTCTGTATATCTCTCAAATGAATAAATAAAATCTTTAAAAAAATAAAAATAAACATGATGTAAAACATGTAATAGAACAAAGAAAATTGTTACCTAGTTTTTGTAATTTCATAAATGAAATGTTTATTGTACTGTGATGTTCCTCACAAGAGTTCATTTAGTTTTTTCCCCCCTATCAATAAAAGGGTAGAATTTTATTTTTTGAGGTTTTTTTTTTTTTTTTGGAACTTGATATCAAATCTTATCAATAGTACATGTTGCACAATCCTTGTAATCCTTTCCGACTGTATTCTTTGAACTGCAATATTTTTTCCACAAAAATGGTCAGGCATAATATTCATAAGATTATAAAATAAGAGCCACTAGCTGGTGGACTTTTTATGTTATATAAATGTTTTGTGTTATATAAATTTTATGTTATATAAAATACTATAAATACTAAGTTAATGGTACTTTCTCTTTTAGAACTCACCAGATCTTGGCCATGATCACTTTCTCTCTTCAAATCTTTGTGCCATTTTTTCCCCTCATCACTCTGCATTTGAGTGCTCTGGATACTTTTATAGCTGTACTATATGAACATGCTGTTATATTGCCAAATAAAACAGAAACATTCATGGGGTGCCTGGTGGCTCAGCCAGTTAAATGTCTGACTCTTGATTTTAGCTTAGGTCATGAGAGTGAGCCCTGTGTTGGGCTCTGTGCTCAGTGGGGAGTCTGCTTGAGATTCTCTCTCTCCCTCTACCCCTTCCCCCATAAATAAGTAAATAAATAAAATCTGAAACAACACAGAAACTCTTGTGTTTCAGTACAACAACCTGCTCCTAATGAATAAGAATATAGATTTCTAGAGGGAGTGATTAATCAGGCAGCTGGGTAGGTATTCTTTTTATTTCTGCTAATCAGAATTTGTGGGATGGAAAGAAGAGCTAGTAAAAGATTGAAGTGTTGAATTGTCTATGCTACATATGAAGAAATAATTTTGATTTCACTCGTTTTGGACAGAATGCTCAAATTATTGTGACTCCCAAAGATGTACGTAATGGGTGGAATTTACCAGGGAAACCGCTTTTTCTTATGTGGAGGATATCCTGGGACCCCGGATGAATTGCATTCCATGTCAAGACCCCCACAGATATTTTAACTATACTCATCATTTGTGTAAAAATGCTGTAATTCTCTACAATGTGCATGTTCACTACAGCAAAATAATGAATCCTGAATTATGACATAAGTGGCATATGGTATTGTTATATTTATCTCGGCATTTGCTTAAAAAAATTGTGCTTATGGTTCTTTGAGAGAATTAATAAGATTGATAAACCCCTTGCCAGACTTATCAAAAAGAAAAGAGAAAGGACCCAAATAAATAAAAGCATGAATAAAATGGGAGAGATCACAACCAACATCAAAGAAATACTAACAATTTTAAGAACATATTATGAGAACTACACACCAGCAAATTTGACAATCTGGAAGAAATGGATGCATTCCTAGAGACGTATAAACTACCAAAACTGAACCAAGAAGAAATAGAAAACCTGAACAGACCCATAACCAGTAAGGAGATTGAAGCAGGCATCAAAAATCTCCCAAAAAACAAGATCCCAGGGCCAGACAGCTTCCCAGGGGAATTCTACCAAACATTTAAAGAAGAATTAATTCCTATTCTCCTGAAACTCTTCCAAAAAATGGAATGGAGGGAAAACATCCAAACTCATTTCATGAGGTAAGCATTACCTTGATCCCAAAACCAGACAAGACCCCATCAAAAAAGAGAACTACAGACCAATATCCTTGATGAACACAAATGTGAAAATTCTCACCAAAATACTAGCCAATAGGATCCAACAGTACATTAAAAGGATTATTCACCATAACCAAGTGGGATTTATTCCTGAGCTGCAAGATTGGTTCAACATCCACAAATCAATCAATGTAATACAATACATTAATAAAAGAAAGAACAAGAACCATATGATACTCTCAATAGATGCTGAAAAAGCGTTTGACAAAGTACAGCACCCTTTCTTGATGAAAATTCTTCATCAATCAGAGAAAAACAATTATCATATGATCTCCCTTATGTGAGGAATTTGAGAGGCAAAGTGGGGGGTTTGGGTGGTAGGGAAGGAAAAATGAAACAAGATGGGATCAGGAGGGAAACAAGCCATAAGAGACTCTTAATCTCACAAAACAAACTGAGGGTTGCCAGGGGAAGGGAGGTATGGAGAAGGTGGTTGGGTTATGGACATTGGGGAGGGTATGTGCTATGGTGAGTGCTGTGAAGTGTGTAAGCCTGATGACTCACAGACCTGTACTCCTGGGGCTGATAATACATTATATGTTAAAAAACGAAAGAGGGGCGCCTGGGTGGCTCAGTGGGTTAAAGCCTCTGCCTTTGGCTCAGGTCATGATCTCAGTGTGCTGGGATCGAGCCCCGCATTGGGCTCTCTGCTCAGCAGGGAACCTGCTTCCCCTCCTCTCTCTCTGCCTGCCTCTCTGCCTACTTGTGATCTCTGTCTGTCAAATGAATAAATAAAATGTTTAAAAAAAAACAAAAGAAAAGAATTGTGCTTAGATACCACTTAACAATATGATTTAATAGCTTTATTAAACTTGGAGAAAATATGTGAACAAGATATTTTTGGCAAGGATTAGAAGCTAAGGGGAAGAGAATCTCATGAAGTCAAGTAGTAAATTAATTTCTGAAGTGGACAGTAAGTTGTGTTTGGGAAATATTCCAAGGTCTCCAGTGAAAGTACCATACTTCAATCTCATGGAGCCTTTCTATTCTAAAATCTACTTCCTAGAAACAAAGACATCACTATGTCCATTCTTGTGAATTGTAAGAGCTTATGCTTTGAAACTTTGTGTTTTCTTTTGCTTATAAAGCTAGTTTTCCTGGGACGCCTTGGTGGCTCAATTGGTTTAGCAGCTGCCTTCAGCTCAGGTCATGATCCCAGCGTCCTGGGATCAAGTCTTATATCGGGCTCCTTGCTCCGCGGGGAGTCTGCTTCTCCCTCTGACTCTGCCTTCCACTCTGTCCGCCTGTGTTCGCTCTTGCTCTCCCTCTGGAAAATAAATAAATAAAATCTTAAAAAAAAAATCTAGTTTTCCTGAGGAAAAATAATCTAGAAACTTTCTAATAATAAATATTTAATAAATGTAAGTGCATATTGGCACATACTCTCCTGTCACCCTCTCTTACTCTCTCATACTTGCATGCTTTTGCCATTTTTTTTTTTGTTTTGATGGAAGATTATGAATACCATACTTTTTGAAACATACCTGGTTATTCTGACATTTCTATAAGGGTTATTAGGAAACAGCTCTTCTTAGCTCTAGAGAGACACAAAAAGGAAAATATTAGATGTTGTGATAGTAGACAGATAATTTTCCCATTTTTCTTGTCCTGAGTTGATCCTCTCTGTGGCTTTGTAAATTTTCTTTTGTACCTGAAAGAGGTCAATATCTGGATGGTCTTCCTGCATAGAAGTTTTGAGAATTGGGGCAACTCTTTTATTTTTTAACTTATGGTAGGATTGAGTTCTGGATTTCCAGTTAAAAATAATGTATGTTGTAAATTTATGGACTAGTCAAAGATAACAGTAGCTATGGAAATTCATGAAGGTTAGGGGAAAGGTTTTTACATATGGTTAGTAAAGAGCTCTGTCACAGCCCACAATAGAAAGAAGGAATTTTGACAGAAAATGGGACTTACGTCATCACTCAAGATAATCCACATTTAATTCCTTACCTTTTCATTCAGCCATTATTTATTGAGCACCTATCATGTGCCAAATACTATTCCAGAAATAGGAGATGTAGTGCTTAATAAAATGAAGTTTATGCCCCCTCCACCATGGCTTATGAATATTTAGTTGAGAGAAGATAGAGGTAAATAAATGCACTTATCATATAGAATGTTGTATGGTGATCCTAATAGATAGGTTTTAGATTTCAAGATGACAGGATTTGTTGCCAGACTGTGGGAGGATGAGAAAAAGACAAGCATCAGGAGTGACTCCCACTTTTTAAAAAAGATTTTATTTATTTATGTGTGAGAGAAAGCATGAGAGGGGAGAAGGTCAGAGGGAGATACAGACTCCCCATGGAGCTGGGAACCTGATGCGCTCCAGGATCATGACCTGAGCTGAAGGCAGTTCCCTAACCAACTGAGCCATCCAGGTGCCCGAGACTCCCATTTTCGACTTGAGCAACCAGAGACATGGAATTGCCATTTAGAGATAGAGAGAGTCTGGGATACAAATTAGGAAACCAACCTTGCACATCTTAAGTGAGAGCTTCCCTTTAGACGTCCAGGTGAAGGTTTCAACCTGGCAATTGCATATGCAAGTCTGGTATGAAAGGACAAAGTCAGGACTGGAGATGGAAAACCAAGAGTCTGAGCACATAGATGATTTTTTAAGCCCAGTGATGGTTGACCAATGGAGTAAATTACAGAACAGAAGAGATCTAAGGTTTGAGATATAGGAAATTCCAATGTTTAGATTCAGGAGAGGTGAGGAAAAACCAGCAAAGGAGCATGAGAAGAGCCGCCAGTGAAAAGGGGAAGAGAGAGTGGGGTCCGATAAGCAAGGTGAAGTGTTTCCAGGAAGAGGGCGTAATTAACTGTATCACATGCTGCCGATATGTAGGATAAGATCAAGTCAGATGTGGAGATCATCACTGGCATGAGTAAGAGCTGTCAGGTGGGAAGCTGATTTGATTGCTTCAGGAGAGAATGAGAGAGGACGAGCTGGAAACAGCAGGATGGACAACCCCTTCCAGGAGTTTTTCTGTAAGAGGGAGCTGAGAAAATATTTAGAGGGGCATGTGGGTTCAAGAGAGGTTTTTATTTTTTTAAAGATGAGAAGTACTAGAGCATATTTGCATGTCGATGGAATGCTCCAGTGGAGAGGAGACCACCAATGATGTGGGGGAGTGAAATAAGGAATTGCCAGAGCAATGGTTACGATGTGGAAAAAATTCATCAAGTTTAATTTGTGGCTTTTAATTATGTCCTTTTTCATGACTTGTTTTTATATTGACTTGTAAATTGACTTACTGTTAGGTTCTTGCTATTGTTTGTTTCTGAATGACGTTAATAAAATATTTTTTTAGGTTAAAATGTCTTCTTAACAATTGAGATGTAATTGACATATAACATTGAATAAGTTCAAGGCGTACATCATGTTGATTTGATACTATATATTGTAATATGCTTACCACCACAGTGTTAGCTAACACTGCTGTCACTTCACATAATTATTATTTCTTTTTGGGGGTGAGAATAATTAAGATCTAGTCTCTTAGAAACTTTGAAGTTCATGATATGGTATCCTTAACTATAATCACTATGCTATGCATCAGATCTCCAGGACATATTTATTTGTTAGTTGCAACTTTGTACCTTTAAACAGTATCCCCAATTCCTCCTTCCCCTGAGTCCCTGGTAATCACTATTCTATTCCTTTCTTTTAGGAGTTCAGTGCTTTTCTGGATTCCACATATAAGTGATATCATATAGTATTTTTCAGTCTCTAACTTACTGAAATGCCTTAATTAAAATTTCATTTGGCTAGGTGGCTCAGTTGGTTAAGTGTCTGCTTTCGGCCCAGGTCATGATCCCAGAGTTCTGGGACTGAACCCCATGTTGGGCTCTCTGCTCAACAGGGAGCCTGCTTCTTCCTCTCCCTCTGCCTACTGCTCCACCTGCTTGTGTTCTCTCTCTCTGTCAAATAAATAAATAAATAAAATCTTCTGTTTAAAGAGATTTTTAAAAAAGATTTTTCTAAAAAATCTTTAAAAAAAAAATGTTTTTAAGGGGAGCCTGGGTGGCTCAGTGGGTTAAGCCTCTGCTTTCAGCTCAGGTCATGATCCCAGAGTCCTGGGATCGAGCTCGACATTGGGCTCTCTGCTCAGCGGGGAGCCTGCTTCCTTCTCTCTCTCTCTGCCTGCCTCTCTGCCTACTTGTGGTCTCTGTCTGTCAAATAAATAAATAAAATCTTTTAAAAAATCTTTTTAAAAAAGATTTTATTTATTTATCTAAGAGAGAGAATGAGAAAGAGAGAGAGCATGAGGGGGGGAGGGTGAGAAGGAGAAGCAGACTCCCTGCAGAGCAAGGAGCCTAGTACAGGACTTGATCCTGGGACTCCAGGATCATGACCTGAGCAGAAGGCAGTCACTTAACCAACTGAGCCACCTAGGTGCCCCTAAATAAAATCTTTTCAGAAACATTGTATCTTTGTCAATCAATTCTTAAAATGCTAGTAAATTTCAATTTCTTTTTAAAATTTTTATGTAGAAAATAAATGTAGAGAGAAATTTTAATAGTCTCATTCCCAAGCTTGGGCATTTCCTACTTTGCAGACCACTTTATTAAACTCTTGACCCTGATTATTATGTTAGACTAAGTTAGTTTTTCGCGTTTACCTGCAAGGAATCAAGGTGAATTGGATAAGACATTCATTTTCAACAGCAACTTTGAAAGCTGAGTAGGGGTCTCTAAAATTATTTTGGATGGAACGTGGTAAAGATGGAGGTGGCATTCCTCATCTGGTTAGCAGATACTTAATGTGCAGAATAACATGCACTATTCTTTGAATCCCTGATACCTAGAAACAAAAACGCTTCCTCAGCTTTCAAGGAGCTCATAGTTTTGGGAATTTACGTGAATGTATTTGGCTCCTAATTGGGCGGAAAGAGTAGGGATAAAGACAGACAGACAGACAGACAGACAGACACACACACACACACACACACAGAGGAGTGGGGGATTAACGGGGGATAGACAGAAACAAAGACAGAAAGAGAGAAACTGCATTTGTCCAGGTTTTCCTTGGAAATCTACTTCCGGTCACCAGATTCATGCACTTCCTATAGAGTTCCTGCTGTTGACTATAGCCAGATCACTCATTCTTTCTCTTTCCCTCAAAAAAATTTATGAAAATGTTTCAGACACACAGAAATTATAAAGGATTGCATAACAATCACCTGTGTACCCACTGCCCAGTTTATGCAATGAAGCAGGCTCCCCCTTGTCTTCTCTTCCAATCATTCTCCTCCTTTCCTTGGTCCCTTCTCTGGATGAAATCACTATCATAAGATTTTTCTAGATCATTCTCATGATTTCCTGGTAGTTTATTACATATATACATATTCCTACTTAGCACTATTTTGCATCTTTTTAAATTTTGTATATATGCATATTTATTGCACAGAAATAACATTTCTTATTTCTATATAAGAAATTGTGAGGTTAATCTACGTAAATAAGCATCACTTTAATTTCATGCATTTTCACTGATGTACAGTGTGCAGTTAATGTGCTAGTTATCAATGTGCTAGTTATTAAGCTGTTGTCACTCAGCTCCAAACCCACACTTCTGCATTCTTCTGATGGTGCGCTAGGACTAGGCAAACCTGTTTCTCCTTTGCAACCTGGCTCCCTATTAGACTATGCCGATAGGGGCCACTAGAAGAATACCAAAGGTTGGAAGAGAGGTGACAGGAACTTCTGGTTTGCTCACTATCAGAATTAGCCCATCCACCCGGTGGTTATAGTTTGTTCCCGTAGTGGATGCTCCTAATTTTCACTTTGTTCCCATTCAGACAGAACCAGTGTCACTGCCTTCGTCAGCTATTGCCTCCTCCACAGATTAGAGTCCTAGGTCACTGGGGATCCTCTTCTGGGGATCTGGCTCTCAGCTCCAGCTGGAGAGCACACCCACCTCGGGGTGGAGCCCCAGCTCCAGGGGCTCCTCTGGAAGCTCCTAACCCCTAACAGCCTCTGTTCCCTCTGTTCACCGACACTGGGAGTGGTATCGGCTTTCTGCAGTTGTTCTCTTTGTTACCCAAGGGTTGCTTTCATGTCCTTCATTCATCAAGTACTTCTTTAACCAAATTCCTATGTTAAATTCTCTTAATTTATTGGTGTGGATTCTGCTTTCCTGTGGCATCTTGTCTGGTACATTGGTGAGAACAATATTCATGGGTCCTTTCTGTTGTTGATGAATATGGTGAGCATGGCTAGGATGGCTGCCATGAGATCTCGGGTAAACTCCATGAGGTAGGAACAAACAATGTGGAGAGGAGGGCAGTGGTGGTTCCAGGATCCCCAGCCAACAGTAAAAAAGCGAAAGGCCCATCATCTAACTTCCTCTGACCTGCCATATTCACTTCACAAGGACTGTGGGAACCATGAACTTGGGAGGCACATCTGTGAGAACACAGGCTTTGTGGCCACATGGAAGCAGGTATTTGTATGATTTCTTAGTAACAAGCTGAACCAAGAAGCAGCATTAGCTGACTCTGAGTTATCATTTTTGATGGACTTTGTCCCTGGACCTTTTTCTGTGGTCTAGGCTGTTTAACAGATGCTTAGGTTTTCTAATTTGGGGTTATTTATTTATTATAGTTATGATTACTATTAATTCCTATTATAAATGACATTTCTTTGAACATCCTTGCATATGTTTCTTTAAACTTAAGTCAAAGAACTTTTTGGATGTCTACTATATGTCAGGCAAGACTTGAGCTGGATGGTGATAATGAATAGCATGAAATTTCAGTTTCTTAAGGATCACAGTCTAGAAGAGGACACAGAGCATTGTTATCAACATCATTCATTACCATGGTAACCAAATTTGAATACTTAGAAAATGCCTCACATTGTGCTAAGTATTTTCAAACATCTCATTTAACACTGTATTAAAAGTCATAGAATGTGGGTGCCTGGGTGGCTCAGTTGGTGAAGTGACTGCCTTTGGCTCAGGTCATGATCCTGGAGTCCTGGGATTGAGTCCTGCATCAGGCTCTCTGCTCAGTGGGGAGTCTGCTTCTCCCTCTGACCCTCCCATTCTCATGCTCTCTCTCTCTCTCTCTCATTCTCTTTCTCGCAAATAAATAAATAAATAAAATATTTTTAAAAATCACCTTTTAAAAAAAAGTCATAGAATGATAATGCTATGATCAATATAAGGGCCAGGAATGGGTCCATTTTACACTGGAAAACAACAAGGATCCCAGGGGCCAGCTGGGTAAATCAGTCAGGGCCTTCTAGGTAGACTTAGTCATGCGTACAAAGATGTGGAAGTACAGCATCCTATAAAAGAGTCCAGTATATTGAGGAGGGGATGGGGAGGAGAGGAGTAGAGGAGTAAAGGAGGAAGGGGAAGGAGAAACAATAAAAATAAGAGGCAAGGGGGACCCCTGGATGGCTCAGTTGGTTGGACAACTGCCTTCGGCTCAGGTCATGATCCCGGAGTCCGGGGATCGAGTCCCGCATCGGGCTCCCAGCTCCATGGGGAGCCTGCTTCTCCCTCTGACTTTCTCCTTGCTCATGCTCTCTCTCACTGTCTCTCTCTCAAATAAATAAATAAAATCTTTAAAAAAAAAAATCTTAAAAAAG